>NC_138159.1:20932846-21177846 GCF_964199315.1 Orbicella franksi
GGGCTCTAACACGCCATATTGCAGCACAGACTAAGCTGTTTCCAAACCAAGTAGCAA
The DNA here is from genome assembly GCF_964199315.1 of Orbicella franksi. Taxonomy (NCBI): domain Eukaryota; kingdom Metazoa; phylum Cnidaria; class Anthozoa; order Scleractinia; family Merulinidae; genus Orbicella; species Orbicella franksi. Next base: position 20,932,904 of record NC_138159.1, read on the forward strand.
CGAATAAAACAACGTGTAAGGCAATAGTGCAGATATTGAATGGTGCATCACTCATCCTACCAAAGTCGTCTTTGCTTTCTCGTCTTGTTTGCATTGGCAAATGTCTCTTTTTTGTTTTTCAAATCGGAAATGCCCAAAATGAATAATGTTTTAAATTAATGAATTAATGTTTTTGCCTAAACACATTTTCCTTTAAATATTTCCAGTTCTTGTAGATAGGCTGAGAAGCTTGGTTAAAATAACGATCGATCGATGCTATTGACCGCTCAAAACACCAATGTGTTTTGTCTTAAATCGTCGGCATTGCACCTGCTCTGACTAAAAGCCTGCGAAATTCATCGATTATGAATGATCGGAGCCAAAATTAATAAAACGATAAGAAACTTCATTTCCGATGTTTAAGTTCTCAGGTTTCTCATGCGAAATTTCCTTCCTTTCCGGGTTGCGACTCACGTATTAAAACCTGTTAAACAGGGCATAGGAGCAAACTATTTTTTTCCAAACCTTTTCCTGGTGGTCTTACACGTTTGTGCTAAATTAATTAGCCACCCAATTCAGCTCGAGAAGTTTGCTGTTTATATTGAAACGTTTAATACATTCAGACTGAAAGAAGTCAGTCTGACACTTCAGTCACTATTATGCTAATTTTTGCTAATCGAACATCTGCCTTTATTTTAATTTGCTGCATTGCGTGCCTGTGAAGGGCACGCGACTCCGAGACAACGAAATAAAACGATGTTGCACAAGAACTTTTAATGATGTTTTCAAACATCTCGGGTCGTTATTTTTAAAAAAGTTCTGTGCATCCGCCGTGATCTTTTTGAACCTGTTATGTATGTAATCTCGTCACTGCTAAAAGGAAAACAAAAACAGAAATTTAATATTCAAACGATAAAAGTAAAGCAAGAAATTGTTGTAATCACTTAAAAATAGGATGCAATTAAAAGTCAAGATGAGGTCGCGTCAACAATGGCACTTTTTAATTGATCAAGGAATAATAGGTCTCAGTAGTTTACTGAAACTTAAAACTATGATTAATTTTTTGTTCAATCATTAGTAATGGTCAACTATTCATTTTAACCTGCTAATTTTTTTAATATTTCTACTTTTTTGCTTAATTACTGAATGCCGAAAAAATTTTTTAATACTACATAGATCTTGGAAATTGTCTCTGCATGAGTTTGATTAATTTCTTTGTTCTCATTACCATTTTCCTTGATTTATTGATATTGAGAAGATGAAATAAAGGTCGACGGCTTCACGTCAAAATTATTTTTTATTATTTTTTGTAAACAACTTGCAACCCTCGCAGCTGGCGTATTTTGTCTAATATCGATGTACATCGTAAAAAGATCTTGCTTTATTCTCTGCACGCATTGCAGTCCTACAATGCTAGCTGGCTCCAGTTCCATTCGCCACTTAAGAAACAAGGCGATCTGGGGCGAGTCTAATCTCGCAGTCAACTTCGTTCTCCAGTCAGGGAAAAGGCCACGGAAACAAGATTGGTCGCTTGTGGTATCGTTACTACTGGGGGACAATATATCTTCTCGTCTTTCGCCTTGTCCTCAGTAACGGTCCAACAAACCATTGCCACACTTGTCCCAGGTTTCTCCTGGTTTCTAAAGCTGCGATTACACTGATTACACGAACGCACACTCTGATAAGTAGAAAGTTGAGTTTACAGCATGGGCAGACGGAGAAAAAAAAAAGGTGAGGTAATCTAAACAAAACAACAAAGATGGGTTTGTGTGAAAATGTTCAAACGCTTGCATGACGGTCGTAAAAATGAGTTCCAAGCAGTAAAATATTGATCTCCTTGCATGGTAGATGATGATTGGTGGGGCGTGACTCGAAGGATTGGAATTTTGCACCACATGTAGCCTACGGCCAGGCTCACGTTGGAGCACAAGCGCGCGCGAAATCGAGCGCCGAAGCTACGAGACGAGAAAGTGACTTTCTTGGCGCCTCTTCACCAGACTCCTTCCCGCCGGTTTTTTTTTTTTTTTTTTTTTTTAATTCCCCTTTTTCCTTAGCAGTAATCCTACTATTCTTGCTCCTATCTAATCATCCTGGACAAATGATAATATCCTTAGGTTGAATAATGCCCGCTGGATATCTTGAGACGGTGTAGGAGGAGGGAAAAAAAGTTATTATCCCCAGGGTCCTACGCGCCTACGTCCAACGCGATGATTGATTTGTTGTTGTAATTCAAAGTCGTGTATGTTTCATTTGCTGATCGATTGAATTGACTTCGCGGCTCATCTATCCAGTTGTAGTTCATCTTCGTCTTTGAAGCCGCTAGATATAAACTAACTCAGAAACCATCTTTACTTTAGCAGTTTGCAGATGACCTATCGCTCTGCCTGTAGAGCTTGTAAAAGATCTGGGTAAAAGATATCGCACCTAACGTCCTTGCAATCGCCCAAGTACCTGGTTTCTCCTGTTCCGTTCTTAGATAGTTCAGCAATCTACAGATGGAAATCGAAAACAGCAAATCCAGGTATTTCTTCCTCTTCTGGATCCAGAATTGTAAGCGCGATCCTTAACGACACTGAGCGAACTCAGCTAGCTACTAAGCGAAGTCAGAGCTTCGACCTTCCCTGGACAACCCCCACTGTGGGTCAAATTCTGGTAAGTTTTAATCTCACGAAGGTCAACTCTACACGAGCTATACATTCGGCGACATTTAGTTTAACCCTAATCAGGCTGGGTAAAAAGCCCCTATTTCCTCCCGGTTTGCAGCACACCAACAAAACGTGGTCCCGTCCGAAACGCGCTTGCCCGCTAGCGCCGAATAGCTGGTTTTCACATGACGTCACTAAAATTCGAACTACAAAACTATCGATCTTCCTGAGATTTTACTTAAATGATGTATAAGAGCTGCTGAAAACTAATATTCATACAAATTTTCGCTCCGAATGGGTTCTTGGTTTTGTGATACACTACGCTTAAATTTCTAAGCTTTTGCGTGATGCGGCATTTATATGACGGCCTAGAGAGCTGTCATGATGGTTAAAAAAGTGACTTATTTAGGGTAACTTGGCTATCTCAACAGTTCATGTCTTAGAAAAAGTATTAAATTCACGCTTTTGTAGCAAAACTCGGTGACAGATGTTCCTGTTGGTTTCCGGCCGCCACGTTGGTGCCCATACGGATGGGCACCAGCATGGCGTCTCCATACAAATCTCTATAAATTTGGGTAAAAAATTTCTCCGCATATCTCGCATAAGAAAAATTGCTGTGACCAGAATTTTGGCGAGAGTCTTTGCATATTTACCTTCTTTTATTTCCCAGATTCTGGACTCTATCTATTGACCGGTTTTGATTTTGATTTTGATCTATTTTGAATTGCTTGACACTGAAAACCAGCAATTTATTTTCCGTCAACGTCGGGAGCCTGTTCGCAGGCTACGTTTCATGTCCGGTGGTTAATTTTTAACTTGATTAAGTGCAAATTTCCTTATCAGGTGTGAATTCAAGGGATGGATCCAGGTGCCTTTATTTTGTCTAACCTCCCACCCCTCCCTCGGCCTTTTGAGCAAAAAAAGAAGGAAAAAAAATGTAAATCTTATTTATAGTGGTCATGCACTTAACTATACAAGCACTAAGCTTAGCTAGTTTACACGAAACAAATATTTCAAATAAACGTAACCTACTTAAAAAATCCCAACTGGCAGGAGGCAGACCAGTTAGCTATTTACAAAGCCTGACCGAGGATTTGAACCCGGGAATACCGAGAAACAAATCCCACTAGTGGCAGGACGGAGGCCTTGAACCCGGGACCTCTGGATTACAACACCAGCGCCCTAAACCACTCAGCCACGCTGCCTCCTTGTGTGTGTCTGGTTCCATCATTTCTCGCCCCCGACTTCCCTCCTCCACAGAGCCCGTTAGTCACCAGTGTGATTTTACTTCACACGTGAAACTTATCACAATAGTCTCGCTATCAGTCTCAAACAAAGCAAAACATAAGGAAATAATGAAGTTTATTAACAATCTAGATCTATATGCTGCTTGTTTATACAATACACACCATGTAAATGTGGGGTAGCTTATCAGGTAACAATGGGTCGAGGCATTGTAATATTTCAGCTTTGTTTTACTGGTTTCTTTCGTTGCAAATTATCTTTGCTATCTTTTTTTGTTTTGTTTTGCTTCATGATCTCAAAAACGAAGACTGGACTGATTATAACGAGCCACCTCGCTTCTCCAACTGCCTCTCTCATTTAGGTAACACCAAAGAAAAAACATGTACGATGTTGAAAAAATGCCTTAACGGTATCGTTGGCGCTTGCTTCATGAGACTAATTGATGGGCGCAGATGAAGTTATTTCAGTAGGCTTCTTCTTTTGCATTGTCATAACTTGCAAAGAAAACGTGCACTCCTTCGGAAAACGATAATTCATACGAATGAAGCATCTTGTAAATGAGATGTTAGCACTTCTTCGCGACTCCTGGCAAATCCTGTAGCTTTTCGTTAACTTGTCCTTGCGCCCTGTGTACAGCCTCCGCTTTGTTCGCCGCTTTATTTTTTTTATGACCTGGGGCCTCATTTTTTACTTTTGCGGCTGTGTCGCTTGGTTGATAAGGCATACGGATATAAACAGCTTCTAAATGAAGCCCTTTTGTTGCACATTCAATCTGTAACAGCCCCAATGCATGACCTATTTTATGATGAGTGCATCGCGACGTCCTTTATATTATGCTTTAATCTTTATATGTGGTTATGTAAGTTTTCGTCTTTTCAGTTAGTCGTTGAGGTGAAGAGTGCCGGCAATTATTGTAAAATCAAACGGAAACGTCTTATCAAAACGGACCATTCAGCTGAAACCACAAAGTTCGGTGGAGGCTAACAAACCACGTGCAACCATAACATTTCACGCGCTAAATCCCGTGATTCTAAGAACAAATAGTTATGAACAAAAGAGGAAAACTGGAAGTTAAAAGTCTTTACTAGTCAAAGTCAGTAAGAATTTTCTTTTAACATTGTTCAGTAACGTGAACTGAATTTTTCTTTGAAGAAAGCGGCCTAACGAAAGATTGCCGTAACTTCACGAAAACACAAAAGCTAATTATATGGCTCAATTATTTTTCAACCAGCAGTGAATGGAAAAATTGCCTCCAGGGACCGCTTATTGTGTTGCAATAAAAGCTACGTGTCTCTTTGTTATTTTGCAATTCATATTTCTGTTTTCTAGAGATATGAGTTACGTTCAGCTGCTAACTCGAATTAAATGTGTAGGCACGTCCCGAACTCGAATAAAATTTCGTGGGTCTGGGAAAATTAAGCAGTGTTTGCAACACTAATTTCCGTTACGGTATGCTACACTGGACAAGTTAATGAAAAAGATGATTTAGAAGGGAATCAATCTTTGAGAATCTGTTTAATAAACATATCATTTGGCTCTCCATTTTTTGTAACGATTCTTTGCCGTGATGTAGGAATTGTTTGATCAAATGTTCCGTTGTTTTAATAACACACAAATTTGGCAGTACTGTGGCAATGTTTTTATTTGTAGCTGTCTTGATGAATTCTGATCCTTGAGAGGCAGCCACGAGATTATGTCCTCATAAAGCTCTCCAGCTTTATCGTTTAACCGTTATAACAACAAAGCGAAAACCAAAACAAACATCTTAACACCTGTTGTGAACTTTAGTCAAGCACAGAAGTAAATATGCTACTTTCTGCTACTTTCTGCGCGTTCTTACAAGCGCTAAAAGCTTGGTACGAGAAACATCTTTATTGCTTACGTTCGTGAATTGCGCAAAGTTCGACAAACCACATTGGAAAAGCCGTTTCCGAAGAGAGTTAATTGACTGAAAAATTTGCGAAAGTGCCGGTCTCTGTTGACCCTATTCAAGGGCAGTGACACAAATAATGTCCCTCTTATTCCTATTGAAGTCCTAATCGCTTAATATGAGCGACACTATTGATTGTAAATTGCTTTTTTGGCTGTTTCTTAATTTGAAGCATTGAAAGGACCTTGGCGAAGAAACAGCCGTACAAATTGTTTCCTTTGAAATGTGAAGAGGGTATCACTTTAGTAATCGGATAGTGTTTACGCCTCCTCAAAAAAATTTTCAATTATAAACCTTTCTCGTGTTTTGGGAAGCGTTAGGTTCTTTGCGATCACAGCTTGCTTTGTTTCACGGTTTCAGCTCTCTAGCGAGGATGTGGTAAAATTCATCGTTCACAAAGTCACGTAATTTTCCTTATTGTCAACAAGTTCTTTAAAGGAACCCAAACTAATTAAAAGAAGGAAAATCAAAGAGAATACTAAAATACCGAGGGAACGTTTCAATACACAGTCACGGCAGAAAGCTTGCAACTACGAACTGCAAATCTCGAACCGAACGTCCAAATCACCAAGGAAAACACAAGTCTTTTAAGCAGTAAGTACACATTTTGATAGTATATTTACCCGCAAGCTTCTTCATCAACAAGGCACTGTCTAAGGGATTAAACTTGAAGTAGCAATTTCACCGGCTTTCTGTGTGGGCGGGAACAGCCCTCTTCAAGGTATGCCAGATCAGGATTTGAACTAATTAGAAGTTGTTAGTTAACCGTGCTGGCGTTATTGTTGGGTTCTTAAACGTATGCAGACATGCAGACTGCAAACAAAAATGATATAATTTTAGTGGTCACTGTTAATGTGGCTGCCTAATCCATTGTTTTGAATGACGGTAATAATCACATGCGACTAAAGGGCCGATTTATGTAGGCGAATTAGGATTCTTGAGTTATTACAACTCACTGTGGACACAACTGAACAAGATCGTTAGGAGTTCAAGATGAACTTGTTCAAAGCTCTTTACATGGTTGTACTGTTTGGTTTAACAAGTCTTAATGTACTCGCAGAAGGCAATGGCGCTTGGTGGTAAGTTTATAATTACACTTCCTGATTATGATGTTGTTACAACGTTAAACAACGCAAACTAAGACTATTTTCCTTTCCTTCTCTCTAGGAACCTTGGTGTAAGTGGCTCATCGAAGCCTCAGGATAACTATAATTTCCAACTCTCTCCTGCTAACGGAGTGAAGCCCGTCACGCCAAAACAGCAACGTTTATGTCGGAAATATCCTGAGTTGGTTCCATACATTGGACTCGGAGCAAAATTTTCCATCAGTCAATGTCAATTCCAGTTTAAAAACCGAAAATGGAATTGTTCAGCTCACAGTCCTGAAAATGTTTTTGGGAAAATAGTGAAAATAGGTAAGTTATATTTGGTGATGTTTTCGTGGGTGTCACCTGTTAATTTCGCTTTTCCTCGTTCTTTCTCACGAAATATGCTCTTCATTTAACACCACACACGATTCCGTTCTGTACGAAGTAGTTGTTTTGATTTAATGTTTCTTTTCCTTCAAACAAACACAAGATATGATCAAACCTTGTCAGCATTCTTCGCCGTCAAACTTTCCCTAAGTTAGGGAAAATTCATGTTTTTTTTCCCAACATATTTACGAGAGCTCACTTAATATTCAAGTAATATTTCTTCTCTTTTGTTTGGAGTGGCGGAAAAGGCTTGTGAAATATTTAATAAGTTTCTCTACGCTGTTATTTCCGTAACTTGTTCGTGTATTTCCTTCAAGTACTTTTAACTTTACGGTTTAAAACGAGTAGTCTGGGCATTTTAAATACTCAGTGAGATATCAGAATAAGCTAGCTCGGCTTACCGTGTTTCAAAAACGGCCGCAGTAGAATCTTTAATCGTCTTGGAATTTGCTGATTGAGTAAGTGGGAGTCCTTAAATTGTAAAATTGCGTTTTAACGTAAAGAAAAAAACGTAGAAGAAATAAGGCATTTAAGAAAAGGCAAAATAATTGTGGCTTCATTTAATTGCTATACTCTACAGCGAACAATCTGTTTCTCGAAAAATAGAGTAAATCAAGAGATAGTTGAATTTTCAAATTCCTTATGCACCCAAGGAATGAAACCGAAACAGGAAGACTATATATTCATCTAAGCCTTGTCAATAAACCCCATATGCAACCCACGCAGTAGGCGATATCAGTACTTATTGTATGACTCAGCATCTGATATGGCGTTTTATTTATGGACATTTGTCATATGCGAAATTTTCCTCATGCAAACGCTAATCTCTTTGATATATAGTTCTTTACAAAACTGACCATCCTTGAATATACACATGCAACATACATACTTAGGAAAAGTATTGTTTGTTAAATTCTGAACTTGGTCACTCTTGGTGGTGAAAAAGCTGTGATGCAATGAGAACTTTTCTGTGCTAGCTTGTAGGGAAACAGCATTCACCTACTCCATAACAGCCGCTGGTGTGTCGCACGCCATTGCTAGGGCTTGTAGCGACGGCAAGCTGTCGGCGTGCGGATGTGACAGCCGGTACAAGGGCGTCAGTAACGAAGGATGGCAGTGGGGAGGTTGCAGTGACAACGTCCATTTCGCCGACCAGTTCTCGAGGAAGTTCGTAGACGCAGGAGAAAAAGGCCGTGATTTTCGTACTTTGGTTAATTTACACAACAACGAGGCAGGAAGAACTGTAAGTAATTTTCCCCTCTTTTGGGTGTGAAATAGAGAGTTAATTGAAAGCTACGAGGAAAAAAATCGTTATATAAGCCGCAATGAAACGACAAGGAATGCCGTAGCCTAGGGCAATGAATGAATCTCTTTTCGGTTATGAACAAACACTTTCCGAACAATCGTTTATTGCAAAAAGTAATTTAAATGGATCTGGCGGTAGGCTAAGACCATCTGTATTTGTACAGCTTAAAGGGAAATTCTAAATTGTCAGATTAGTTAGTGCTATCCTTAATTTGAAACTGGCAATTTCTGAAAAGAATCTTGCTTTCTCTATCTCCAGCTTTCTAAAGTATCGCTTCACAGAGATATGATGCCACAAAATCATAAAAATTTTCATCTTGGATTGTGAAAACCACCGAATCAGCACAAACTAGTTTCTCCTTATCAAAACATTACATGTATTCAGTAGACAGGCTGAGAGGGTAAATGAAATCATTAACTGATAGAGATATGGTGATGTATTGTCAAATTCTCGGAACTAACGATAAACAATTGGTATCGACACACTTAAGAGAGTTAATACTTTCACCTGTGACCTAAAAGGAGTAATGTAGGAGGTTTGATACTTCTTTGTGTTTGAACTAACAGGGCGTTTAATTTTCGGCAAACCTTTGTCCAAATTGTTTCATTTCAGGGAAGAAATTACTGTCTGAGGTTAACGGTTGTAACTAGCGGTTTCCCACAGAACAACGCAAGACTAATTGCTGGAGACCCACACGTAAAATCATTACCTATTATTTTAGAACCGCGGCTTTTCGCCGACGATTAATTTGCATTTTATTGTGCCCCACACTGTTTTGATTTCGTTTCCCACGGTAAAACGTCTTGCAGAGAAATTAGGTTCGTGGTACAATAGATTGTTATACATAAACATTTTCATACTCTGGGAATGCAAAGAATAAATTTACCGCTACCGAAATGAGAACACATTGTTCTAATACGACGAAAAAGTTAACAGCTTCTGAAAGAACTGCCGACGTATTCTGACTTCATCTATACCGCCCGCCATTATATGAGTTTCCTTTTTACGTATAGCACGAGCCGCCCAGATAAAACGGAAAAACTGTGCCGGCACTTTTAATTTCATTCGTCGATCTCCTACAATTTAGTATATTTTCAGGAGAAAACTTTGCTGAACTAACAAGTTTGTCAAAACGGAAAGATAGCATTTGATTCGACTGATCGAATATATGTTTATCACAAAATCTGATGGCATTTTCTCTTTGAAATTTCCTTCAATTTCAATGTAATATCATTCTTGGCCAAGGCCCTTTACTCTTACAGTGAACCCTTACACCCATCTTAATGAGGTGTAATACTATTTTTCCAATTTTCACTGGAAGTACACTTATAATTTCCCGTAATCGGCACAACTGTTCGGCGGAGTTAACCCTGCACTGAAGTTCGGATAACGACTTACTCGTATTTAACATCAGGGCGTTTAAATCTCGCGTATATTCTGCAATTTAATTTTACGCTCTTCGTGGAAAGTTCCTCGGTTTAGGCAACATGTTAGCAAAACATTTGTTGGGTAATTTCCTCTCATTTGCTCACCAAGGAACATTTTGAAATAACAATGTCTCATTTCACGTGGGCCGTATTCACAGCAGTTTTCGATATGTTTTGTTCTATCCTTTTGTGCGCACACAAGATCTGAAACTTTATAATTTTTTTAAGGCTGTTAGAGAGAACGTGGTGAGAGAGTGCAAGTGTCACGGAGTGTCGGAAGCTTGCACTGTGCGCACCTGTTGGAAACGATTGGCGGACTTCAGACGAATTGGGGAAGTTCTTAAAGGTAAATTCGACAGCGCCTCACTGGTGGAGTTTGAACAAAACAACAATCGAAATGGCCACAATGCAAGGAAAGGAAAACCAGCTTTTCGTCCGAGGAATAAACTTCACAAGCCCCCCACTGAGGCGGACTTGGTATACTACGAAGAATCACCGGATTTTTGCGAGCGAAATCTCGAAACAGGATCCCTTGGGACAAAGGGACGTCTTTGCAATAACACATCCATCGGAACGGACGGGTGTGATTTAATGTGCTGCGAGAGAGGTTTTACGACCAGTGAAAGTGAAATGGAAGAACTCTGCAATTGCCGTTTCTTTTGGTGCTGTAAAGTAAAATGCCAGAATTGTCGATCAAGGCACATTGTTCACAGGTGTAAGTAATGTCAGAAAAATTGATGTCAAGATATCAACTCTCTCACTCCCAGAACCAAACCTCGAGTTCACAAGTGGTCCTAACTTCAAAAGCTTTAGATGAAACCCTTATGTGTGACCATTCAAATGAAAGCTATCGAGCAGTACTTTCATGTGGGACTGTTTATTATGCTGTACAAGGTGGTTCCAACTTTAAAGTCTGTGGATGAAATCCTAGTGTGTGACCATTCAAATGAAAGCTATTGAGCAGTTCTTTTATGTAGTGTTGTTTATTATGCTGTACGAGGTGATTCTAACTTCTAAGTCTCTAGATTAAACCCTGTTGTGTGACCATTCAAATGAAAGCTATTGAGCAGTACTTCAGTCACCTGGTAATACTGACTTGTTTTCATTTTTTTATGAGACTTTTTTTTCATCAATTTCAAGTTTGAACTGGGTCATTTTTGGGAGTGAGAAGAGTCAAAGTTTGCAGCAATTTTGTAGAGATAAAACACGGCGCCAGCTATTAATTTCGCTCCGCCTTATTTAATGTGTTCTAAAGGGTCTTCACTGGAAATTAAGGCATGATGTAGGAAAAAGGCGGAGCAGTCTTACAGTGGCATTTGGAACATAGTCTGAGTTATTAGTAACTACAAAATCGGTATGTTTTCATACGTGCATTCATTCCTGTGGAATAAATGCATAGTATTATGTAAGAGATATAGAGATTTATTTTCTTCCCAATAATTATTCGACCGCAGTAAAATTTTGATTGACCTAGCGTAATCACGCATACGCCTTAGAAGATATCCTAAGTTAGCGGCAGTCTCAGATTCTTATAGTTAGTATAAATGCTCTTATTTTCTTTTAGAATGAGCAGAAAGTTTCGTTCAGTTTTATTGAACGTGCTGTAATGAATGTAGTATAAATTTCAGCTGCAAGGAAAGCTACAAGCAGTGATCTATAGTATCTTAAGGCCACGCCCACTCTACACCGGAGGAATTTGAAAAGGGAGGTTTCTCTCTGGAAACACATCAAATGTTTCCCATCCACATTACGCCGGAGGAATTTAAAAAAGTAACAATTGCTGGTCATTATATGCATTTATTTTTAAGGAAAACTCGTTCAGGGAAATCACATGATTACCGTGGCGCCATCGTTTTCGAAAAGCGCCGTTTTCGTGACGGATTAGTGTGGTCGGTAGGCCTGACCGTAGAAATAAAGTCGCGTTTTCAAATTTCTCTAGCGCAGTCTGGCCGGGGCCTGAAACTGTGTTCTTTTGGGGTCAAACATTTTTAATTGATTGTTGTTTCGTTTTGTTTTGGTGTTCTTTCCCGTTTACACTTTTGGAAAAACAGACGTTTTTAACCGCCATCAAGCTTAGCGAAAAGGCCTTTAATAAATTTTAAATGGAGGATTTTTTTTCGAAACTTATTTTCAGGTTTAAACATGTAATTATTAATCCCAAAAGAACACAGCAAAGCAGTTTTCTTACGATTTGTTAATTTTTGATGTCTAAACGCTTTTGTTCAGAGGGTCTATAGGATATAAAATTATGATCTGAATTTTTGTTCGTGTTATTTTTGTAGTCAAAGACTTTGTAAAGAAATGTTTGGTTGTATATAGAAGGCATGTGTTTTTAACTTAACTTTCCGCAGTACTTTCAAGTGGGATCGCATAGAGAGAGAGAGAGCTGTAACTAGTTATAATAAAAAGAAAAGCCATTTTTATTACAATATGACCTGTAAATGTTGTATTTATTTTTGTCACTTTTGCCCGTTTTTGTTTCTTTGTTTGTTTTTCTTAGACTGGGTAACCTTATTTGGTACTAAAAATGAATATTGCCGCACATCCCTCATACTTGCAATTGATACTTGAGGTCGGATCTTCCCGGCCTTTTTCATGCCCATATAACTTACAGCAAAAACAACAGCAGCAACAACCACAACGGCACTACAATTCTAAGCACTTTCCGAAGATCGGCCAAAGATTTCTGACTATTTTCCGAAAATTTCGTAGATTATCGGAACGTCTTGCGAGTAATGTATACTCTTGCACATTTCTGGACTGCTGAACATGATTTCGAAGATTCCGACAAAACTTCAGCCCCATAATGTTATGACTCCATCCCAACTATAGATGTCAAGCCTACATTTATTTAATTTACCAAACCTAACAATTAAGATTATGAAACATTTAACTGACAACAACAAGCTTTCATACAAAGCAGCTTAAAAAGGCAGAGAATGTAAGGCATTAAGCAAATTTCGGGCGTTTTGTTGACCTTGGCAATATGATTTCGCAAAAGAATTGCTTTGATCCTTACAACGATTAAATTTACATTCTTGGAAACGTTAACTAGGTGGACAAAATATTTGGGGCGTAAAACCGTGACGTGCTGCAAATTATTTTAGCGATTATTGAGTTAACGTTTAGTGGATATAAGTGTCTGTTATGTTGTGCAGTAAAAAGTCATGGAATGCCAATTTGAAAATTTGTCACGCTTGCTTCTGTTAAAGAAAAAATAATGTTTTTGAGGAAAACGGCCAATTTTTTAAGTTTACAAGACATGTTTCGACAGAACTTCTGTCATCTTCAGTTGAATGATAACAAGTTCTGTCGAAACATGTCTTGTAAACTTAAAAAATTGATCGTTTTCCTTAAAATCTTTACGTGTCTGCTGTTATCTAGACCTTTTAAAAATAATGTTGTTGTGAAGGTGAGGGGCAGGGCACGTTATGTATATTCGCTGACCAAGGCTACACTGCCCAAGGTTATAAGTTGTTTAACAATTCTTTCCGTTTGAGTCAAACGGATACAGCGAGATTAAAGAAAATCTATCCGGAACTGATTAAATACTGTCAGCGATGGACGTTCTGATAAACGATGTATTTACTGCATTCTAAGGAGGATTACTATGACGGATCTAATGAATGGAAGGCTAAGGGATTAATGTCAAGATTGTCTTATTATCCAACGTTATTGGCAAGGTTTTTATCTCTTGAGAAACCGAGTTCTTGTTCTGCTCTCAAGGGACATCTTTATCACTGATTGCAACTCAAAACGCACCAGCAAATGTCAGAAGCTCTGAGCGTATTTTTTTTCGTTTCCCTGATTTAAGATTAAACCTTATCTTCAACAACAGGATAATTCATCAACGAGACAACATTTCTTTAGATGACAAAATTGTTAAGAATTAAAAGCTATCACATGACGTAGAACGATTGACAATTACTGAAATTGCTGACGCCTTCTAAAAGAGCTTTTCGCGACATGATTTTAAGCCAAACTTTCAATAAGGAAATATTATGTTTATGGAAAGTGTCAAATAGTTGGCACACTTTCGAACACCGTACTTAGCTGGCTGATCCAGCTGTGTATACATCCACTTACCACACTTGCCAAACAAAATGTTTAGGCTCGAGGATAAAACGTGCTGGTATGCAGTTGTACCCACCCACACTTGAGTAGTTTTAATCTTTATGGTACTAATTGAATTTGAAGTCTGTTAGGCTTATCAATGTATTTTTTTTTATTGTACCTTCATGTGGAGCACGTACACAGCACAACCGTTTGTCAAGTTACTCTGTTCATCAATTTGAATGATTGCCATGCATTTTTTGTCGGGGAATAAATCAAAGGACCATTTTATCATTCGATGTACTTTTAAACGATTATTTTGTATTTTTTCACAATCGTTTTGGTACGTTTGTAGTTTAGTTTAGAAAGGCCATTATGTAAACGACTCCATGCTAACCGTTGTAAAATGAAGTCTTCTCCTTTTTCTCGGAGAGTAGTCATCGCTATCTACCGAGTAAATCACTATCAATTGGATAAATCCCTCCCATTCGATAAATCACAATCGAACGGATAAATCCTGGTAACCTCGCCCTTACCTCGAGTTCGTCAGTGGTCAAACGAGCTGCGCGCACATTTCTCGCCAAAACTGTTGTTTGTAAACGTCTCAATTTTCAGAAATCGTCCTCTTTCACGGCAAAATAAGACAAACACTGGAAACATAGACAGTTCAATAGTTGTTATAATTATATTAAACTGGCACTGTTTTTCTTTAACCATGGTTTATACAAACTTCTACAAATTTCGAGAAAATCAAAAGAGACGTTGGAATTTTGTGTTTAACTGTGGAGAGTCATTTGCGTCCCACATATTAATTAATCTTACTGATTTCAATAATTCATTTCTGTTTTCACTTTGAGAACTGAGGACTCCTTTCGTTTAAGGATTACTCTCTTTCGCTGCCTTCTTTATATGCATTTTAAATTTACATCCATAAATGTATACCATGCATGTCTTATTGACCAAGGCGAGAGAGAGAGTCTTAGAACTTGAAAGTCTGACGCACAGAAAACATTAAGGGTCAATAGATCAATTCTCTTAGTACGGTCTCTACCAAGCTCGGCAATTAACTTTATGTCTGAAATTCGGCAATAAAGCGTTCGGACGCCGATTGAGAAGTTTGACTAGCTGTCAAACCCTGTCATGAAATGTGAGATTTGATCAGTTGTCAATTCCTGAGTACGTAATGTATCGTTCTACCTAAAGACGATATGTGAAGCCATAATTTTTCTGTCAATTTTTAAAATGACTGCCGGCGATCGCCCTATTCCGTGACCTAACGGGACTGGACTAGAAAGTCTATTTTAGTCTGCACGGAAAACGCGCTTGTTCCGCGTACTCTTTTGATCTAAATTGTCACGTGATCATATCCTTTGGCGCTGATTGGTTTAAAGGATATTGTTAAATCTGACAATCTCCCGGATTGTTCATTTGAATGGCATGCGATGGCATGCTTCATCTTTATTTATTATTCTTTTTTTGTATTTTTACCATTCACTGCCGTTCAGGAAAGAGATGGCCAAATCCACAGAGTCGGGGAGACCCAGAAGTAATTACAGATTGTTTTGGACTGGTTGGTTACCACTTTTTAATTCAACGATGCAAACCTTTCACATGGCGGCAAGTTTCCTGAAGTTTCACAACACATGCACAGGTTAGCCTTATCATAAGTTATCTTGTTCGAGTTTTAATTGCAAAGAAGTATAATTAATGAATTATACTCGCTTTGTTACACTTTTATGTCCAGGGTAGTAAGGTTTTTCTTGTTCTCGGCATAAAACAACGGGTGATTACAGAGTATACAAGAATAATTACCAGCGAATCGAATATTTTAAACCTTGCTGATTTTGAACGGCACTGGGCTAGCGAAAGTTTTATTTCATGGAAAATTGCTCTCTGCACGAAAAGATGTAATCAAAGTAGAGCTAAGGATTTTTATAACTCAAATGGAAATCAGTTTTAATTTTTGCAAAACAATCGACAGAATGGGGCCTTTTGACGATGCTGTTTTGAAGGAAACCGCAAAGAAATGTACCAGAAAATATAACACGCGCGCTCGCAGAACTGTTGCACTGTCCATTGAATCATCGCAGCTGTGCTATTTTGTTGTTCACAAGACCGTAGAGTCCAATAGATCAAATAGAGTATTTTCTTCTCCAGTAGCGGTGTTGTTTTCCCTTTTCGGCCGAAAACTGAAGATCAAAAATCTAAAGAACCTACAACAGTTTGTCATTCCCACCTCAAAACATGTTAGATTTTTATGGGCCAGAACAGCTGAAACCAGAAGTTTATAACGTAGGTTTCTCTTGGAGCCCATCAAAAATTATCAAGTGACAATCGTCAAATGAAAATAGTAAGGCACAAAACTTTTTACATTAAAATCCAAAATACCAGAAACTAAATTTTCATTAAGCCCGTTTCAATCGTTTCTTCGCTTAGTTTTTGGAGATAACCCAACCATTGCAAAGTAGAGAGCCCGCCCGCTCCCCGGGGGTACTACCAGAAAAATTGGGGAGGGGGGAATGGGTGTGCAGCTCGCTTCCCGAAACCGTTATCCTGTTGCATGAGTGTAAACACAATTTGAGAGGGGCTTTTGTTAATGATCTAATCGATAATGATGAAGAAGTAGCTTAGCTTCTTCTATAAAAAAAAAATACCCAATTCAGGACAAGAGGGCACAAACCATACCCTATATCAGACCAAAACGGCTAAAAAGCCATACCCTTTGGGACCGCACATACCCCTATAGCCCATATAAGGGAGTATTACCCCCCAGGGGATACTCGCGGGGTAAGAAGCAAACGTAAGCCTTTCGCAGTCCTCGACCCGCCAGAATTTTCTTTATGCACGACACGTGAGGCAAGCAGAAGAGTGTAGCGAAGTAATGGAGAGGAAGGGGGGGGGGAGGTAGTGTGATCCCTTTTCAAGAAGGAATTTTAGCGAAATCACGTATACCTTTAGCTACTGTTAATGTTTTCTTTCTTTCTTCATAAATTCGCGCATCACGTGAGATTTTTGGTTGCTTTTCACCCGTCACATGCTAATTTTTACCCTCATCACGTGTCACGAAATAACCCTTTGCAACCCTGAATGAAAATGTGTCCAGATACAAAAATCGTTACAGGATGTCATAATCAAGTTTTACATGATATCGCATCATTAAAAGGGATTCGTTCGTAACACGATAAAGTTTTGTGGTCCTCCGGCGGTCGTAGACATTACATTAGGTAATACTGTAAAATTTTAAAGAATATAAATATTTTAAAGATAGAGGGATGCGTACCTTAATTAGCAGCTAGTCGAAAATGAGGAAATTCTGATTGACGCTAAGATGATGACGCTCGGGATATATCCAATCATGACGATGCTTGGATAGCTTTCCTCTTTCGTTTGCCAAGTGGAGCTCTGATAATTACAACTTTTGAAACAATGAACGACCATGGTTACATTTTATAAGATATCATTGGTATTGGAGGGGTGTAGCTCATATTTAGACTGAAAATGCGGAGATTGAATGTAAAATATAAATTAAATTTGGCTGATTCTGAAAATTGAATTTTTTCATGAAAAATGGCACGATGAAAAATGTATTCAAAAATACATTTTAAGTCGATTCATTAACTGATCATTTGAGGGCTCACGACATTTATCTTAGTGAAAATTCATAATCATAAGTGTAGGTGTGTCCAATTTAGGGGAAAGATGAAATTTAAGATTTAAATATTTTATAATGAACACCGTTAAATTTGTTTCTGACTTCGGCTTATTAACTGTTTTGCCATTATAAAACACCTGTTAATTTCTTTTGCTCTCAACTCTGCACGCAATCGACCAAAAAAAAACCGAAACGCATTCATAACAGCTAATAAAGACAAGATGAAAGCCAAATAAGCTGATTAAATTCAATTTGTAAATATTTAATTTTAATTTCTGTTTTTCGTTAAAGTTCAATTCATAGCAGGAATTTAGTCCCAAAAAAAAAAGTGTCGATTTAGCGCTCTACGCCTCTGTTTCTAGCTTTGCTCAAACTTATTACTGATTAAAATTATCGATATCAACAATGGAAAAAATGAATTTATTTCGTACCACGCCATCAATATTCTGGCTATCTGTCCCCTATATAGTATGTGCTTCTTTTCTCTTTAAATTTCCTGTCCTATACACTCAAAGTGTTAATTACATCCGAGTAGAAACTCTTTTTCTGCACCAAAGATGTGTCAGGTTTCTTTTCGATGCAATCAGAGCTAAAAACGATTGAGATTGTAGGGTTGTAAAGATTGCAAGGTTCTGTTATTGTTCTTAGTTGACCTGGACTTCATCTTCAATCCTTCCCTCGGCATTTTCTCCACTCCTTGTTGTGGTGTTGTTTGATGACCCAAAAATTCTCTTTTCAAAGTCTTTAGCGTCTTGGTAACTTTTTCTTAAAAGCAATTCAATAAACGCAATTCGAAACTGCCTTTTTCTTACTGCATAAATCGTTGGATTAACAAACGAATTAAACATGACCGGCAAAGTTATAAGAAAACGAGCAAGAGTTTTAATATCAGTCAAGGTCCCTTCACTGACGAGAAACTGCAAAACAACTCTACTGATAAAAGAAGGGCAATACGAAAGCAAAACTGCTACTAATATTATTGTGGTTAATTTCAAGGCTTTTTTCTCCTTTATGAACTTTTCCCTGGCCTCAATGGAAACTTGCTGGGAAAGAATTGCTTTTTCATGCCGGCGGGCTTCTACATAAACAGTAACTTGGAAACAATAGATCAGTAAAATACTTGTTACCACAAGGGCGTATGTCAGAGTGATGATAACGGGAGTAAGTTCCTGGAAACTGAGAGGAAGAACTGCTGCGATCCATGCCAATGCAGAAAAAAACAGTAGACGGATTTTGGTGACAATTGTACTGTGAGTGAAGGCATGTTTAATTGCCAAATACCTTTCAGCACTGACTAAAGTCAGCTGATAGAGCGAAGCAACACAGCAAACGGTTAACGAAATGATGAAGGCCAAATTAAGTTCACAAAAGTCTCCATAGCTCTTGCCATGTAGAAGGTAAATGGTTATGGTTATGTGAAGGGGTTGTACGACAAGGCCAACCATGAGATCCGTAAGAGCCAAACAAGCCAACAGAATGTCTGGGTGCGTTTGAAGTCGTCGTTTGGTTTTCACGGCGGCTATAACCAACGTGTTTAGCAGAATGTTGAAGGGACAAGCGACAAAGTCGACGACCGCTGCTGTAATAAGAAATCCGTAGAAATTGGCTGGAAAATATCCTTCTGATACATCTTGTAAAACAAAGCTTTTGCAAGCTTTGTCCGTTCCGTTAGATGGAGACATTCTCAAATTTTGCCTCGTTTTTTCAGATGCTTTGATCAGTCGAAGTTTGTTTCGACTTCTCATGGGCGTTAATTAAAAACTGCACAGGCTTAATGAAGCCCACCTCACGAACAGTTTAACAAGCCGCTGTCAGTCTTTTCTGGCGCCTTGGTAACTATGAATTACGTTATGACGAGGCGTAACTGATCAATAACAGTACAAATATCGTTTTTTACAACAACAAGAGGCTTTTTCGTTAGGTAATAAATTACGTGAGAACCTGAATTTCGTTTAACGGGAACAATCCTGAAACGACGTACAATAACCCAAAACTAAAATGCACACACAATTTGTATTTTGTAACCTTTAAAACGTTTCTGAAATTTTGAATTATCCTCGAAGGCAGTCCACTTGTAACCATGGTAACTGCTTTGACGGACACCAAATTAAAACAGATTCTATTTATGGAGTCCATTTCAAACTTTGCACTTTTCGGTTTTACAGTTCAATACAAATTTCAATTCAAAGTCGTCTTAAATAATTTTGGTGTCATCCTTTTTAGAGGAGTCCTGTCTAGATGTAATTTGTCGCTTACAGTGATCAAGAACTAACAGCGAAACTTTCGAGATCCGCGTGCGATAGCGTCATCTGTGCGTCTATACTCTTATAAAGACCAAAGACCATCAGCCAATAAGCCTTCGAGAATGTGGAAAGCAAGATTGGGGTTTCAATTTAATAACATTTTAATTGTTTAACATGGTTTTACCAAACGGTCTTGGTAGCAGCAGGCAACTAATGAATTTTAAAAAATTGAAAACGCTTTCAGTTTTAATGCATGTTCGACAGTAACTTCTGTCATCGTCAGTTACAAGTAAAGTGAATTTGAATATACAAGTAAATATATACATGAATATATCTAATACAGTTAAGCACCAAACCATCACTTATAAAGTAGTACTATGCTCTATTACTCCGTGATTGGATCTTAAGAAGTATATACTCGCTGCACACGAAAAAAACAACCATTTTTCTAAAATAATTGCCTAGGAGGTCTATAAGTTTAATACACATTTTCGGTGCTTTCAGGGCAATGTTTGAATTTTAGCTATGTTATAAATCTCTCTCGACACGGCGTCGATTTTTCTGGTTTTTGGACAGACAAATGAAATGCGATTGTCATTATCGTTATTGTAACGATATCGAGAACTATGAATAACTTCTATGTTTTTCTAGTTTCGAAAAACGATATTTATAATATTTACTGAAAACTAAAGTAAAAATTTGACGACTACACGCGTCTCATTGGAAAGAAACTGAGCACGACTCTCCTCTTGGTAATGAATCAACACCTGTGAAACAACGTAATGAGTAATTCCAGAAAAAAACTGGAAGTTACACGGAAAGTAGCCCTCGCGCTAAATATTCAAAACAACATGGCGAACCAAGAAGGAATGTCAATCTCTCTTCTGAGAATATTCCCGGCGTCAGTGTGAGCGGAGAACAGATTGAGAAACTGACACAAAGCCAATTGAAATTCTGGCTTAAAAAGTCGCCGTATAAATCAAAGGGGCAAAATAAAGGAACTTTTGGAAAGAGATTTTTGTCTCTCTGATATGCGCAATAAAACCAACCTGTTCTCACTATTTTTATCGCCTAAAAGAACTTTACTCACGGTTTCGGTAAAAGAATCTATTGTAAATGAAATGACAAGTTTAAAAATCTGCGACCCTGACCCGAAGAATAGCTTTACTAAAGCAGAAGTGAAAAGCTGATGAAGCAAGCTAAGAGCTCGAAAGAACATACGGAAGTAAACTTAAAAATTATGCCGGATATCGGGAATATTGCAGCAAAGCACTTAAACAAATTTCCTACGGCTGAATCATGTTTCACTGACGACTTCAGTCTTCTCAAGTGAGAGAACATCCAATCTCTCTTCATGAAGTTAACAATCGGTGTGAGAAAATAAATAGAAATGTTTTCAAAAGATGCTAAGTTAGGTAGAGTCTCAAACAATACCACGATGTGCTTGTCAAGAATGGAATAAGCAAGGTTCGGTACTGTGACACCATCAGTGAGTTACAAGGTAGGATGCAATCACAAAGCTGACACATCATTTGTGTCCAACCAAGTTTCCTTTTCTTTAACATTTGCTCCAGACAAGTAACTCTAACCTACATACATTGAATGTTTTCCTCCTACCCCGACATTTCGTCCGCCATTTTGATAGCTTGAGGGCTATTAAGCCTCGCTTGCATGCAACTTCCGTGTTTTTTTGTTTTTTTTTCTGGAATCGGCGTATTAGTCAAATGAGGAATTTTACGTTGAAGTTAAGGGCTCACTAGTCTGGCGTTTGTAGGCATTATACTAGGTTCTGCTGCAATATTTTAACGGGAAGAAAATTTTAAAAGATAGAGGGATGCGTCCTTTAATTGGCAGCTAGCCGAAAATGAGAAAATTCTGAACGGCCCTTAGAAAATGACGCTCGGGATATATCCAATCATGTCGATGCTTGGATAGCTTTCCTGCATCGTTTGCCACGTGGAGCTCTAATAATTACAACTTTGAAACAATGAACGATCGAGGTTAAATATTATAAGACAGCATTGGTATTTTGTTGTATAGAGCGGTTTTCATTTGAGTGGGAAAAGTAATTGGTTTTACACTTACTACGTCACCCGATTGGTTTAAAAAACTCGCGCTACTTTTTCATCTAATCAGGAGTAAAACCAATACTAGTTGTCACTCGCTCGCACGCGTTTCCCCGCGCTTTGCATCAGCTACATGTAATTACTTCGAGTTTTGATTGGTTCACTGTATTGTCTATGTGTTTTGTGATTGGCCAGAGTGATTACTTTGGTTTTGGTTTTACGACACTCGATTGAAAACCGCTCTATTCTCCTTTATTGCATTACAAACTGAAGGGTTGTAGCTCATATTTAGACTGAAAAGGCGGAGATTGAATATAATATATAAATTAAATTTGGCTCATTCAAAAAATTGCATTTTTCATGAATACTGGCACGATGAAAATATGCCTTTGCCGATTCATTGATATGAGAGGGCTCACAACATTCATATTAGCTAAAATTCATAATCATAAGTGTAGCTGTGGTCAATTTAGGGAAAGGTGAACTTGAAATTTAAGATTTAAACACAAAAAAATACGGTTAAATTTATTTCTGACTTCTGCTCATTAACCTTTTTTCTTTGTCATTATAAAACACCTGTTTTTTTCTTTTGCTCTCAACTCTGCGCGCAATTGACAGAAAAAAGCCGAAACTCATTCATAGCAGTCAATAAAGACAAGATTAAAGCCAACTTAGCCGATTAAATTCAATTTGTGAATCTTTATTTTCAATTTCTGGTTTGAAATACAGTTCAAGTTATGACAGTAATTGTGTCCGAAAAAAGTGTCGATTTAGCGCTGTACGTCTCTGTTTCCGCCTGCTCTAGCTTAATATTGATTAAGATTATCGATATCAAACAGAAGATAAATGTGATTTTACTTGGCTCGTATACTTGTACTACGCCATTAATATTCTGGCATCTGCCCCCTGTTTTAATAGTATATGCTACTTTTCTACTGTTTTAAGGGCTAATTGCATCCGAGAAGAAACTGTTCTACACCGAAGACCTGTCAGTTTTCTTCTCAACACAATCAGAGCTAGAAACGAAGACTGTACGGTTCTGTTCTTGTTTTTGGTTGACCTGGACTTCATCTTCAGTCCTTCCCTCGGCAATCCCAGCTCCGTGACTCCCTTCCCTGGTGTTGTCCGATGACCTAACGAGTCTCTTTTCAATGTCTTTAGCTTCTTGGTAACTTTTTCTTAAGAACAATTCAACAAACGCAACTCGAAACTGCCTTTTTCTTACTGCATAAATCATTGGATTAACAACTGAATTAAACATGACTGGCAAAGCTACAAGGGAACGAACAAAAACTTCAATATCAATCGGGGGTTCTTCAATGAAATACTGTAAAACAACTTTACTAGCGATTAAGGAAGGGCAAAAAGACAGAAAAAGTGCTACTAATATTATTGTAGTTAATTTCAAGGCTTTTTTTTCCTTCATAAACTTTCGCCTGGCCTCAATGGAAACTTGCTGAGAAAGAATCGTTTTTTCATGTCGACGGGCTTCCACATAAACAACAACTTGGAACCAAAAGATCATTAAGATACTTGCTGGCGGAAGGGCATGAAACAGAGAGATGAAAATAGGAGAAAGTTCCTGGAAACTGGCTAGAAGAACTGCTACGATCCAAGCCAGAGCAGAAAAAACCAGTAGACGGGTTTTAGTAACAACTGTACTATGAGTGAAGGCATGTTTAATTGCCAAATATCGCTCAGCACTGACTACAGTCAATTGATACAGCGAAGCAGCACAGCAAACGGTCAAGGAAATGATGAAGGCCAAAATTAGTTCACAGAAGTCTTCATAGCTTTTGCCCTGCAGCTGGAAAACAATCATGGTTATGTGGAGGGGTTGTACAATAAGGCCAACCATAAGATCCGTAAGAGCCAAACAAGCCAACAGAATGTTTGGGTGCGTTTGAAGTCGTCGTTTGGTTTTCACGACAGCAATAACCAACGTGTTCAACAGAATGTTGAAGGGACAAGCGACAAATTCGAGGACCGCTGCTGCAATAAGAAATCCATAGAAATTGGCTGGAAAAAATCCTTCTGGAACATCTTTTAAAAAAAAGCTTTTACAAGCTTTGTCAGTTCCGTTAGATGGAGACATTAGAACCATGTTTCATGAATCTTCCTCGTTTATTGTGATGTGCTGCTCAGTCTAAGTTTGATTAGACTTCTCACTAGCGTTAATTAAAAACTCTCTACTGCACAGGCTTAATGAAACCCACCTCAAGAACAGTTTAACGAGCTGACCTCAATCAGTTGTTGCCATAGTAACCATGAATTACGTCATAACGAGGAGTAGCCGAGTGAATGGCAATTGATGATCAATACCAGGACAAACATCAATTTATTTCTTACAGCAACAGAAGGTTTAACTGTCAAGTGTGGACTTTCGCTATGTAAAAGTACATGAGAACCTGAATTTCGTTTAACAGAAACGATCATGAAAATCACGGTAAATATGTACAATAACTCAAACCTAAAATGTAGAAACGATTTCTATTTTGTAACCTTTAATCCTTTACGAAATTCTTGAAAGCCCACTGAGTTATCTCTGAAGGCAGTCCACTTGTAACCTTGGTAAAGGCTCTGACTGACAGCAACATAAAGCAGATTCTATTCATGGAGTCCATGCCAAACTTTGTAGTTTTTGATTTCACAGTTCGATACAAATTCAAAGTCGTTTTAAAAGATTTTCGCGATTTTCTTTTTGGAGGAGTTCTGTTTAGATGTAATTTGTTGGTTATAGTTATCGAGAACCGACAGCCAAATTTTCGAGATCCTCGTGCGATAGCCTTATCTTTGCGTCTATACTTTTAAAAAGATCACTGACTATCAGTCAGTAAGCGTTCGAGAAGGTGAAAAGCAAGAGTAGGATTTTAATTTAATAAAAGTTTTAATTGTTTAACACGGTTATATACCCGAATATATCTACTACAGTTCAGCACCAAAACACAACTCATAAAATAGCACAGAAGCTTATCGTCTGGTAATATGCTTCTGAATAGCACTATACTCCATTGCTCCGTCATTGGATTTTAAGAAGTATATATTTGTTGCACATGGCAAAACATAATCGTTTTTCTAACATAACTTCGGGAAAGTCTAGAAATTTAATACACAATTTTTCGTGCATTCAGGGCAATGTTTGAATTTTGCCTATGAATTTATCTCGTCCTCGAGACGGTGCCGACTTCTCTTGTTTTTAGAAAGACAAATGAAATGAGGTTGTCATTATCATTATTGTATAGCGATATCGGGAAAGATGCATAATTTCTACGCTTTTCTAGTTTTAAAAACGATATCTACAATATTTCCTGAAATCTGAAGTGAAACTTTTTCTTGGTAATAAATCAGATTTTTTACTTAACTGAAGCATCTGTTAAACAACGTAGTAAGTAAAACCCATTAGTCAAATAAGGAGCTGTTGACAGGTGGATTAAATAAAGTATTTTCACATGACGTTATGGCGGCCATGCCATAAAATTAAGATAACAAAGCTCTTTACATATGCAAAAAGGAAAGGCTCTGCCTTCCTTGTTTTGCCGTTCTGATCATTTTAGGCTGTAGTTTATTTACCAAGGGTTAATATGTATTTCTTCAATAACTACAAGATGTTTCGCATAAAAGCTAGCTGGCTATAACTACTATACAAGCAGCACACGCATTACTGATTACCATCCGATTTCTAGCCCAGAGGGGTGTGGGTAATCCTTTATATGGGTTGTATGGGTAAGTGCGGCCCCAAAGGGTATGGTTTTTCAACTGTTTTGGTCACAAATATATGGGGTATGGATTTTGGCCATTTTGGTCATAAACAGGGTCTGGTTTTTGCACTCTAATCTTGAATTTGAGTATTTTCTTTTAGAAGAAGCTACTTTGTTATCATTATCAATAAGACCATCAACAAAAGCCCTTCACTGAATTATGTTTGCGGCAATTAAACATTGGTCTGAACTAGGGAACTAATTACGTGGAAGGTCTGAAACAGGGCATTGATTTAATGGTCAGGTCCTTGTGGTCATAAATAGAGTAAAGATTTTGGGAAACAAGGAGCACACTCTCAACCAATTTTTCTGGCGGCACCTACTTACCCCCCCCCCCGGATTTCTCGTCGTTAAATAGATTTGCGTTGTCCGAACTTTTGTGGGGGTGAGTTGGCCTAATGGTAGCGCGCTGGACTCTAGATGGAGCGGTCCGATTCCGGTTCGCTCCGGGTTCACTGTGTTGTGTTCTTCGGTAAACGGATATTTTAGTCTCAGGGTGCCTTTGTCCAGTCGGGTGAATAAATGGGCACCAGCGCATTTAATGTTAGGGGAGGATAACTCTGCGATGGACTAGCATCCCATCCAAGGGGGGATTAGAAATACTCCTAGCCACTTCATGCAACAGAAATCGCGATAAACGCCTGCTCTATGGACCATAGGCCTGGTAAAAGACTTTAATCCGAACTCTTCCGAAAAACGCTCGTCTGTACACGAACATTCGTTGAGGTATCATTTTCCCGACAGGCCTGAAGAGCGAAGTTATCATCGTGCAAAGTTCAACGTAGACGTCGTATTTGTGAAGTGGGTGTTTTCTTTAGTTGTAAAGGTTTGGAGACGTTCGAGAACAATGTAACTGAGTTATGACATTGCCGAGATTTTTTCGCCATGACTGAGTAACGGCAGTCATTAAAATGATAAATTCTCTATATTTTACAAACATTTAGCATTTCAAATCCTAAGTTTCCTAAATTTGACATTCCAAAATCTTGACTTCTCGAGATTTGTCACATTCTAAGAATAGATGAAATGCTGAACGCGCTTGGTAAGAGCCCGGAGAGAGAGAGCATACGATACGACACGCGAATTTTCGAGACATCACCCCAGCAAAGTATCCTGCTAAAGTCCAAGAACTGTCGATCTAAGTGTTTTAATTTGAGAAGCATATTTACGTATGTACGCCATTTGACCGGCCGAAACCGTCGCTAATCCCGGAAAACAGGTTCATCAGTCAAGAGTTTATATTTGATATCGTCTTACAAATTATTCCTTCTTAAGGTCCGCTACCCAAAAAACGGGAAAGAAGTCAGTGTTTGGGCGGGAGATACGGGAATATCCATCATCAGTTCAAATCGGTCGATGAGTTTGGACGCAACAAGCCATGAAAAATTAAAGGAACAAGTGAGCGAATAGTGGAGAAAGGAAGCCAAGGCAGGTGTCTCTATGTTATTTTCATGTTAGAGAAAAAAAAAAAAACAATGGGAAATAATAATATCAATGACTGTGTAAATGTTAAGGAAGCGTTAGGTACCTGCTGGTCGTGACTGTTATCAATATTGAGTTGATAATTCTCTGTTGATGTGATAAATTACTCAACATAAAAGATAAACGTTTGCCTTGTGCATCCACTGTACGATAAGGCCTTACGTTTCTTCGAGGTTTTGAAGGGGACTGCCCAAACTTTGTTTAATGGGAGTATTTCCCTCGTTGGCAATTTATCGTTACTGTTATTGTTGTTTAGGAGTTATTTATTCGTTTCATTCTGTCGTAAGAAAGAGTGGCAGCCATCTCCCTGTGTATGCAGACTAATTTGATTCAACGATGGTTCGAGACAACACTGCTCTGTAATGGCTAACAAATAACAGCTGAGCAAGGCGTAGAATTACAAAGAAGTTCCGGCTATCTTTGCAATACAAAGCAAATTTGTCATTGGTAATGACTTGTATAACATTTTTCTGTTCATTAAAAATTAAGATTTCACCTGGACTCGCCATTGTACGAGTCATGTTTCAGGACTGAAAAATGGAAATGTTCGGATTTCGCAATGTTTAAGAACATTCTGGCTATACTTTGAACATGATGATATGCATATGAAACGTTTACAGAACAAGACAATCCTAGCGATAAAGAGTAAAATTAGAAGGTTGCTCATAGTTATACATTATGAAAAAAAACTGTAATACATGTTATAATTTATACCAAAACGACTTACTGTGGTAATGGGATCACGACTTAGCTTCTGTCTGAAAACTTAAGACGATAAGCGAACAGAATCTACAGACTGAGATTGTTTAGTCGAGGGAACAAAGGCAGCAATTCATAAAACCCACCCGTTAATGCATGTTATATACCAATAACTGATGATTTACCGTGTTCATCGGATCTCGACTTCTGTCTGAAAACTTTAGACGATGTGCGAAGAGAATCTACAGACTGAGACTGTTTAGCCAAGGGTACAAAGGCCGCAGTTCATATAACACATCATCAATGCACGTTATATACCAATAATTGCCGGATGATACACCGTGCGGGGTAAGTGTTCATCAAATTACGACTTCTGTCTGAAAACTTTAGACGATATGCGAACAGAATCTACAGACTGAGACTGTTTAGCCAAAGAGATAAAAGCTGCAATACATATAATACACCAATGAATAAAGGCTCTGAGTAGCTTATCAAAACTGGTCATCGAAAGGAAAGTTCGAAGAGAGTGAAAGGAATTAATCAGTTGTTGCTGTCCGACGTTACTACAAAATCTACATCAAGACACGCACAGACTGCATACACTCTTTTCTTTTTATAAAAATACATTTTATAAGAAAATCGAGGCAGAAATTCGCTGAAAAAAAAAAATTTGTGTTGAAAATTGGTAGATACAGTACAATTACGTATGTTTTTAAGTGAACCGTATAAAAATATTCCTTTCTCAAAACGGCAAACCTAGCCAAAAACAGCTCTGGCCGTATGTTCTATGTTCGAGGCTAATAACATTATTTTGTGCGAGAAGTTGTGGGTGCGATATCAGGCTTCATTGCCTGCAGTCTGGCTCCAAAATTACTTCAACGCAATCGAAGTCATGTCAGGACACATAATCTGACGTTGTGTCAGTATAGTAATCTAAGAATATTCACAAGGAAAATTTCAGCCTAAAATCGGCAGAAAAATAAGAATATTCAGCCTGGGTCGGAAAAACAATATTCTCATAAAAAAGAATGTATATGGCATCCCTGTGGACAGCTCCAGAAACCGGGATAAGCTCCGGCAGCTATGAGCCTGTCAGCTCCAAAGCTTCACTCTTGGACAGCTCCACTGTTCGTAGACTTTTTACCTAACAAACGAAAAATTCATGTTGAATAAAACCTTGGATTATCAAGATTCGTGACATTCATGAAGGAAATAAAGTGCTGAAGCTGAGATTACTGAGAGCTTGATCGTATGATGTCTGGGTGGAGAAGACTACATGTGCATGGAGTGAGATAGGTAAGATAGGATTGGCGTTGGAGAGGTCAAAACGTTTGGAATGAAGAAGTAAAATTTACTATGTAGTATTCATAAGGTGTTCCAAAATTCACCTTGAATTTTCAAGATTGCGCACCTTCTTAAAAGATGATGCACTGGACTTTTAATGGTGATCGAGAGGATGGTTGAGCCAAACATGTTTGAGTGAAATTTGTGACTTAGTTATTTCGAATTTTCTCCACATTTAGTTTAGGAAATCAAATCTTGAAGAGCCGGGTTGTGGTAATTCTCCCATTAGTGACTAGCTAGCTATAATTCATGCATGCTTTACCGACGGAACCTTGACCTTCTCCCTTTTACATGGGAGCACATTGTCTCCCATCTTCGTGAACCAATCATGAAACAAAATCCCTAAGCATGCACTGTCATATATCTAGTATTGTCTAGTATGCTCAGTTATCACATGGTCTTAAGTGCCAGATTTACACAACACTCAAAGAATGCTGTTTGCAAAAAGGATAGAAAAATAACGATGCTTAGATTTCATCTGGATGCAACAACGATGTTAAAAACGCGCGCCGTTTATTTTGATCAGTATTCAGACTTGAGTTGCCCGGCTTGGCGAATCTCCTGCAGTTCAGCGGAAGAAAATTTGGTCGACGAAAGGGAATGTATCACAAAAAAGGACAGAGGTTAAAGGATAGACGATCGACATCAGTAGGGAGAGATCTAAGAAGCAAGGTAGGCTCTGCCTTATTCTTTTCAAGGTAATTGTAATTGAAACTATTCGGGAAAATATAGGGCTGGACCCCGCACATGTGTACATGAATGTATGAGGTACTTGATACGTAATATTGCTCGACAATTGATGTTATATTACTGAACAAACAGTAGAAGCTATTCTCTTTTTTAACTCAGATATTAGAAATACTGTATATGACTTAAGATTTAGAGCCTCTATCAAGCAATCTTATTTGTCCCTTCCCCGTCCTGTTTATCCGTATTTTCTCTCAACGCATGTTCATAACAGAAACACTACCCGGCGCGACAGTCTGCGTAGGATTATAAAAAACGATCAGGGGATCATTGTAATGTAAGGCAAATATGCCCCACGTAGTGACTACTTCTACTGGCGTACGAAGGCTGTGTTGAACAAAAGACCTCTTCTAATAGTTTATCAATGGGTCAACATCCAAGAATTGCCTCTAACTCGCCGTTGTTCGAGTTATGTTTTACAGAAGATAGGTTACTGCTCTCATAATGCAATGTTTAAGAACATCGCAGCAATACTTTGAACATGACGATATAAATAATGAAATGAGCATCGAAAACAATACTTGACCGTACTGGGTAGAAGATAATCACACAAGCAGAAACAAATAATTACAGTAAGCAGTAAGGTTGCACGTACATATTAGGGCTTCGTGATCATGTCAAGATTTTCACAAAAATCTTCAGACTGAAAGTGTTTAGCTTGTTATATAGATACTTCTTATGAGTCCTCAATTTGTTGTGTCCAAGAGTTAGCAAATTGATTAACAAGGGCATCCACAATTAGATTGTTTTAGGTGGAATACGTGCTGGTTAGGTCTACATTAATCGCCTCGAGTATTCAGGATAAACTGAAGTTCAAAAGTGAAGTGCCCGACCACCTTGAACATTCGTAACATAGGAAATGCCATGCAATTCTCGTTGTTTTCGAAGAGATAAGGTGTTTTACGTGCTATGATTTTCAGAAAGGAAACGTGCAGCAACTCATTGCGCGTTGAATATTCAGCTCAGGCATACGCTCTTGCGTTCGTGACATCGGCATAAATCTGGCATGCACACCCTTCACGGCTGTGTCAATCAGGCGCAGCAAGGTCTTCCTCTTCAGATGTGTGATTTCGTGTATCTAAATTTCTCTTTAATAAAAGAAGGCAAACCAACATCCAATGCAAAGATATTGCCAGAGGCAAGGGTACAGCTATCTCGGGACATTATTACATTTAAAGCGTCGGAATTATCAAGAGTTAAAACTGAGACGGTGAGTTATCACTTTTACACAGACATTCTGACAAGAGCTTGAGAAATCAATGTCAAAACCTGAGATGATGACCTCAGTACAGAAATTTCCGTGTAATTACAGTAAGGCTTCTTTAGTCAGCAGGCTTTCGTTCTAAAGAGACCTCCAATGTTCCTTACATTCAGCAGAAATAGATTTGTGAATTTATCCTTTATTTATTAATTACAATTTATGGTCAACAAAGTAACAGAGACAGAAATGCCATGAGGATGGCCCGTAAAGGAGTCATAGACCCCGTACTCAAACAGACCGCCTACAATATAAATATTTGAAAAAAATATCAAACTAAATATATTCTATAAGCCAACCAGTTCATTTGGTAACTTAAAGGTGTGTGTTCGAGCATAGTTCTTCTTTAGAGTAAGTCTATCTTTTTGTCTCAAAGAGTACTTAGTAGTATCAGAGAAAAATTGAATAAGATATTAATATTAGCATAACCATTCAAAACTTTACAAAAAAATTACACGTCAGGCCTTGGAAGAAATCGCCTACACTCTAGGGACAGTATTGTCAAACTATTTTTTTAGTTACATCCAAGTTCTACTTGAGCCTGTGTACTATATTTTCTATCAAGTCCACATCAGAAATCAATTTCGAGTTGACGTCAGGCGCCTGTCTTGCCTATTCTTTGAAACTTGCTTTTAAATCAACTCTGTATGTATGTAGATATGAGTATTCTGAAATATATACCTTGGCCATTCATGGTGCATGAGTAGAATGACCAACAAACCTGAGTTTAATCATCTGTCCAATTGTATCAAAAACAAGGAAATGACTTAACATTGAACTATCAAGCTTGTATACAGGAGGTAATAAGTTAATGATTTTAATGTACGACGTCCTATCTGCAAAGTAAACTGGACATATATATATATTGAGAACTGTAGCACAATTATCAGGCAAGATGCTCTACGCATCACAATTATGGGAACTGAGAATTTTGCGCTTATAAATGAGTTGTCTCTTAAAGCTACTTATAGCACTATCCAACTGGTTTGAGTGTAAACGGATATACACTATGGCTCTTCTCAGTGATGAAGCATATGTAAACAGTTAAGGTGGAATAACATATATGATCTATATGCTTCATAGTTTAATGTTTATATTCCAAAGCTAAACTCGAAGAGTGGGAATGGAAAATAAGAATACATGAGTTACTGTGCTTGATACATGAATTACACGACTTGAAAGGAAAATTGAACGCGTACTTTTCCGCATGCTATCATTAAATTTCTAGCTCAACATTTTTAAACCACAGTTCAATGTGTTCGTATCTCTTTGCTTCTCATGGGCTCAAAAACTCCACACAAAAAAAACGAACGATGTAGTTAAACTTTAGCCAGGTGTGCAACATGGTAGGGAAAGTATAGACTGCTGACCGTCTGTTTTTCTATCGAAATTCAGCAGGGAGTATGAGGCGAGCCGCTTTAGCCTCAAGGGGATGGGACGAAATAGAGTTTCGAAGCATGATGATGATATCAATGAAGCGTTGTATTCTTTGGGTAAAACGCCTTCTGCCCATGCAACCCGATGTTAGCAATAAGTACTCAAGAACTTTAGGGGCATTAAAAAAATGGCGAGGGCCGGCGACCTGAGTTGAACTAGCATGGCATCCAGAGTCATTATTCCATTAGAACCTCTGTGATACAAGGCTGTTCAACTGCTCGATATCTTTCTTATAAAGTCATACAAAGTTTTTAAAAGAAATAGTGATGTAGGCAATTACTTAAAGATCCATTATTGACCATTTTTCTGGTCACTTACAACGAGCTGTTATTTCATTACAAGCCTCAGCGTTCACTACGGTCAAGTGGTTCAAATTTGCTGTTTATTCCTAAAACTAAAATGGCTTCCTATGGCGACAGATCTTTCTCGATTATCGCACCAAGGCTTTGGAACGGCTTGCCAAACTTCATTAAACAGTGTTCAACCGTGGACTGTTTTAAATCAAGATTAAAAACATTTTTTAAGAGGCGTTCTCAGATTAGGGCTTTTTGATTAGGGTTTTTATGTAAAAGGACTGTAAAAAGCATTGAGACTTCCATGTGATGTAAAATGCGTTTTTAAGAACCTCTTTATTAATTATTATTATTATTATTATTATTATTGTTATTTTGCTTTTCGCGCGTTTGTTATTGTTTCGGTTCGCATGATAACGAGGCTTCTATTGTTTTCCAATAGAAACGTTAAATACGTGAGCCCGAAAATTAAACATTGCACGTTCTCAACGTTACGCAGGATTTTAATCATATCCTGTACGTTATGTTTTTGTGGGCGTTTTTGCAGCTCGCACCCTTGTTGGGACGTGATTTGTACTGTAACCATTAGCTATAATTGAATTAAGTTCCACCACTATCTTGTTCAAACTCCCTGACGTAGTCTGTATGTTCAGACGAAACCGGTAGGAAAAAAGAGAAGTTAACAAGATCTATAGTTTCTGTGTGCTGCTCACTAGTCTTTGTTAAAGAAATTTTTAAAAAAAATTACGTTTTTCTACAGATATAATTTCTATCAACCACCGAGCCCTGGGTTCCGGCAGACTGTTGCATAGCAACACGATTACGTATCTCCGATTGTTGTATTGAGAGATTTGTTTTCTTCAGCAGCTCAGTTTACAAACAAAAATACTACAAGCGCCTTTGTTCTTCATTAAAACTCGACTTGGTAGCTTGAAACATGGCTTTATCTTCGGTTGTTTCTTTGAAGAGTACATATTTAGATGACTCAATTAATCAAGCAATGTTCCTTTGTATGAAGCGAAATTGAAATCATCTATTCGTGGCTTTTGTGACATCTGCGTCTGATGAGAGGTTTTGCAGTTACAGTGGAATCCCGATTTTTCGAACCTCCGAGGGAAACAAAATTGGTTCGAAAAATCGGGGCTTAAATTACAGCGTTTGACTGAGGAGGAGAAACGACATTTGCTTCGAGTTATCCTGAGGTTCTAAATACTGAGGGTTCGAAAAATCGGCATTCCACTGTCTTACTCAACCTATCAACTCTTACTGTAAGTAGCGGAGTTCGCCAATGAAATCTGATCCAAAATTTTGCACTCTATGTATGAACTGCCGAGACAGGGTCACAAGCATGATCGAGAGGTACTGCTCAATAGCTTTTGTCACATTTAATACGTAAAACTGGCACCCTTAAAATAAAGCGTACTAAATTCACAACAATCTGTGCGAGAAACAGCATTCGTTTAAAATCTTCGATCACATAATAAGCCTTAGCTTTCAACTAGATAGCTTGGCCATACACATCAAGATTCGTATATCGTGACAACGTAAATGCTTATCGAAAACAAATTAGTTCTTCCACAACCTCGAACTAATTATCTTAAGGTAGCCGAACACAGTTTTCGCTCGCGCTTTTGGTGACGCAATTCAGCGCGGGGACAAGGATTGCAGAAAACAAACATGCCGTCAATAGAGCGATCATTTTATTTACTCAGCATCCTCAGTATCTGTGCTATTTTTCTCTATAACTGAACGCAGTGTACTGATGGCTTTAGTCTTTTATCACAAATATATGTTGGAAAAGGAAAAGATGCAAAGAACTCGGCAATTCTCAGCTTTTTCTTTGTTACCGAAAGAACCTAGTTAAATGCAGCGCATGCGTAGTAAGTCAAAAAATTGCGATTGAATGAAAATTTGCAATCTCAGAAATACGCCTTTTTCTCGAGAGCCACTCATTAGAATTTCACGAAATTTGGCACGAAAATACTTTAGGAAATAAGTAACTGGAGTATTGAAAATAATTGAAGTTTAACAAAGGAAACTCTAGATATTCCAGTAAACCTTCAACAATCTCTCTGTTAAATTATTAGCAAAATGGTGTTAACTTGTGAGAATCGTTACAAACTTGTTGCATGCAAATTATAAAGAAAATTTAATGACTAGATTTTCTGCAAATAAACAAAACCGATTTTAAAGGCCTGTTTATTTTTATTTGTGTTGCCATGGCAACGGCACATACGTCTGCTTATCCATCAAAAAACCAAAGTTTGTGTTGTTAACTTGCTTGCTGCCATTTTTGCCGACCGAGAGATCAGGGGTTTTAGAGAAAAAGGTGGATCAAACACAGGTATCAAAAACTGTGTTCAGCCACCTTAAGAGGAGTTTTTGGAACAGCGGAGCTCAGTTGTGGAACAACTTACCTATAGACCTGAGACAAGCATCTTCACTGACCGATTTCAAATCTAAATTAAGTCGCCACAGTTTAAAGTAATATCTTAATTTTAAGTCAATTTTTAGACACGGCCTCCATGTAAAGCATTTTTTTTTTGTTTTGATTTAATTTTTATTCTAGTTAAACAGATAGGTAGATAGTCCAATAACTTTGTTTACTGATTGAAAAACCGTGTATAAATAAAGTTGTCTTATCTTACATCGTTGGTTCAGTTCCTCCTCCCTCCAGCTGGATATACGCCCGGTGGGTACTCTGAGAAAAATTGGGTGGGGGTGTGCGGCCCCACAGGGTATGGTTTTTCAGCCGTTTTGGTCATAAATAGGTATCGATTTGGCCATTTTGGTCTTACGTAGGGTATGGTTTTTGTACTCTAGTCTTGAATTAGGTATGTATTTTAGAAGAATCTTTTTTTTCATGATTATCGATAAGACCATAAACAAAAACCCCTCAAAAGTTATGTTTAGGGAAACTGTGTCAGCCGCAACGGTCATAAATTGATTATCGAAATTTTGGTCTGGTCATAAATAGGGTAGAGAAAATCGCAGATTTTGGTCATAATTAGGGTAAGGGTTTTGGAAAGCGGGGCGCACATCCCTACCAAATTTTTCTGGGAGTACCCTCCCCCCCTAACCCCCACTGGGCTGGGCCATGGGGCATTGGTATCCTCAAATCTCTCTAACGTGTCTGTAATCAGACAAAATTTCACACACAGCAATGCGGCTATTGTAACACAATATGTGAATAAGTGATTTCGGTCTAGACCTGCGGGATAATCACCCGGGGGGGTGGACTTCCACAAAAAAGGACGGGGGTGCTCGTCGTACCTTTTAGGGGTTAAAAAGGCGGTTTTGGTACCTCTTTGGGTGTTCAGTCTTCTAAAGGTCCGCAATGGGAGCTTTTGCGATATCCTTAGGGTATTGTGTTGGATTGGTACCTCCTAGGGGTGAAAAACATTCAAGCTACGCCCACAAAACAGGATTTCGTTATCTCTTAGGGGTTCTTTTCAAAATTTCCGACGAATATAGCAAGGAAGAAACCACGGAAGGACGTTGTTTTTCTAATCAGTGAAGATGTGGCGCTGAATGACTAATTTTGTAAGATGTTGTTCATATTACTGTAAAAAGTAGTTCTGTTTAAACCTGGAAAAGCGGTCAATTTCTGGTATGGTCGTTCAACGATTTCAAGTGAATGTTTCGAGACTGTGACTCGTCAAGTTCCTGTCTGCGGTTTCGTGTTGCGTGCCTGCAGTATCTTGGTCTACGAAACGTGATCCTCCAATAAGAGACGTGCGCAGCTAAAACACATTCTATCGAAGCCAGTTGCTGTCTTAACGTGTCACTTTGCACGAAGAGGACCGAGTAAGCGAGCGAGTGACTGACTATGCTCAGTCTTTTAGTCTTGAACGCGGTAAGAGTCCCGTAACAGTGCGACTCGCCAGATGAAAGTTGTAGATGAGCATGTTCTTGCATTATGCCTCTGTATGTACATAACCTAAGAGTGCTAAGAGCGTGACAACAGCAAAGTACTGAGAAGTACTTTACTGTTGATATATTATGCTGTACAAGGTGGTTCGCACTTTTAAGTCTGTGGACAAGACGTTAGTATGTGACCATTCAAATAAGAGCTATTGAGCAGTACTTTCATTTGGCACTGTTCTTATGCTGTACAAGGTGGTTCCTACTTTTAAGTCTGTGCATGGAACTCTAGTGTGTGACCATTCAATAAAAATCTGTTCATGCGGTACTGTTCTTATGCTGAACAAGGCGGTTCTAACATTTAAGTCTGTGGATGTCGGAAACTCTAGTGTGTTACCATTCAAATGAAAGCTATTGAGCAGTACTTTCATGTGGCACTGTTCTCATACTGTACAATCTGGTTCTAACTTTTAAGTCTGTGGATAAAACCCTGGTGTGTGATCATTCAAATGAAAGCTATTGAGCAGTACTTTCATATGGTATTGTTTATTTTGTTGTACAAGGTGGTTCTAATTTTTAAGTCTGTAGATGAAACCCTAGTGTGTGACCATTCAAATGAAAGCTATTGAGCAGTACTTTCATGTGGTACTGTTTATTATGCTGTACAAGGTGGTTCTAACTTTTAAGTCTGTGGATGAAACCCTAGTGTGTGACCATTCAAATGAAAGCTATTGAGCAGTTCTTTCATGTGGTACTGTTCTTATGTTCAACAAGGTGGTTCTAACATTTAAGTCTGTGGATGAAGCCCTAGTGTGTGACCATCCAAATGAAAGCTATTGAGTAGGACTTTCGTGTGGTACTGTTTATTATGCTGTACAACGTGGTTCTAACATTTAAGTCCGTGGATGAAGTCCTAGTGTGAGGCCTTTCAATCAAAACTGCTAATGAGCAGTACTGTGATACTGTGAACTAGTCTTTTTACTTGTTTCGGGTGAAAACCTTGTGTGTGATTATTCAAATCAAAAAAACATAGTAATACTTTCATGTGGTGATCTTTCTTATGCTGAACGAGTTGTTAACTTTGTGTGATCATTCAGTGAAAACTT
This sequence comes from Orbicella franksi, assembly GCF_964199315.1. Classification (NCBI taxonomy): domain Eukaryota; kingdom Metazoa; phylum Cnidaria; class Anthozoa; order Scleractinia; family Merulinidae; genus Orbicella; species Orbicella franksi. Next base: position 20,970,913 of record NC_138159.1, read on the forward strand.
TTGAACAGTAGTTGATAGAGCAATGTTTTCGTATACCAAGCTGGGAATCAGTCTAACTTTTCAAAATGCGTATATCATTCTAAACTCGGTTACAAATTAGTTTCGCTAAACAAACGAGCGAGTGAGTTTCAATGAAAATACCACTAACTGTGTTTAGGATAACTCTGTTTACTTCATTTCAGTCGGCTATGTACAAAGGGATTACTTGTTATATTAGTCTGAAAATGAATGAAAACAAAAAAAATTGTGCAACTTTCTTTTCAAACGAAAAGAAGTGGTCAGTCCTAAATTCAATATCATCCTCATCTGCCAAACTTAAAATATTTCAACTTATACGTTTAAATACACACATGTCTTCCAAATTCTTAGATAGATTCCGTTTCGCGTTTTCTCTTTGCAAGTAAGACAGAGCTTTGAATTATTGAATAGTTTCTGCAGAAATGAAGAATTTTCTATTTAAAATTAAAAACGAGAACGCGCTAGGAACCTAAACGTAATTTTTCCAATTAGTTGTACCTCATCTTTCACTCTCGCAGCTGGATTCGAGGCGAGTACAGAGAAGTATCACAACATTTGATAACCTTTTTGGCAAAGGTTCTAGGGGTTTAAGTGGTAATTTTCCTTGAAGCTACGAAATAATTAAGGTCAAGGGACAACATCCTATGCCTTAGAATCTCAGGAATATTTGGATTTTGTCCTTCAACAAGATCAAAGGAGGCTGCAAATGATTAAAACTATTTTAATAAAGTTTGCCTCTGCAAACACTTAGACGTCAATTCAGTCGGTCGATCTCCAGCTGCTCACACCGAAATTAAATGTTGTTATCTCCTTGTTTGATGTGCCCGGCCATTACTACGGGATTTCCGGAACCAAATCGTACAATTACGTTCTTATGTTAAGCTTTTTGATCTTTTATGCCGTGTAATCGCTTAAGCAAACAATTGTTTTAAACTAAAACTGTGTAGAATGTTTTGATTGTAATGTGAGTTTGTGTAAAATAGTCATATGCACTGCATTTATTGGCAATATTTTAAAAGGTCACATATTTTTCCCGGACAATCCGACGCTTGGCCTGAAACCCTGCTGTTAGTTTGAATGTTTGTAATAAATGTCAGCAATTAAAAAGCCCCTTCAAACCCCATAGTGTTAATCAACTCAGAGAGGATTAAATGAAGAGTGTCTACTTCTAAAGCGATCATGATGAAACCGAGTTCTTCGCACGCTGTGCCTCACTTCTCCAGCGTCATAGGTTCGACTGGCTTAAAAACTTGGTATTTGAGGTTCTCTGATGACATTTAAGGCCATCATCTTCTAGAAAGTTGAAAATAACCTTGAATAACATTGCATGACTAGTCCGTTGTTAAAGCATTCATATCTCTCTCAGACAAACTGTTCAAGTGTTTGCAATTTAGTCTTTGTTTGCCGTGACCTCCAGCAATCTGTTTGGATTCCTTTAAAATTGATATTTGAAAACATGTGTTAAATACTTTTCTCTGGGGTATCACTTGCCATAAAGGGCGATTCTTGTCTTGTCGTGAAGTTGAACATAATTGGAAAACATTCAAGTCTTTGTCAGACATTGAACTTGATTGTTTTCTAAGTGTTAGGAACCAAGCAGCGCCAAAGTCATTCACAAGTGTACACTTCTTGCTCTCGTCTGCATTCTTTGCATTTGACGGAGCAGCACCAAAGAAATCGACACTCGCAATTTTCTTTTATGATCCTTTTCCTCATTCGTGCTCCTCGGCTACAGCAGAGAAGCTGGCAACCGCCTACTCCCCTAAAAGTATCGTTGCACCTCCTGCCCACAGTTCCATGAGAACCGTAATATGGGTCTTCTTTGCAAAAGTCTGGAGACTCGGTCGTGTACACCAAATCGAGTTCTGTATGAGGTTTTATTGTTTCTCCTTCTTTGATGAGCTCATCCCCTTTGTTGCTAATTATCACTTTAATGGCACCATCGAAACGGGCTTTTAATCTATCGCCCACATCTCTAAAGTGCGGCATCTTTTCCCGACACGTTTTCAGAGAGCAAGAGCCCGAGAGACCATGGCATTTGCATTCCGTTTGCATATAATTCTTGACCGCCTGGGAAAAACAAAAGAAACCAAATAGGACGTTAAAGTTGTCGTTGACTTACTCGAGATTTATCTTGATCTTGTGAGGTTATCTCAGGCATGCTGGATTAGTTTTATCGCTGGAATTATCTCTTTCGCGAGTTACGTTTCACAGCTCTGAAGCTATCACTTTCCAATGGCGCTTTTGTCTTTACAAGTTGCGGCGCCTTTGTCCTGAATGAATTATTTGTTTCACGCTCCGGTGAGCGTTATGGATAAGCTGAAGCAGAGAGGACAAAATACGGGTTTCTTACGAAAGACGCGTAAATATTCGAGGTAGGGATTCACTCATGTCAAACTGCCAAACGTGGGGGCACTTGTCTTCCGTAGTTTTCCACTTGTAAGATAAACTGTCAGAATTGAATTAACAACTCTGTCAATAACGTTTACACTAGAAAATTAAATTCCTGTGAAGATTTAATACGATGGTGTGAAGAACCGATTACAACAAACTGAGGCATTCAGACGTCCTAGGGAAAATTTGACGTCACTTTAATGAATAGTTATGGCATCATGCAACTTTCTCTATTCCTATTTACATTAAACATCAAGTCTCAACGAAGAAAAGCTTGTTTGTTGGCGTGTTTTTGTTAATGCCGCCTGAGGTATCAAAAATTAAAGCTATACTGTTAACTCATTCTATTTATGTGTAAACAAAGGGATAAGACACTGCAAAAGGTATGCAAATATAACAAATTCGGTGATTAGGGAAGGCGTATATGTAATTTAGCTTTTCTTCGTGAGAAATTAACATTAAGATTGAACAGCTTCATGTTAATTGTTCGAACGGCGGTGTAGGTGACAAATTAAGTTTCTTCACGCCACTTGCCTTCGAGCTATGCTTTGTCCTCTGTGCTCTAAGGAGGCTTATTGGTGTTTCTGTGAAACATCTAAAAGTCATTAGCGACCGAAAACAATTTGCTCCCGCCGGAAGCCCAAAGGTGGCACACTTTCGCATGCAAACGTCAGTCTGTTTAACACCTAATGTTGTTATCAGAGCTTAAGCCTTAATCGAAATTGTACGATCATCTCGAAATAAATGATACCACCAAAGGCGAGACAAACTAAAGCGAACCCTGATACCATGATAGCAGAGATCTATTTTTAATTGTTCTAACGTCTGGTTCACTTTCAAGTGCCATGGAATCCCAAAGAATACGTGCATGTTTTTCTGACCTCGTTAACTCTAAACAAGCTTATTACTTAGCAATAATTGAATGACAATTGCTCTCATGGACGCTCCACAAAAGCTGTGTTGTGGCGAATATGTGCGATGCTCCGTTGTCTGGCTGATTAATTTCGGAGTTCCACAACGACAGAGCCACAGTAAGGACCGAAACGCAAGGAGCGGCAGCGCGCCACGAGATGTCTGTTGTTTGTACAAGTGAGAAATGCACGGGGCTTTGGTAACTCACGACTAAGTGTGGTGTACCGCGGAAATGCTTTTACCTACCAGTCGCCCTGCCTCGCTATTGTGCTTGATGATCATGGAACGACCGTCGCTGCTCTTGTCCTCTTGCATCAACTGTTGCGACATCTTGTATCCATACTGGATATTGTCACTGCAGCCTCCCCACTCGAACTGGTCGTTTTCACCGATGGGGAAGGCCTGGTTGGAAAGGTGGTTGTCTGTAGAAGGGTAATCGTTTCGAGGGTACGATGAAATGACGTTGCTGGTAAGGATTTGTTGTTGTGTTGGAGTTACTTGGCGACATCCACATTGCTGAAGATGACCCATTCTGCATGCACGCGTGACAGAAAAAGTTATCCCGGCTGATGTAATGGCATATATGAATGCCGTCTCCCTATAGTCTGAAAAAATATATACAAGCTAAGTTGAAGGTGTTAAAACTTCACAACTTCTTAGTCATTGCGGTCGATAAGGTGCATTTCGTTGTGCGATCATGCAACAAGCGCAGTTCTTGAAATTCCCTTTCAGAGTATGTAAAGTGTGACTAGATTAACAAATGTGGTTGGCGTTCACTATTACTTACCGTAACGAAGAATTTTTTTGACTGAGTTCTTGGACGTCGAACAATTCCATCGCCTGTTTCTAAACTGCCACTGACACTGGTCGACGGAAACATCGATTCCATCAAGCACCGTAGAAATCAGTTCCGGCTTGGATTTGCAAAAGTCATCTTTTGTGTGAAAGAATGACTCCGTTTTCTTACACACGGCATTTGGGTCTCGTTGCAGTGACGTCTCGAGTGACCTGCATTGACGATTAAAAGTACTATGTTTTAGTAATCTACTAAGCTAAGTAATATAGGGATTATTTAACCGCGGATTCCTAGTATGTCATGGCTTAAAAGACTTTGCACAGTACTCACCACCAAAATGCAATAACTTCGCTTGAATAAATAACAAATAAAAATACACTCGGTAAACGAAGCTTCATGGCTCACTCAATAGACACACTTATCAATGAAAGAGAAGAATAGCGAATAAGTACTGCGCACCGATTTAATGTGTTTTATAAACAGATGAAGATGTACTCGACTCTGATTGGCTCGCCAAAGCACATGTCAATCTACCAATTTAAAACTCAAATACTCATTTAAAAGTCATTCCAGCTATCGCGAAGACATTTTAACACAGAAGTGGAAAGAAACAATGTTAGGTCTTTCATCGGATCGTGTTGACTGGCGTCAATGTTAAGTCTTTTGTCATTTTCGTTTTAATAAAAAGCATACTACGCATCGGAGACAAATACATCCTGCATCCGAGACAAGATAAACTTAATCAATGAATCAAATAACTTCTTGTGTCCCATTTCTAAACCACAATCCTCACTTTTGTCTAGTTTCTCTTTGAAAAGTATTGACATAAAAACAGACAGGTTTCTTTATGAGTGTAATCTTATCTGCAGCAATGCTACTGAGTCAATTTGTTCTCTTAATTGCTTCGTTCAGTTGTCAACAACAACTTTGAGGAGGCAAGTCGTGGCTGACCTCAGTCCAAAGATTATTTTGATTGTATTTTACAAGTCCAAGCGTTAAGTTTCTTTTTTGCAACCGATAGATTTCAGCTGAGGATGTAGGTCTCTGCAGCTGTTTGTTCAGGCCAAAAATAACTTCTGGCATTCATATTTTATCAACTGCATTTGCTTTAAGTGCCAATGTTTAGTTTCTAGTAGTTAAGCAAAAAAACCCAACTTAATTTTAAAGCTGAGAGTATGCCTAAAAATAAAGTTTGCAGTCATAACAATGCTTGTTAGACAAACTGTTTACTTAACAGCTAATTACATTCATCTTATTTCAAACGATTCAAAGGAAAGGTTTTACTTGAAGAATGTAAATAAGTTAATGCACGGAGTTCCCGGTATTTAAGTAAGCAAGCATTTACCGGAATCTTGGCTTCCGTGTTCAGGAAATTTCTAGATGGCTCAGTAAAACCACAAAGTATTTACGTAGCCTTCGCTGGCTGATGGCTGATTGCTAACCAAAGGTGCACAGAGCAAATCTAAAAATAACAGTGGATTCTTCAAAGTTCTTCAGATACAGGTCTATACATCTATTAATGAATGATACCACGCGAATTTAGGGTATTTTGTCTCTGGATAGCTCAAAAGGTCACCAGAGTGACGAATACGAGATAACAGGAAAAATAACATTGAGGAGATTGCGTTGAATTTACTTTAGAGCCTTGATTGTATCTAATTTCTTGATAACAGGGTTTCCATATTTTTACTGCTGTTGAAAGTGTTTTGAAAACATCGCTGTGCCAGTTCGATTACTTCGTGGAGTATTGTGTTAAGACTCTTGGTTTTATCGTCCAATCGCAGTAAATACATGGTTATTTTTTTGTTATGCAGAACCATGTCTCCGACACTACTTTAATATTCGCCCATTTTAATTATACTTCGTCACTGTTATTATTATCTTCCCAAAAACTGAGCTAGATAAACAAGTCAAGCGGACCATTTTTGAAATGAAGAGTGCAGTCTTTCGATGTAAAAGCCTCCTTTCCTTAGGTTACCGACACGACCGAAGCTGTTTCTTCCGTTAACTAGCTGGGAAGGTTCGATCAGAAACTCCCTAGTTCATCTGCTTAAAGGATAAACACGTTCACATTCTAGTCACGCACGAACCGTGGTCAAAGTTCTCGGCAGACCAAAGGTCTTCTTTAAAGTGTTTGTTTATATTGAAGAAATCTACGAAAATGATTTTGTTCTCAATTCGTCGTCAAGTATCGAAGGAAGAGCATTCAAAAAATCTTAGTCACAAGCTACATTAGGTCTTCAATATCACAACAATTTAATTAGTAATCAGGATATTCACTAATTCAGCGAGTCTTTGTTCATTGTTGACATGACGATGCAGTGAGCCAAAAAAGAATTTGAAACCACGTAAGGAATGACTTGTGTTAGTTCTTAACCTAACGTCACCATGAACAAACAGGCGTTTTAAGTGTTTTTAACCAAAATGTCACGATGCACGTCAGCTCCAACTCGAGGAGCAAGCGCCTTTGTATTTATCAGTTGAAAAGTGGTGACTGATAATAGTTGCTTCTCTTGCTATCTTTACTCTCTTACTAGCCTAACTGTGTCCAAGTGGAGAGCTTTCCATTGAGTGGACTTTCCATTGAATGGACTGGCGATAACAAAAAGCCAATCATACGAGATGAATGGCTAAATATTTTAATCCACATAGTGACGACAAGACGTAATTTAGGCAAATGCCTAGCAATCACTTCTGTCAATAAACATCTTGAAGTCTTGGAATTCAATGACGACCGACATTCCTCGTTAACTGGTTTAACTTAATTTTAAGGTTTATCTTTTCGGAACTTGGACTCGTGACAATCTGCAGCAAATAAGACGGAACCGAACAGGAATCAGCTCAAACTAAGCAGGCAAAGCACCGGACGAAGATTCACATTTTTTTCTTTGATTAAGAAATAAGGTAGCTTGGCTCCAAAAGAACAGGTCCACCGAGCAGATGGCTTACCTTGGGTACATTCGCTCGCCGGATGCTCCTTCACCTACTCGTGGCTCCTCGAGTGCCAACAGCTATCAGTTCTTGCAGATTTGTCTTGTAAGGGTCTTTAATGAATTCCGGATGTACGACTCTTTAAAAGCCACTTTTCAGATAAAGAGTAACTGTTAGATAATTGTACCTCTTTTTCAAGGACAGTTTTTTTTTTTCTCTTCTCCCTGCTTGAACCTTTTATTCCCAGGAATGATAAGTTATCATATTTCTCCTTACATTGAAATAATGAACTTGGGGACATTGACACGTTGTTTGGACTCTGTAATGCAGGTAACAAATACGTGACCATTTTTACTTCAGACAAATCAATGAGGAGGGGGATACATGTCCCGTTGATCTCTGAAAAATGTCCCATTTTCCCCCCTGCTCCAAGACCATTATTCCCTTAAAGGTTTTGTCAAAAATCCTGTTAATAGTAGAGATATCCCTTATTCCCTCAAAATTTTTCCAATAAATCCATTATCCCCTTGAATTAAAAGGTTATGTTCTTCTCATTCCCCAAAACCCCTGAGATGGCCTCATCTATATTGCAAGTTCGAGGATGTAACGACGAATCTACTTTGTGTCCGGTTACACTGTAAAATGAAATGAACGGAAAGATCACCGTATTAAGGTATTGATATTGCCTATCCTGCCACTGCGGCTGGTCGATATCCATATACATAAGCTTCTTCGTTCTAAGTTAGCACGTAAGGTCGACATTCATAAGTGCTTAAGACTCAATTGTATCCGCCCACGAGAAACTCCGCAGGAGGTGTGTTATGGTTATGTACAACACCTTGGCCGTGTTATGTTCAAACTTTTCTATTCATTCATTTATTTATTTATTTATTAGATTACAAAGATGAAGATGATAGACGGGTATTTAAAGATTGAAACTAAAGCGGGATGGGTAAAACACATTTTAAAATGTCTCAGACAATGTTTACCACAGGAACAAACAGACATTGTCTCCAATTAAAATGGAAACGGTCTCAATACAAAATATTTGGGTATTTAAGTTAATTGCTTTCGCTAAAAGCCTACGAAATGACGTAGAATCAGTCTGATATTGACTGAAATACAATGTGAGGTCAAGATAAATAAACCCAAGGTGTTTGGGCATTTCCGTAGCCTATTGATATCGTGGGCGTGTTTTCACAGACAAAAACAGTGTTTAACGTTATTGATGTCGTAAAAGGAATCCGACGACGTGGACGAATTGTCAAGGAATGACATCTGTGACAACCCTGTGTGCTTGAGCGTATAATTTAATTGCTATCGTTTAAAAGGATGTGCTAAGCAGTATAACTAGCAACTTCAGTTTGACGTCAAGTTGTTTTCATTTTGACGTCTGTTGTTCGTTTCCAGAGTAGTGGGGATGAAAAGGTGGAGCCCCTGTCACTGTTTAATGATAAATGCAAGGGCTTGTTTGATACATGAACTTCCTTCTTCAAATAACATCAAATTCCTGGTTGGTAAATTAACCTACATAATAAAAAGAATACAAAATTACTTTTAGGAGAGGCAGAGCGAGCTTTGTCTGAGGATATTAATGCATTTTTCTACTTCAGATCGCGAAACATATGCCCAAGTAAGATTACATTTGTTAGGAAACGATTTACATGTTGCCATTGAGCTTATTTTAAAAGTACTGTTCATCTATTGTCCGTTGTCAGAGCCTTAATATACAACTAAATAACTTTTTGTCAAATACGGTTTCTTATTTTCTGACAAAAATGCTTCCCCTTAAATTTTGCTCACATACAGTGAGGAGTGAAAAATTTGCAATCTCCCTTAAGCAACCTTCTGGCTTAAATTAGTGAAACTCAACCTTTCTTCCTGCAAGATTATTTCTGGAGACTACTGGTTTATTCTAGTTTTATGTATTGGACTGGATTTTGTACTTTCACTGTTATGTGTGCCATAATTATGAGACAATGTTATAGTTCACCTAATTTGTCATGAGTATAGTTTTGCCTCCTGCTCCTCCAGAGGTTTGCAAGCTGAATAATGTAAGCATTGGATAGTTCACGAGAACGAACTGAAGGGACCTGTATAAGAACTGGTCTATAAAGACTAAGATCAAAACATTTGCGTGTACAAGTTGTGGGAGACACTGAGTTTAGGACTACAACTTGCCTCAAAGAGCATCTACTTTTATTTGTCATAGAAAAATATTATATATTTTTCAATTTCACGAAAGTAGCACTTACGCACACTTTTATCTTAACATCATTGTAGATGTGACTTTAGGCAGGGTTTACAAATGGTCTTCCGTATGGAATGTAAACGACAACTTTAATTTGTGTATGAACCTAACATTTGAAGGACAAGAGTACAGCAAGATATGTGAATCAATTGTTGAAGTTAAGTTAACTCACAAACTGTTGAAGATAATATGATGCATGGATGAAGTGAATATCAGGGTAACACTTGACTAGTATTTAATGGCAAACTACTGTTCCTGCACCAGAGACGCTTAACGGTTCAAGAGTATCGCATATCAGCTTTGTTTTTTAGCGTGAAGCATCGCTACTCCCTCAGCTCTTGAGGGATGAGTTGCTGGTTTATTATAGGTTACTTCTCGACAATTAAGCAGGCTTTCAGTCAAAAATTCAACGGCACCATTCTCTGGGTGGCGATAGGCAGTGAGATTAAAGAGTCTCTGCTCAAGAACTCAGCACAAAGGTAATGATTGGCAATTATCAAACGCTTCGTCTCCACAAATCAAAGAAATAACTACCAAACTATTTGTGGTAATCGTACAGCTTTCAATATTTTTTGGAAAAACACACCATATAATTTATAAAAGTATACATACTTGCAAAACTAACTAGTCTGCCTTTGTTGTATCTCTACCATCACTTTGAAGATGTTGTCAAATGTCTGCTCCATTTGCTGAAGAATAAGTCACTGGGATTGTCAGTATTCTGTGCATTCTCCCTCAAGCTCCATTGTCATATGTTTGCATACACTGCAACTTTAGAGTTTCTCTGTATTTTAACTTGTCTTACCAATTTGTTGTTGTTTGATCTAACTTACTTACATACGGCTTTGATTTCTTTGATTACAGTGGCTCTCCCTCTGTCAGGGACAGTCTTGCCCACCTCTGGACACAGAGCCGTGTAAATAAGCCTTTTAGTCGCTTATTTTTATACGCTCCATGAATCAATCTGGTCCATGTAGAACCAAAATGACACAGAGCTTTTAGCAGGGAACAACTTTGTTTGGATCGACCCAACGTGCTACTAAGAATATCGCTAAACATTTGTGCTTCGTGATCTTATGACCGAGTACATTCTAGTCGTAATATTCAATTCATGTGGAGTCTCGCCATATAAATTATTCCAAGTGAAACTTTGCGACACAAACAAGTAATTCAAGGCAAAGGTAATGATCAAAACAATAGAGGCTATTCAAATTTGAAGGAGGACAATGAATCTTTACGAGTGGATTCTCCTCAAGGAGCGTTTAGGTATTGATCATCCAGAAGGAGAAACTCATTTGGTGTTAGTGACACAGAAAACAGCAACCCCCCAAAAAATGGCTGCACTTTTAGAAATTCTAACTACCCAAGCAGAGAGGTTTATTGTATTTTCCCGTCTTAACAGCTATCTGAATACCGATCGTGATCGGGCGACCCATAATTTTTATTATTAATAATTATTTCAACCGAAACCCAACAAATACTGTGTCCCGTTAGAAATACCCTTGTGAAGCTTAGTATAGCTGAATTTATATGACGTAACAAAATATACCCTTAAAAAAGGTCATGCAAGAATTGCTTGTTATGAAGGGACTATACATGCAAAGAAAAAATATTGTCACTGAATTTAACGCAGACAGGACTGACAGATATAAATCATCGATCAAAACAGCCTGGCTTGAATTGGGATTCCAAGCCCAGTTTAAATTTTCAAAACCTTATGGTTTATAAACGTTTTTAAAAAGTTGCATTTTCTTTTGTTTTATTGATGTCAAAACGTTCTCGTAGTCATTTTTGCTGCAAGTGTTAGTTAAGTAAAATACTCTAAAAAGGGAGAAAATGCAGCCCCTTAATGTTCGTGTTTGCATTCTTTCCACCTGGCTGACTTCGTCTGGACCATTCTAATGCATGGGTTTGACTTAAGTACTAAAAATAGATACAACATTTTAGTTTCAATCTTAAAATAACCTTCTAGTTCAATATCATGCATACTTGTCTAAGGGACTTCAAATCTCAGTGAACACGTTGGAAGACCACGTTTTATATCCAACACGTGTGATGGCACACGGAACGTGTGATGGCACACGGAACAGTTCATTACGGTGACCGCCTTTGATTGATTGACCTAGTTAGCGACTCGTGCTGAATACCAGGTCTTGAAATTCTAAAGTAAAAAAGGTGTAGTGTGCTAGGTCCATGTTTGAAACTCATTATTCCAAGAAATTGTTAAATCCATCCTCATGATTCGGGCCATTGGGACTTTGAGGGGAACTCAACAAAATCATCGAATTAAGTTAAACTTCTAGTTTGTTTATTTGTTTGTTCGTTTCTTTGTTTGTATGCTTGTATAAATAAAAAATGAGTGCTCTTGGCTGGTTTTCATGTGTATTTCAATTGAGCATCAATGCTTCGTGACCGAGACAGGTTCTTATACTGCTTACAGCCTTATGTGTATTTATAATCCCGCTTTGATGAATGTTATGTAACAGTTGAAGTTCCTCTTTGATGAATATCTTTTAACTTCGGATTGCTCAGTTTTGGTGCCAAAAACAACACTTTAATTCTTTACCACGGAGAAAGAGCATAGACGAACATCGATCTCAGTCAGCATTTATCTAAGCCAAACTTTTAAATAGTGTTCATCTCTCTTAATAAACCCATTTTAATACAGCGGACGACCGAAGGGGAGTGTATATTGAGATGTGTATATTAGACGTGATGTCTTGTTCTTCTCGATATTCTAACACATTCTAGCCTCCCTAGTAGTCCACTCATGCCTCCTCTAGTAATTTCTCTGTTATGGTGAATCTCGATTAGCCACACACTGGTACACAGGGTCAGATTTTGTCGCGGGACTTAGGCATAGCTCAGAGGGGCCTCTGTTGTTGGCAAATCAAATAATCACTGAAACTTCTCTTTCGTTGCTTTGCCAAGATCCCAGCATTTTACCACGTAGTCATACGTTCTTGGAATAACGTATTTACTTCAAAGAAAAATATAATCTGATGACAGGAATGAAGAGGGGAGAACAAAAACCATTTTCAATTATGGGTATTATTATTCTAAAGCTTGCCAATGCTGAATATTTTAGCAAACCAGCTGTGTCTATTTGTGCACCAGCCGGATCGATTACATAACACAGCTTCACAACACTAGATATCGTTTGTTTCGATGAGCCCAAGGAGTGGTTATCCACGACAACGTCGTGTCAGAAAATTATTCTGCAACTTCTAAAGTTATTCTAGCTCAGAACACGATAAAGAACATTTCCAAGGGTAAATCATTCAAATATAATCAGAGATGAAAGGCTGCTGAAAAATGGGGAAAATCTCTATTAAGTCGTGAAATCTTATCTAAAATCTTTCACTGGATGACATTTTTCACAACTTGGAAGTGAACAAACCATAGCATCCTCGGTAGTCAGTCAAGTTACCTTTTAATTCTGAATTGTAGCTCAATTCAATAAACTGATAATTCTTAATCAAACCTTGCGAACTCTAACCGATTCCCTTTTGCTCCGGTTTCCACTAGTGTCTCGGTCCACTCCAATGTCTCAGTTTGATTTCATAGTTTTTCATTTTTTCTTGATGATGGAACAGTAACTAGAACGCCAAAGACGAGATATGTCGTAGCAGATACAGCCCTTTTAATGGGTCACACTCTAAATAGTTCTTGTTCCATTATAAAATCTGAAACATTCAATCATGTGGAAATGTCGCCCATCAAAACTTTATGATTTGAAAAGGCCATAATTTCTTTAATAGTTTGACTTCTCTCCCGAGTTTTCTTTATGAGCAAATAGACAGCGAGGCGCCGTTACGTTAGTGATAGGTCATTAAACACTCTTTAGACACTCTAAATGTTTGCGGTCTAAAAGTTACAATGTTAGTGCCATGTTATGTAACTTTGAACCAAAACTTAAGTCGGCTTTTTCCTTTTTTAAGAGCAACACGTGAACGATTGTGTTCTAAAAGTCGGGGTACAAATTGGGTCTACGGATTTCCAACAGAACAATCTAAATGTTTATTTAGAACAATTCTCAGTAGAACTTCGTGCAACCTGAAGAAATTAAAGTTAGCCATATTTCGCCAGTCAGAGTCAAATCACCTCAAAACCGGTCTTAAGTCCACGGATTTTAAAATATTTCATGCAAAAAGAAAGTTCGAGAACATGCTTAAAAGATGAATAATTCCGAAAAATCCGCTTTCTCAATAGTCAGTTTAATTGCCTGTCTGATTTTAGGGTATAACTATCTAGCGCAGAACTGCTTTGTCGAATTAAACACCAGACCAGGTATTTTACATACTTAGTGTCTGTAAGGGCCAAGGGTGAAATTCGTTCCGCCTGCCTAGTGTTTTAATAACACCGTCGACGGCACACAAAGCTTGGTTTGTAAAAATAACTTTGTCAGCGACTTTCCGACATTCAAACATTGAGGTTCAATTAAACAGATTACTTCAGTTAACACTTTTTTGGATAATAAATTTTAGAAATTACTTGCCGCAATGCTTTATTTCAAATTTAGACGGCTATTCATAGCTTCTTAAAAGCTCTTGAAACCACAACGAGTAGGCGGACCTATATTAAACAATATACAAAATACTTTTAACTTAACTTGCTTTTAGTCAAATTAGAAGAGTCCTTCAGGTCTTTTTTAAGCCAAACAATAGCAAAACTTACTCTGATTCCTTATCAATGTGACAAGATTTTAATCTTCCTAAATGGAGTTTCAAGGAAGAAATAACAGCTTATATGTTTGCTGTTTTAAAACATTGCCTTCCTTTCGGACGAAAAGGCGGCTATATCTATTAGATGGAAGTTGTACTTTGAAAATAAAAATATGTAAACAATGTCTGCTTTCGTAGAAATGCTTTTTAGCGACCCTGAGTGTTAGTAACATAAATAATCTATCAGACCTATTTTTGATTTACATGCACTATTACCGCCGACATCTTCACCAGACTAGGAAAAGTCGAAAGACATCATATAAATGATTAATAAGTCAGAACAAAGTTATTATATAACAGGTCTAATTATGACATAATAGGTCTAAGCGGCCTAAAATATACGCCCATGATGGACTATTTTCAGGTTGAAATATTCTACTGAAAACAGTTGGCAGGATCAACTTTTTTTGTCAACATCGGAAAAGTTAGTTGCAAATGTTTTAGATTTAGCTCGTTGTGTAGATTACTTTTAAGAAAAAACTCATTCGTGATACCATCCTCAATGCTTTCAAGCACTCGAGATCATTGTTGTTAATATGTCTATAGTTTTGAATATTGTCTAAGTAATGGATCAATTATGAAACTATCCTACTTAGTAGTTTTGGCACGTACGCTCAATTAAAATGCAAAAAAACATTACACCTTCATTTCAATCTCTGTTAATGGAGATTTCAGGCGCAACAGTCTAAGAAAAAGATGCTTATTAATTGATTTGTGTTTAAAACAATCTTAAACTTTTGGAAGTAAGGCCAATGATGCAGCGAGTGAATAGCAAACTGTGCACCCAGTCTCAAATTGCTCGCCGTCGTTATCATCACGTAAAAGAACAGTTTTAAACTACTATACCTCGACGATAGGGCTATATTGTTCACAAATTGTAAATTACAGGGACATAATACTATCAACACATAAACATGGAGCTTGACAGACCAGGGTGGCTTTTTCCAGACAAATATTTTAAATTTTTTGAGTCGCAATTTTAAATTAGAAACATCTAGACTTCCAAGAATAGCATATTATTTCATTTTCTTTTCAACTGCTGCCATCAGCGTTTTCAGTTGGGGGAACTTGACCAGATTAGAGAAAAAAATTGCAGTCATGAATAGAATGGGTCCACAGAACATGAATTATAGTAACAGTAATTTTTATTGATATATAATAAGTTTACAAGCTTTAGCAGCTCGCGGCTAGCAAAGTTATTCTGGGTGAGCTACTATTACTTTAACAGTATTATCTAGTTTAATTAAAAGAGAAAATAAGAGAAAAAAAGAAATAAAAGAAATCTGAGTAAATAACCAAAATTAAATCAAAATATTGCACAAAACATATAAAAAAAAGTAGCGAAACATGATTGGCATGATACAGTAGAACGAGTTAACAATAATAATCGAAAAAAAAATGGAAAAAGAGGACCTTGCGCTGTAATACCGTGCCTTAAAACAGTTATTGCCGTTTCTAATGAGTACACAGTGTATATTCCAGGTAAATAAAGATATAGGATTATGGCTCAGCGTTATATTTCGTAGATAAAATCTAACTATACCTAGAAGAGACGTAAGAAACACTAATAATGTATGCCCAGCAAAACCGTTAAAACACAATTTATATCCTTGAAAAATATGACAGGCTCGCTGGCCGGTATAATGGCCTATAGAATGCATAGATTGCGTGGTTCTCTAAATAGGAAAATGTTCCTTTTAATCAGCACAGATACCCGACATTGCTTTATTAGTTTACGATTTTCTGTGCCACCATCGAGTAACTAAGTGACCGTTTATTCACATTGTCACTAAACCCTAATGTCAGATAGTGGTAAAATAATGCATTAAAGGGATGTTTAAGAGATCATAAGTGAACTTGTTATGACCATCTTTATGACATAACAGGTTACAAAAGTGAAAATATACTCTGTCAAAAACAGGTGTAATTTTAAGTGCCTAAATAGAGGGCCACAAGTTTGAGAGCCTTTTCACTATTAAGCGCTTAAATAAAGAGATTATGACTGCATATGCTTAGACGTACATGTTCGTTGTTATTTTGATTTTCTTTCTTCTTTTTTCCGATTGTGCAGGAACACACTGGAGGAAGATCCTGCACTCTATCTGTCTATTTACTCATGTGCTTTGCTTCTCTTACCTTGATTTCATCCAGTTTTAGTGCACGTATTCCTTGTACTTTGGTCCCAAAACGCTTTTCCTGACTTCCATGATGTCATCACCTCTCTTTCCTCTCTGTCGAGGAAATGGAGGAAGATCCTCTATACTCTATTAACGTGTTTTGCTTATTTTACCTTGATTTCATCCAGTTTTAGTGCATGTATTCGCTGTACTTTGGTTCCAAAACGCTTTTCCTGACGTCCGCGGTGTCAATACCTCTCTTTTCTCTCTGTTCGACATATGTTCTGTATTCCTTAAGTTCTAGCACCCACGAACGAATTATCGTCCTGCTAGCAGTAAAGGAGACAGGCCAAATTGTCACTTAGGAAAGCAGCATCAGCGATATGAACTTGCTGGGTTGACATTTGCCAAGTAACAAGCAACGAGGGGATATGATATTTATACGTCGGTTAATAAGCCACAGATACCTCTGTTGTCTGATAATGCCTGATATTTTAGCATTGTTGTTTACAGCTCGGTATGTCATAGAGACATAGCTGGCTCATCTATAATTTACGTTTAACTATAATTAAGGATGATAATGAAAACAGTTAACCCGCTTTACACTTAATTGTCTTAAAAAACATCCCCTGACATTTACGTCAGTAACTGAGCTGAAAAACAAACAAATATTGACTAATAATGGAATAGTGACGGAGGTTAAGTATAAGAACATTCAGCGCTTAGATTAATTTGCTGTGGCGCCAATTTGCATTGTTCTTTGAGTATAATCCTTTTTTTTTTTTCAAAATGGTTATTTATGATTTCATAATTAGTGATCTCCATCTAAGAATTTGATTGCTACAGCATACCCTGTTGAAGCTTCTGGAAGTTAAAAGCATAGCTCCGCCCCCCTTTAAGTGATGTTGATCAATATATATACTGAGGCAATAAGTTGAAGGGAGGGAAGAGTGGTTGGTATCATAACTTTGTTTTGTTTGACGTAACGAAGAGTATAAGCTGGAAACATCACGCAGACTAGATACTAGAATTAATTATAAACACGATGTTCAAAACTAGCCTTCGTAAAAGTGACTTTTCTGATTTCCAAAAGCTCTATCTATTACTTCTACTTAGCGTTCTACAGTCCACTCTCTTAGGAGAACTGATATATTTTCATTGTGTAAACCTGCTTCCACTTCTTATGGCCTTCAGTCTTTTAAGTATTTTGCATGCAAAACTTGGAACTCTCTACCTGAGAACATTAGAACGGAGCTTATTTTAAGCGATTTCGAAAGCCTCGTGAAAACGGTCTCCTTTCAGGCCTGATTGTTGATAACTACAGTAGGCTTTGAAAGTAAATTTTTATAATTTAGATAAACATAGTAGATCTTGTTTTTAAATTTACGATGTGATCTTTCTCACAGATATTAACTTCGTAGCTACTCTGTAAATCCAAGATAAACTTAAGTCATGTATGCATATATGTATTTCGCAATTGAAGCCTTCAAGGGCAGAGTTTAGCACAATACATATATTACGATATGTAAGCTTTTTAAGTTCAAAACACTAGTTAAGTGCATCGCTATCTTCGGTTTCTTATCATGAAGCGAGTACGTGAATTTGTACTCCCCCCTCTCCTGTTGAGAAGAACCACCAGGATGGGGAAAAATACTGTGAGAGTGAGATGTCATGTTCAGTAACATAGTAGTGACTCCTGTCCACCCCTGCCAGGTGCTGTTTGGCTCAGACGCTAATGTCCGACGTGTTACAGTACAGAGCGAGAAGTGAATTCAGGTATGGTTAAGCTTTTACTTTAAATGTAGGTGAAGGGGGGTGTGTTTGGTCATAATTTTCAGGAGATGAGGATCGGGGTCAGAGCTTAACCTGCCTTAGTTAGTAGGGGGGCTCTACATAAAATCCGTTTGTAGTTATGACAGAATATATCTCCATGTGAGGCTCATTTTTCAGCTCCCCCCCCCCCCCAAACCCGCATCTATCCTGATAATTATTGCACAGATCCAGAAACATGAGAGATAGCATACTCATATTTGAAAAATAAACGTTACCATCGTTACCATAAGGGAAAGCGCGAGGTTCGTTATATAATTAGTGTATCTCTTTTTATTTGCTGTGTTTATTAACAACTATTACCGCTACTTCTGAGGGATCGTTAATTTTTTATATTCATGGCTGATTTTCACACTCTGAGTTCAGCTGCTTTGCAGCTACTTTTCGAAAATGTAAGTTTACATGTCAGCAGTCTGCACTCTGTGTCGCCACTCTCTATGTCATCGTGTAAGTTCAATTCTTTGTTTAAAATATACGACTTGATTATATCTACCGTAGGTATCATTGTTATGGTTCTAAAGAACATATTACATTACATTCTGACTTATATCCGGTGACATATGACTGTCGACGAGTCCGCAGATCAGTATCGCGGACTCGTGTCATAGGTTTGAACCCTATTCTTTGAAGACTGAAATTTGTTCAGTTTTCTTGTTGCTCGGAATATTTTCTCCAGCAATAAATGCTCTGGAAGATTAAAAAGTAACAATTGAAACACAAGGAATATTTCAACTTACTTTGAAGAACAACATAAAATTATTCTACTTGCTGAACTATTTTGGGAATGAGAAAGAGATTGGACGTTAGTCAAAAGTTATGTTAATGATTTCACTGATTCTTTTATCAAGAGTGATGAACATCTTATTTCTCCTTACATGTCAATACGTCGTCAAGCACACAGGTAATGAGATTATAGAAAATCATCAACGAAAAAAGATCATCTTATCACTAAATTCTTAACCCTTATTGATAAGGACAAAATTCTCGAAATTTATATTAAACTGAGTGAGCCAGGTTCCCTGGCTGTCATGCTTGTAAAATGAAAGGCAACTTAACCTAAACTTGGAGCTTCTACAAGAAGAACTTTTACAAGAATAAAAACTCTCCCTTTAATCTTTATAACTAAAGTTTGGGAGGTGAAAAACGCGGAAAGGTTTTAGTTGTCAAATCTTCTGTTCTCTTTAAGGCCTCGTGATTTGACTCGATCCTTTCAACCTGTGGTCTAAAAATGAACAATGCAAAGAGAGATAACTCAGGCTTCTTGGGACACCTCACAAGCTCAGCAACGTAGAATATGCACAGATGCATATATGATCGAGGAGGCTGTTGCAGGCGTTAAGAGTGTTCTACCAATTGTCCAGTATTTCGCATATGCATCGTGACAAGAAGTAACTCTTGACCTCTTCATCTTAAGACTGCTGTTTTGATATGTCAAGGAATTCTTCCAAACAATACGGTGATAAATACAAATAGAAACCAGCACTGAGGACGAGAATTCGTGTGTAGCTGGGCATTGCGTTATCATTTGCAGATCGTTACCCACGCATTCTCCACACACTCGTCACACAAGACATAACAACACCAGTTAAAGTGGCACCGGCACCTCCTTGTGATTGTCCTGTGCACGGTGTTGTAGCCTCGTTCGCAGCAGAGAGTGTTACAGTTGTCTGATCCCAACGAATCAACCTTGCACACTCTTTCTTTAGTTCCTGGGACGCCAAGAGTGCTGTCTTTCTCACAGTACGTCGGAGAGTCTTCAAAGTAGACCAGGTCTCTCTCAAACTCGTCGCGTTTGATTGCCTTTGTTTTTCGCTGAAGGGGTCGTAGTTTGCCGCGGTTTCGGTTGCTGACTCGAATCTGTGTGGCATAGTCATATCTCTCTTTGAGAATGGTCCCCACCTCGCTGAATTCTGCAACAGTCTTCCAGCAGGTTTTCAAACTACAAGAACCGGAGACTCCCATACATTTACACCTGGTCTTCCTACGGTCAAATACTGCCTGAAAATGAATTAATCACTCGTTTAGCCACAAAATCGAGTATAAAAGTAAACTATTTCAGTACAGCGATGTCAATTTCAATTAAAGAACCGGTCGCTCGTACCAAACACGGGATTACCGTGTTATAATTAACAATTAGATTATGAGCTCGAGATTTCTATGAAGTGAAATTGATTCGTTAGGAACAGCTTTCATATGGGGTCGCCCTAGCCCAGATGGAGTGGAGTCTCCCTTCCAAAACTCAAGTGGTTAGGTTTCTATTGATGATGATACTGTCTTGTAAGAGCTACAATACTCAACACCCAACCAACACCTCTTTCAAGCGGGCGAAACAAGAATTTCCAAAATGCCTCCGCTTCTACTTCTCCCACAATACTCAAATTTGGAATGCGTGCTAATCGAGTTTAACCGCGTAGAATTCATTTCATGAGATTCAAAGCGCAATTTTAATTTTACTGAATTACGAGATGAGATGGAGTGGCTGATGATTCTTTTAAGCCCGATAACGATTTTATCTAGAAATATTAGGGGATTTCAAGAAATCTGAAGAATTCTATAATCCTACTTTATCTTGTGCGTATTCGCCAAGCCATGGGTCAAAATAGATAACAAGATGTATCTTCGGTAACGAAAGTCAAGTTTTTTTAGCGTGAAAACTACTGAAACTAAATGGCAGACAACTCGAGAACTAGAGGGTGTTTGAACTCGAGAGAGCCTACCCAATGAATAGGCACAACCGCCGTATTTAGCAGTTCTTTATTTCCTTTAAATGAATTCAAGTATCAGTAGAATGCACTGAAAAATGTTAAGAGATCAAATAACATGCAGCTACTTGAGTGGAGCTTGGTGAAACACAATGCGACTGATGCAATGTTCGTATCATTAAATTACGTGCGTACGATAACTTTAGCCCCTCTGGCCTTCAATCAAACGCCACTGAAACAACGAAATATTGACATTGCGATCACATTAACCTTTCTAAACGTGTGTGACTTGTCTCCTCATAAACGGTTGCGAAGGTTATAGAGGTCGGTTGAGGTGAAGGACCAAAATCGCGAAATATGTAGATAAAAAAAAGTCCCGGAAAAGGGCAGACGTTGAACTTTCATTAGAGCATTATTTTTTTCCTGATTATCACTAGAATTATCCCAAAAGGATGTTTTCATTTCTGCTTAACACATTCATTTAGGGATATTAAGTATTTTAAGCTTCAATGTACATAGATTGGCAGTTTCTACTGCCCATATTTTTGTTTTTATGAAACTGCAAAATCCGTTTTAACTGTGCCGTCCGTATTTATCTTCTGATCGGAAAGCCGAACAGTCTCGGTCAAAAAAGAGTCTTAAGCATAAGTTCCATACATCCTTTTGACTTAAAAAGGCTAAAAGCTAACTAATGCTAATTCGCGTTAACGACTACTAGTCTTAAAAGGTGCTTAGCCAAGCTGCTTTAGGCGATTATTGAGCTTTTTCTGTATTTAGTACTTATTTCACCCCTCGAGTGTACGTATTTACCATATGAAAGTACTGCTCAATAGCTTTCATTTGAATGGTCACACACCAGGGACTTATCCACAGACTTCAAAATGAACCACTTTATACAGCGTAATAAACAGTCATGAAACCACTGCTCAATAGCTTTCACTTGAATGGCCACGCATTAGGGTACCGACTTAAAAGTTAGAACCATCTTGCATAGCGTAATAAACAGTTCTTTATCAAAGTACGCTTCAATAACGTTTATTTGAATGGTCTCAACCAGGAGTTTTATCCACAGACTTAGAAATGCCCTTGCACAGCATAATAGATAATACGTCATAAAATTAAAGTACTGCAAAATGAGTGTCGCTCACAGAATTGGACTGAATTTATCCACAGACTTAAACGTTCAATATCCCTTATGGATCAAATGACCTAGCCAAAGAGTTAACAATCAAAAAACGTGGAATATCCATTTAGAGATAAAATCGCATCTACCTACCTACCGGCATGTGCTAAAACCCAGACGGTGGACTCTGGACGATAGACGATAGACGATGGACGATGGACGATGGACGATGGACGATGGACGATGGACAATATCTCTGACATTCATTTATTTCTCTCAGACAAAGTATAAAATTGTCACACAATCTTTTGCTTTTGTCACGCGATGTTAAAATATTGAACAGCGAAAATTCGAGGACAAAGTTGTGATTGCGAATCGTTCGTCACGCAATTTCACGCATTCCTTCTTTTATCACGCGATGTCACCATGGAATTTTGAAATAGTGCACAGCGAAAAATCGTGCCCGCTCCGCTCCCCACCAAGAAAAAAAAAAACAAACTAATTTTGACTGGACAAATTTTGACCGCGGATTTTATGTCACGCAATGTCAGTTATTCATTTATTAAATTTTGACAACAAAATATAAATTTGTCACACAATCTTTTTCTTTCGTCCCGCAATCGATTGCTTTTTCACATGAATTATTCCAGACTGCACGCAGAAATGACGCAGGAGAATCGTAGCCCATACGGCAAGCACGTGATATGTTTTTGCATGAGTTGTCGTGGGGTGGGGGCGGAGGGGGAAATAAGCAGTCTCACCTTAGTTTTTAAGCTGTTTTGGTCAAGCTTTCCACAAGCGGTCTGCCAGGATTATCGGTGCTTTCCATTACCATTTCGCCCTTCCTTTCCTTACGTGTTTCAATTTCATTTTCGCCAGCTCTGAAAGTTTTTATTGCAAGTATTTGAAAACTCCATGGTGACATCGCGTGACAAAAGCAAAAGATTGTGTGGAAAATTTATTCATGTTTATGTACTTTGGCTGAGAGAAATAAATGAATGCGCGACATTGCGTGACGAAAAATCCGCGATCAGAACTTCGCGATAATTTGTCCAGTCTTAATAAGTTATATTTTTGCTCGGGGGAGGGGAGGGGGGAGGGCACGAATTTTCGCTGTTCAATAGTTTAACATCGACAAATAAATGAATGTCAGAGATATCGTCCATCGTCCATCGTCCATCGTCCATCGTCCATCGTCTATCGTCCAGAATCCACCGTCTGGGTTTAAGCACATGCCTACCTACCTAGCATTAACAGTACATTAATTTCTCATTTTACCCAGAGACAAGCATGAATTGATAATCTTTGTAATCTTTTTTGACAATCTGGACCATCTATTGGACATCCCGTATCTTAGTTGCATTTTTTTTTTTCATCTTATTCCGTCGGTTGGAGTTAAACCGGCATATTTGCAACGGAAAAACCTCTACAATTATTACTTCTAAAGTTATTATCGATGAACGTTTCAAGCAATGTTGCTAGTTGGTAAAAACTACTAAAAAATTAGGCAAACGATTCATGTGAACCCTTTCTTCCATGTAGTAAATCGATTAAAGTTTCTCTTTTCATACGGGAGTGGCGCGATAACAGCCAGTATCTTTTTCGGCACATCTGGGAAAGTGGACATCAGCCCTTCCATTTCATGTGTCAAATGTAATATTTCATTCTACTGTTATGTTAAGTCGTCATTTGGCTCAAATCGTGTGATACATTACAAAGTCCCGACTAGGTCTCGACATCTGTGTTTGTTTCTCAGTGGATAAGCTCAATGGACAGACAAAGCACTCCTTAGGCAAGGCAAGCCATGTGTGCTAATTAGATTTACAAATGGGTTGCTTTTTCACATGTTTGTTGATAAGACTAGCTTAATCTTGCCCCAATTCTACTAACCTGATGCAAAGCAACTTGAAATGATGTCGGGTCTAGGCTTAGGACTTCCCATAATACAGAGCCCCCTCAAAAATTCGACTAGCATTTTTATGAATGCAATGCGCAACGGTTCGTGTTTAAGTGGCCCGCCAATGTCTCCTTGTTAAACTGACAATTTTGTCGAACATTCTTCTGCTGGGAAAATTCTGCTAGTTATCCTATATTTCTGGTTCTAATTAGATAGGAATTTGCCTGCTGTTTAGAGAGATGCCCCTTTGAACTTCATAAATTGACATAACATGTGCAGAATTCAACAGGCACGAATACTCAGACGTCTTTAAAGACCTATTTAAACTAGCTGAGACAAACTCAGTGGGGCTATCTCTGCTCTTTCATGCCCTTTCTAAATTAGCCAATTATCCAGGCTGTAATATACTTACTGATTTATTGATCTCCGTCGGTTGGTGTTAAAGTTAGGGATAATCATAAAGTAGGAAGTCTTGATCGAATGACGTTTCAAAACAAGTAAAATTCCGCACAGGAAATGAACTATCTTGATGTCAAGGAGCTCAAAGACCTTCTACTTAAATGACAGACTGCGCATCGAACAAGAATCACGAGAAGAAGACCATTTTGCAAATTTCCACCACTAACGCAAAATTCTAGTTGATGGTTGTGTTGTTCTTTGTGGGTGTACCTCCCTTAACAATTTGAGTCACTTTGACGCAAACAAACACTATGACAGGAATTTATTTAACGACTTCCTTTCGTACGAAGATTAATTAACTATTCAATCATGGATTCATTCCATTATAGTTGCGACTCGAATTGAAAGGAATGTGTTAATAACTGAATGACCTGATTTGATATTTTAAAGGATTTATTTTTGAAACAAAGTAAGACGTCGTAAGTGAGACTCAAAAAAAGACGAAATGATGTTCCCGCGCCAAGGAAGAGGTGTGGAAATCCAATTATCAGTTCACGTCCAAACATCAATATTCGCCCAATTGGGCAGTAAGGGAAGTGAGAAGGACAAAACCTCTGCATTATCTAAGAAGTATATTTTGGCAATTTTTTCGATTTAAATTACAATTTTACACCTGGTTAATTGGGTTCCGTGCCTTATGAAATGTGGCATTGTTCTTTAACATATGATACAAATACAATCGTGTCAAATCTATGACCCTGCGTGCAATGTTGAATTGCTAGGCATCCATTTCTGACCAATCTATAATCTTTAGACGATACGTTGAAGGATTTAATCAAAACCACCTCGCAGACGGCGCTAATGGAAAGGTAATGCTAAACTGACAAAATGATAAGAGAAATAATCAACAAAAGTCCATTCTTCCCCTCGAGTTAAAACTTGCACTGAGTTATGTCGTTCAAACACTGAATTGTGAAATGATAAAATTCTACTGTGTACCATTCAAATCATTACTGTCGAGTAGTACTTGCAAGTAATGTTGTTGTTTTTTCTTTTATTAAGTGGTATTTTGATAGCTACAAATTATTTATTGGAATTGTCAAAGTTCCTACTTTGACCGAGTGAGTGTCTCTCTTCTACAGTCACCGAGTACAGTTAGATATTGTATGATACCTACCATACGACCAGCTCGGTTGTTATGTAAGTTCATCAGGGATTTTATATCAGTTCCTTTTTCTCGAGAATCCATGAACTGGGCTGCAAACTCTGCACCGTAGCCGATGTTGTCACTGCATCCTCCCCAGCTATATCCTGGTCCCTCTCCAGTCACCGAGGGGTCGCATCCACATGTTCCTAGTTTACCCATGCGGCACGCTGTTGCAATTGCTTGTGTCATTCCCGCAGAAATAATGGCATGCACAAAGGCGGTCTCTCTAAATCCTGCAAGTTGATAAATTATAACACCAGGTATTAAGGCACGATTTCGGTTTGCCGTGATCACGGTTGTAACGAAAAACCGGAAATGGTCAGATATGTGGCAGGTGAAGATTTGGGCTAAGATTAAGAAAGAGTATTGTGTACAAAAACTAAAACAATGTGTCTCAAACCATCTGAATGCATAGGACATAATCGAAAGTAAAGCAGCTGTTTACAAAGCTCTGACTTGTCCAATGTTTTTAACATGTGTGACTCATTACGACTCATTGCTTAGTATATGTTGTTGTACTAAAAATTGACTGCAATAATCGAAGAAGAGCAAGAGGTTTTGTGAGGAAGAAAATATGCCCACCGAAGAAATCCCTTCGTGTTTTGGATACCTTCTTGTCATTCCGTTCGGCTTCTTCAGTCGTTTTACACGAAACCGATAAATTTCTAATGGAACGGATTAAGACTCTCCTGATGAGTATCAAGGTCGGTTTCCTGCTTCCATTTTAAGAGGAATTTAAAGTTTCGAGAGGACATTTCATTGCACTTAAACAATGAACCATACAATCTGAATTTAAGTCAATCGGATGAGATTGGTGAAAGTTTACATGTGTCGCAGCGGAGTAAGCTACTTATGTCTGGTCAATTCTTGTACTGGATGTTTACATTTAAAAGAGCTCGTAAACTATGTAGACCTCGTACTTTTGAGGAAGCCATTATAATAATAAACGTTAATGGATTTTTCTGACGAGCTTATTTTCGCCTTTTTTAAAATAGCTGACGAACCTGTTTGTTTACAATGTTTCTTTCTTTCAATTAAGAGCCGCGCAAATTCTAGGAAATTCTCACGGCGAAGCCACAGAGAACTAGAGCAAACGATTAAATCCTAGTTACAAGACAAAGGTCATATGCAAAGAAGTAATGGCGTCCCGTCACTTAACAGTCTCTCTTATTTACTTTTATTTTGATGATTGCTATATAAAATTGATGTTAAAGGTTCCAGCTTGAGATATACTCTTCTACTGCTTTTCTGTTGATCTAAGGGTCGACAAAGAGGTTCTGTTTAAATATTCAGCTCCGAGAAAAGAGAGAGAGGAAGTCGAGAGAGAGAGAACTAACATTATGGCCAAGGGATCTTGCGTGATTGCCTACTCACCTCTTGCTAACAGAGGACTTGTCAGTGGGTTGCGATTCTTGGATTCCAGCGAGGAACAGTTCCATCTGTTGTACACAAACTGTTTCTTACAATCATGCACAGCCATCTGAGCGCCTTGCAATGCGCTGGCTACAACATCGGCATGTGTTTTACAAAGTTCCAGTTGCTCTTTGTTCAAAGAAGGAGTATTCTTGCAGACAGTGTTTAAGTTCAGTATTGGATCCACCTCCAGCGGAAGACCAGATGTAAAGATATCGTACCCTGAAAGTCTAACGAGCCGGCGTGGCCGGGTTTCATTGATCAGCTCAATCATATATAAATATATCGGTATCTGAACAACTGGAGTGTCAAATGAGCAAAAGGGAACCTACCTTGTATCACTCGATAGTACTTGCATGCAGAGTAAGACGCAAGCCGACGCTATTCTTGCTCGAAGTGAGAGATGCATCGTTACTCAGGCAAACGGGACGGCAAAGGAAATGTCTTAATTGATTGCTCACTACGGTATCTTGGAGCTTGCTGTCGAGCTACTTATGTATGTCGTGTTTCAGAAGAGGACCCCTGCGGCTGGAATAATGATCCAAAGGTGCAGCAAATTTGGAAATCCAATTTCAGCTCATTACTAACAGACCGCCAACCTTGTGAGTGACATTTCAAAGGCTCGTGCTGCAACGACGATCATTGCGCGTGGCACAAGCGAATCATTACGTCGGGAGTACATCAACGATCGTTCATCAGTCAGGTAATATGGTCTCTTTTGGCACGCATTTGAATGAGTGAGGTCGCTTTCCCTTGATGATAGACAAGGAATAGGACACCAAATTAATTACCCTTGTTCAATGAACTTGCGGGGAGACGACCGTCTTGTCCAACCGTCTCTAAGTACATTCATTCAGATTTTCGTATTTTGCCCCGCATATTATGATACTAAGAATGTTGTTTTGTCCGAAAAGCTGCCACGATGACGAACATGGAGCGTCACTAATACACAGACATAAACATTACGAGGCACAAGCAAAGTCTGTGGGGGAGGACCCGTGGAATAAATACGTCATGAGATATCTGTTATCAACAGAAACAACACAGTGTTCAGTAGCTAAAAAGAGTCCGATCAGCTAATTCAATTAGCAGGGTTCTCGATCTCCAGTTAAAACATATTAAATGAAATAAATCCCGTTAATCTATTAATAAACTCGCTTGCGTCAGAGATAATCAGACTTGCTTATTTTATTTCTATTATTATTTCTGTTTGCTTTTTTTTAAAGTTTATTCATGGATTAATATAACGGGATATAGCGGGATTGTCTGGCGTGTTATATCCATTAAAAGTACATAGCCTCCATGACGAAGTAAAGAAGTTAAATTCGTTGTAAGCACTTGCAGCGGTTATAATCGTGTTACTGGCTTTTTATGACGCAAGTTAACGTTGTTCTCTACCAATTTGTTATTGGATTTCAACAATTTAAGCTAGTACCTAAACATATAAGCCAGTTTTCCACGTGGCTAAGTGACAGACGTCTTCTAAATTTGAACTAAAAATCCATCTTTCACATTTTTTCGTCTGTAAAGCTTGGTTTCATTATTATTGACCTTTAAAGTTCTTGAACCCGATCTATGGCTATTGTTCTCGAGGGCCCAATCACGGTTTAGTAATGTCATTGAAGAGTCTATGCAATGAAAGCTTCAATGACAGCCTATTTTTTTTTTCCTCAAACTTGTTGAAAAGTACCAAGTTGTGGGTCACGGGAACTTAAGCGACTACATTTGATCGTGTAACAATTGTAACTTTTAAAGCCTAAGTTGATGTATTAGATGGAATTGACAGGTATTTTACACAGAAAAGGAGCAAACAAGCAAACCTCCAAAGAGATTCTTTCTACGTGCGTTATGTCGTAACCCCTTCTCACCTCAAGACGTGGGCGACAATTTTGTCTTCGACCAACGCGGTAAACACTTATAAAGTACTTAAACGAGATTCCAGCGATTGTTCCTTGAGTTTATATTTTTTCCAGGTTCAAAAGCTCTCCAGTAATTACCAATATCATATAACGTTGGTTTTGGCCACTCAAGAAAACTTCTTGGAGTGAATTGCTTTACAGTCACATAAGGTCAAGGGAACTACTACCGGTTTTACTTATCCAATCTGTGTAATTCATCACATTAGCCTCCTGATCGATCTTTGTAAATGTCTATATGAACAACTGCAGTAAAATAGGGCTGTCTTTTGCTTCGGGTATTTCGGCAATTGCATAAACAATCGATGCACTATGACAAACGTTATAAGCATGATAAAATGATAGACTGATTTTTTTTTATATTAAACAATAGACCCTATTCATAAATGGCTGCCAATTAAAAATTATTTTGTAAGTATTAAAATTAGCCCAACTAACCTCGTTTTTGAGTCGATAATTCAAAAGAATTTTTACTTTCAAAAGAGGTTATTTGGGCTAATTTAAATACATACAAAAGAATTTAAAATTGGCAGCCATTTATGAATAGGATCTATTATTTGATGCAGGTTTAAAGCAAAGTCACTAAATTTGAAACGTGTTCTGAAGGACTTGCATCTTCATGGGTTGAAAGCAGTTGGGCAAAATATAAATTATGACATCACCCTAGATCGAAGCGAGCAGAAGCCAGTTGTAAAAGAAGACTCATTAGTCATGTTGGATTAAGTTTTCCTCACACCTTGCATAGGAAGGCTGCGCCCGCAGCACAAATGCAGTCAAACGGTATTTTAAAATATTCGTGATTAAAACAGGACAGACGGTAAAAAAGCGGACGTCAATTTGACTATCCAACCGGCACGTCACTGCTAGAAGTTTTTGTTCTTCGTAACAAAAATAAAAACCGGGATTAAGCTGAGAATTTTGCGCTAAAATTTGCAAGGAACAAGACATTTTGTGACGGATGGAACAACTATTGCCTGACGACACATGCTTGACGAGTCCCCGATTTCAGTTGCCCTGTTTTGGCGCCAAATTGAAAGTCCAATGCAATGAAACTCCCCCGAGAAGGAAGTAGAAATTACAGGGAGGGAAAACCGAATTTTGTGAGTAATAGACAAACGTTTATTAATTGAAAAGTCAAGAAGGCCTTGAAATCCCGGGGGGTGTATGATGGCGCATGAGATTGGGACCTACAGAATGAAGTTTCAGTCCTTCAAGGAAATCACGTTTAAGAAATATAATAATAACAATCATAATAATAATAATGATGATAATAATAATAATAATAATAATAATAATATTCTAAGTTCATGGCGATGACTAACTTAGAAAAAAAATACAAATAAGTAAAAAATAACCAAAGTAAAAATAATACCCTAAAATAACTAAAATGGCCTTACTTACAAAACAAAGAACGGCTATTCACAAATTCTGAAAAAGATAGATCTTAAAGGCCCTCTGAAAACTATCAGTCGAATTCAATCTGCGCAAAGCTAAGGGTAAATTATGCCAAAGTCTCGGAGCAAACACAAAAGAACGCTCTATCCCCGTTGCCGGAAACAATAGACTGCAAAAACTTTACCAAAAGTGCAAAAACACACCACTGATTGCAACAAGTGAGTACTTCAGTTTAAATTAAATCATTGTCCAGACAATGTCACTCGAAAGTAGACCCATGGTATAAAATCTCCAAGAACAGGTGACATCTTAACGGTATAGTTGTGTAAAAGCGGCAAGTTAAAAAGGGATCCGATCAAATAATTCAATTAGCAGCCTTTTCAGTCAACTCTCTCTAGTTAAAATCACTTGCAGTCCTGATAATCTTCTTATCTTTTTGACTTTTGCATGAATGCGTGTATTCTGTATAAGTTATACTTATTGCAACATTTTAGCCAGTTAAATTCAATGGCCGAGAACACATGCCTGTTTTCAACTAACATTCTAGCGTGAAAGTTTTTGCTTTTGCCAAGTGTTTTTCACTAACGCGTCTAATTAAGCTGTTGCTGATGAAATTCAACAAGAAATCAAACCATTGCATAATTTTTGGTGCAAACCATTGCATAGATCTTGTTTCAAAGTACGCGTTATATGGTCACGCGAATCCACAGTTGATTAAAACTTCATATTTTACAGCACGTTCGGGTTATGGTTGGCTAAGGTTTGTTTTATCGATATGTGTTACGACGTGCTACTTCTATACAACAGAAATCAAAATGAGAAGTCGGTCTGCTGAAGACCTAAGCTGGCGGCAATAGAAGCCACTTGAAAGGGAAGCAGTTCTAAACCTTTAATGCGAAGATAAATTTTGGTCGATACCTCAAAGGTCAGTTGAATTGCTGATCAAGGATATTAGAGCTTAAGCTATTTTCCTCACGTTATGTTCGGTAACATAACACTGTTCGCAATGAGTGCCTCTTTCAAGTAATAGGTACCAAGAAATTCTTGGGGTAACTTGACACAAAGTTGGAAATTAGCAGCCTGGCGAGGCTAGAGATCCCTATAGGACAACTAGCAATGCGAACGTAATGCCGGCCTGGTGTAGGTCTAAGCTCCGTAAAAAAACTAATCGAACTCGCCTCATCGTGTATGTAAGAGAACATTGAATTGTCCCTGTGACCGAGTTTGTAGTGTCTGAGTCCACTCGACGAAGGCCGGTGCAAATTGGTTTAGTGAGCCACGTTCATTCTCTAGCTTGGAGCGTGATTGACTATAGCCATAAACACCTACTACACGATGACAAAATATGAAATTAAATAGATCTTTCTGCAACTTTTCTCTAAGCAACTCATTATGTCCCCGATTCACTTGTTGCCAGTTTTCCGTTTCGAGGGCATTTGTTCACATGGAACATGGCCGGACGTCGCCTTCTTGCTTCGTACGTCCAAAATTCCTCAGGAAAAAAAGATTCGTAAAAAAAAAGTTTATTTGTGCACTAGCAAAACCCGGAATACAGTAAGTGACTTTAACATCCTGGGAAATACGATCTTAATTATACTTGCATACCTTCTAGTTCTAATTCTCACTCGTATATGGTGTTCTGATATCGGTGGTCAAAACGCACTTGGAAAGGTTGAAATACGGTCCTAAGCTAAGATTAGTGGTTTTTTTGCAGTCTGGACCTTACACAGAAAGTGCTTTCCCTTTCTTAAATCTTGTTGATGTCCTATCAGCAAATAATTTTTACCGTTTCCAGGCTCTTAAGTTTACGCATTTGTGGTACAAAGGGCATCTACCATGCAAGCCTGTTTGAAAACCCTTTCCAATATACCCGAGCCGGCACACACATAACACAAGGTATGCATTGGGAGCAAAATTTATGTAAACCAGGTCTTCGTACTAACATTGGAAAACAAGAGTTCTCCATCAGGCTATAGATCTCTGGGGTGATATTCCTCATTATATTAATATCTCAGTACATTTTCGTTTGCCAAAGAAGTAACTTCTAACGTAGTTAATATCTTCGATGTAGCTTTGTTTGTGAACCAGTAAAGATAATTGTTATTGTTGTTGCTGTTGGTCGTTAGTTTTGTTGAATGCCTGTGAGAGTATCCACGTCTTGTTCCCGTCTGTCCTCGTAAGTCAGTCGGCACAACAACAAGTTCTTTCAAATCCTACCAAGGTCAAATATTTTGCTTTTACCTCCTGTAGTTTCATTTCCTTATTAAGGTTAACGCCCAGTGGGAAATTTGCAAGACTGAAGCTTATCCCTAATCGCTTTATATTACTCATGTATCAAAGTATCTCGAAAGTAACCGTTGTTCATCCTCAGTGACACTGTTATCTCGTGTCATTGCTCATTTCAGCGCTTTTTTCTGAACTGTGGAGAAAATTTAAAAGGCAATCTTCTAGCTGTAAGTTCAAGTTTAATAAACTATACAAACTACAAAGCCGTCAGCGAAGATTCTGCTGGTTTGAACGTTGGATCTCACAGGAGATCTGATCAGCCAAACTTGAGAAGTAACTGAACGCTGATTAGTCAAAGCCGGAGTACTGTAAGGCTGGTACAACGTAGTATATTTAAAACAATATTTCGGCTGGCCAGGCCACCCTATCATGTTTAGGTGTTACTGTTCGGAAACTATTCGTCGTTAGAGAAAAGTTGATCCAAAGGGTAATTTAAATCACTATGCGGATCCTCTCTGCTGCACGAAAGATTCCAGTCCCCATTAAACTTGTTGGACCACTCCCGTTCTAAACTCAGCTATGGACCCCTTTTCTAGCAATAACCGACATCTGTGACCTATTACAATTTGATTAAGTCTAAAACTTCTCAATGGCTTCTACAACGACTTCAAAAAAGGTCTTACCATTGACGAAACTATCAGTTACGATCTTCAGGATGAGGGTATTGTCACCAACAACAGTTCTTTTCAGAACTACCCTCACCCGGACGATCACACTATACGAACTACTGATACTCCTGGGTTCAGACCATTTACTATGTCATGTAACAGCTTCTTATGAACGGTATGACTCACTTTATTCAGCTCATAATAGGACGTTACAACAGCGGTAGCTTAGGTTGCAAGGCTTCTCTTAAATCTGTTATTGCCAACATCTTTTAAGTTTTATTCTTACAATGTATAGGTGTCCATAAATTTACATTGTTTTGGCTCGCCACGCACGATTGGCAGACGGCTCAGTAGTCAGCGGTCTTCATCGTCTCCCTAGCGGTTCACCCGTTTCCATAATGTCTCTCCCCGGATAAAATTTCGTTCCTTAAGGCTACTTGGGATCGCTGATTGTTTGCCAGGGGCAGGCACCTTATCTTTTGATCGGCCAAACCATGGGTATTTATGTCTTTGAGCAGTCACTAAGCTTGTTCCTACGTGAAACAAACAGATAAGAGGCAATCCACCAGAAGTTCGAGTAACAAGCGGACAATTTTGTAGCAAGATTATTTACATCGTATTGCAAACTTCTGTGCGACTGTTTTAAATATCTTCTGAAAAGAAATCATTTCTAACAACACCAGATTATTTTGATAGTGAATAAATTAGCATGTATTTCTGTATCACGTGACTTGTTGTTTTCTAATCAGATCGTGGCCTTTGCTCGCCGCCATAAACGTTGTCGAATTGTGTTTGTGCTCGGTGTCCTTACGTTTCTCGTACCATGGTGTCACAGCGGGATTTAGGCCAAATTATCAAGGATTACTTTCCAGCTTAGAAGTCTTCAAGTCCAACACTTTGTTCGTTATTGGTAGGTTCAACGAAATCTATAGTTTGCGTTCCGAAAATTACCTTGGCGTTGAATCTTTCCGACCGTTTGCATCAAGGAGAAAATTGGGATTCTTTTCTTCGTGAATGGAAGTTTTACGAGTTAGAAGCTGGCATTTACTAGAAAGCACAGGAAGTTCGGGTGGCTTCGTTGTTAAATGTGATCGGCAAAGAAGGAATGAACATGTACAAAGCCTTTAAAGATAAGATAAGAACTTTATTAACGTGTCGAAGTCGCTAGCATACAATGTATACTAATTGGGGACACCTAACTACGATTACTTATCTAATAATTAATAAAATATGAAATACATGTACGTATGTGAGTGTTTTAAAATATATACATAAAACAAACAATGAGTCATGCAGTAAGATCAAGTGTTAGTTGTTACATAAAGAACAGTCTTCACAAGTACTGTCCAGCAGGCCCGTGAAATCAACCAGTTTGATGCGCTTTTTTAAAGTGTGCAATGATTCAGAAGATCGAATAGATTTGTCGAGTTTGGACCAAATGACAGGTCTTAAATAAGTCAGGTTATGTTTGCCATGAGCAACAGTCCGAAATCTGGGTATGGTGAAATCAGAATTTCTAAGGTGATACTGAGAATTGGTAACAACAAATAATTCCGCAATGTAAGGAGGCGCCAGACCATTTTTGACTCTATACATTATGATTGCAATGGCTTGCAATCGTTGCGTATGAAGTATTGGTTGTTTCGCTCTTTGCAAGAGTTCCTCATACGTCGATTTATTGTCACAATAAACAGCTCGTGGTGCTCGTTCCTGAATTCGTTCTAGTTTTCTGGCATCAGAAGAACGACAAAAATGCCAGACAGTCTGACAGTATGTGAGATGAGGTAGTATAGCAAATTTGACAACGTGTAATGTAGTTCATATCGGAATGAAGTTACGTAATCTCAGAAGAACACCAGTTTGACAGGAGGCTTTTCTACAAACATTGCTTACATGACTCGAAAATGATAGTTGATCGTCTAAGGTAACCCCTAAGAACGTTATCTCTGGTTTCTGATCAATTACAGTGTCATTAATAACAATGTGTAAATCCTTATGACAGTTCCTCGGGCCCAGACTCATCACCTGATACTTTGAAAAATTTCCTTGTAAAAAGTTGTTGTCAGTTGTACCACTCAGAGATGCTGTTTCCTTCCTCAGTTAAAATGCTTTCCGCTTCGTTAGTTGTCTTCGCCACTGAAAACAGTTGGTGGTCATCCGCATACATAAATAACCTGTTTTCATCAGTGGCGAGGTGTAGATCGTTTTGGAAAACATTCCAAAGAAGAGGTCCGAAGGCCGATCCCTGGGGACATCCTCTCGCGGTAGCGTACCGATCACTTGTTGTTTCTTGACTGATCCTAACCCTGTTTTTCCTATTTGTGAAATATGATCGCATTAGGGCTAGTGAGTCGTTAGAGAAACCGTATGCTCTCAGTTTGTTGATTAGTAAGGGAGCGTGCAGCGAATCAAATGCCCTTGACATATCAGTGGGCAAGACTCCGACAACGTTCCTGTTATCAACAACCTGTTTCCATCTTTCTACCGATCCAATAAGGGAAGTTTCACAGCTCTGATTCTTTCGATATGCGGTTAGGTTGTTGCTTAACATAGGGTCAATAAATGATGTCAGCTGTTTGCTCAGTAACTGCTCAAAGACCTTCCCTATCACTGTTAGTACTGTGACAGGTCTAAAATTCTTGATATCTTGTTTATTGTCTTTGTTAAAACACTGGTACCCAATCACCTTTCTTCCATTGCAATGGCCAATCGCAAGATTCAATGCAGTGGTGAGAAAGCTCCCTGCTCGCTACCTTTAAGATCTTAAGTGGTATTAGGTCGTGACCTGTGCTCTTGGTAGAGTCCAAGTTAGACAGCACAACCGCTATTTCCTTCGGCTCAAGGGCTTAGAATTTAAATTGTGAGGAGTCACCGGGAGGTCGACAATTGCAGCTTTGGTTTATTATTGATTTCAATGGGAAAATTCGTTGGACGCTCTAAAAATTGACAAGGCTATGGAAAAGTTAGAGGAGAGTTGTGTTCCTGCACTTAACGAAACCTGAGAAAGATATATTTTCTTCAAACGTGAGCAACTGTCAAATAAATCTCTCGTTCGCGACCGGCTAATTCTTGGTGTAAAGGACGACAGAGTTTGTGAAATGCTTCTTGGAAAGCGAGACCTCAACCTAAATTAAACCATCGAAACTATCAAAGCAATTCAAGTTACTCACTCGCGAGCGACAGAGATCTAATGCAGTGGGGCAAAAGTCGAAACCCAAGCGCGGGAAAAGTTGGCGTCGCAAACCTCCCAGCAAGGACTCTCCCAAGATTAAAGAGTGTTTGTTTTGTGGTGGTGCAAATGCATCTGAAAGGAAATTGTGTCCAGCTAGCTTCGGGTCAGAAATGTAAGTTCGGCAAAGAAGGCCATTTTGAAGTCACGTGTCGAAGCAAGTCTGAAGATGCATGAAAGTTCACATGGTTGAACAAGAAGAAGTCTTCTACATTCATAGTAGTAGTGGGGAAGATCACGCTCTTGTTTCGCTCACTTTGAATGGTTCAGCATTAGTAACATTTCAAATTGACACTTGCTCTTCTGCAAATATCTTGCCACTGCAGGATTACATCAGGGCAACAAAAGATTACAGTAAAGCTAGCATTGTTCCCAAGGAAATCACACTGGTTATGCACGATCAAAGCGAAAGGCTCGTGGTTCTGCAAGGCTGAAAGTAGAAAATTAAGGTAACAGGCATGAACTTAACTTTGTTGTGGGATTATGCGATATAATACATAGATTTAATTCAGCCTAAAAGCGTAGCTCCTGAGCCGGGTTGTTCAGAGCCCGATTAAGCTAACCCAGGATAAAGTAGAATTTTGATTTGAGTTTTGTAACTTTGCGGTGAGGTTTTCTGTATATTGTTTGGCCTTTTGTTTTGAGTTTTAACAATCACAATATACACAAAATAAAGCGGCGAAAAACATTTGTATAGAAGATAAAGTTATAATTCGGTTAACTTTTAATCCTGGGTTAGCGTTAACCGGCTTCGGAACAACCCAGCCCCGTTTTCAACAAGTTAACTTGGCATGAGCACGCGATCCAATCGAAAACCAGCACTTGGTCAGCAGTCAACTTCAAAAAAACACGTGACCTCGATGAGTTCTAAACTTGAGCCCACGATATGGTCACTTGATACTGGTCAGCGGATACCTTGTTTTGATTGGTGTCAATTGACCATAACATGGATGTCCAATATCAAAGAGGGACGCTACAAACCGAGGGTATGGCCGCCACCAGGAGCCATAATCGAGGACGGAGACCGTAAGCGCGCGCCATTTCAAGTATTGGGGTTGTCCCCATGATATGGGACAATAATTCTATTTTTAGAACAAATTGCGCCATCACCCGCGGCACACGCCCGTACATGCTGCGAGGATTTTTGTGGATGTCGCGCGGGGGAAATGGCGTCCGAAATTCCCGAAATGTTTCATGTTTTTGCCCCACAACTCAACGCGTTTACGTCTGTTGGAATTTTGCTTAAGTATTTTCGTCGTAAGCTGCTCCAGTTTGAGTGAAGTAAGACAGTGTCGAATTTAGGTATGTTCCGCTGTAAGCTTATATATATCGCTGACCAAGTTGTGTTCCGACTGATGCTTCTTTTACATGAGCTGTACATTACTCCACTTTAAATTTCACATATGTTGAAGATTAACAGCTTTTCCATTACACAGCAAAAAACAAGCTGGATATATTTAGATATAGCAGAGCTCCAGGACTTCATAGTTTCATAGCTCCTCTTGCCACACGCTTGCGAGGAATTTGTCAGTCTATCGCGACCGAAAAGTAAAACACAATAATTGCTAGTTTGAGTTTCGCTTGAACTGTAAGCAACGCTTGATGTTTCATCGAGGCTTAATGACTTTACGTCCGTAGATACTGCTCAGTTTTATTCGTGTAAAAATCCAGTAAATTCTCTGTTGTCGATGAATGAGAGTGCCCGCCGATGCGTGTTTTGTACAGTCAGTAAACATGACAAATTGTATTTCCGCCGCACTTTCGTGTGAAAGCGTACATCGAACTCAAACAATAGCTCTATAGTTTTTAAATATGTTTAAGATTGATAAATGTTTGAGAACATATTGAAAGCTAAGCTGAAAATATGTGAATAGAGCAGAAACAATCAGCAAAGTTACGATGACGCTTTCTTTAATCAACTTGGAATAACGATTTCGATTTTGCTGATCGAGTTATCAAAACTCCTTGTCTATTTTCATTTCCGCAGTGTAAAACTTCACTATGCTTATGTTGAAGAAACACACATGATGTTAGTAGCCTTTTTTGCATTCGTGAAATTTGTTGCAGCATCTCAACACAAAAGATAACGAAAGAAATCTTTGTCAAGATTTGTTGACAATTGAAAACACCGACTCGGACTTGAAAGTGCACGAGCTGCACTATGCAAATGAGCTAATTGTACGCGTCAGACTTTCCTTTCAAAAACCTTTGCAAACTCACCAAACAAGCAGAGACAATAAGAAACCATCAAAACAGGTTTTGGTTATGATTAAACATTGTCTGAGAAACTCACAAATTAACTCGATACCAGAGTAGAGAGTTTTCTTGCCATATTCTTAAGCATACGCGTAAGCTTACAACTAGCGTGAGCAGATCTTATTATTCATTCCCAGCGCGAGATTGAAGTCTTGTTTTCGACCCTGAAAAACCCACCTTTTCCGTTAACTCAGAGCATAAAACCACATATAAGCGCCCTGGTTCGTATTCCCTGCCTTATTCCCTGCCATCGCTGTGAAAAATACGCAAGAGAATCTCTCAACTCTCACCATTTGATCACGCAACGTGACAACATCCACGCGAGAGCCCCTGACATGTGCGTGAATCCGCGCGGATATATGACGTCAGGATGGCGCAATTTGTTCTAAAAATAGAAAAATTGTCCCATATCATAGGTGCGCGCGAATCCCGAGACTTACGGTCTCCGTCCTCGATTATGGCTCCTGCCGCCACTTGATGTTGCGCGACTCCGCCGTCGTGCGTACGCGCCCACGAGTAATATCGCTAGCCATGATAACCATGAGAAAATCAATTCATGGGTTTCCTTTTCTTTCCTATATGCGTATGAGGCTCCGCTTGGCGGCCCTTCGGTTCGCCGGAGCTCCGCTATTACATAATTCCATTTAGTATATTCTCAGCTCCGACTATTGCATTTCTAGCTCTCTGATTGGCTCAAAAACTCCGACTATGAGCCATTAGTCGGAGTTTTACCTTATATGGAAAACAGTGCGCCAAGTTTAAAAATTTTCCGCTCTGTAAAATTGTTGAAATAAAAATCGGCGGCAAAAACCCGATTAAGAATATACTAAAACAATTATTCCATTCGACCTTGTTGGATATGAAGTGATCATAACCAACTCGCGCTACGCGCTCGTTGGTTATTTATCACTTCATATCCAACGCGGTTTCATGGAATAATTGTTAAATAGCCGGCGACTATTTTGTGGGTTTAAGGCGTGATGTCACGTGACAGATCTTTGTGAGCATGAGTAATCTGAGAGATAGACTGGGTACTAATATTTCGCGCGATTGTTTTCGAGTAAGGGCGGCCTTTGCTGCATTTTTAGTTCGTCTGTAGTCATATTTCGTTGTCAGAGAACTTTTTTCGATTCTTTGGCCCACTTTTTGTCTGATTTGATTGCAGTTCTCAAGGTAAGTTATTTTCCATTTTTCAATTACTGTGTAGTGCTGTTTTGCTATTCGAAATTAACATCACTGTCCTCGAGAAAGGCTAACGAGATTATTCTTTGTTATTTCAATCAGGTGTTGCTGAGCAGGTTTTCTCGGCAATTCAGGAATTGTATTGCTCACGCAAGCCATCTTGGCTTGTGCGGTTTGCACCGAAGCTAATACGCTTTCACAAGCCCACATTTATTGGCTTAAAATTCGTTGCGGGTTGCACCGCACACGCTTTCATAAGCCTGTATCTCACAAGTATTTCACAAGTATCTCACAAGCCAGTATTTCTCGGCTTGAACTACAGACCCATTCATAAATGGCTGCCAATTAAAAATTATTTTGTGTGCATCTCAATTAGCCCAAATAACCTCGTTTGAGGGTAAAAATTCTTTTGCATTATCAACTCAAAAACTAAGTTCGTTGGGCTAATTTTGATACTTACAAAATAATTTTTACCTAGCAGTCATTTATGAATAGGGTCTATATCAGTTCGGGTTGCACCACACTCTGAAAGAGTCATTGTTGGATAAAGATCGATATTAGCCGCGAGTATGGGAACATCAGTTGAACTATACCGGTCGAGTATCAGCTGTCACATCAATTTCAACAAAGCGAAGGATGCCTTATCACTTGTTCGAGGGCGATTTTGGAATATGATGCTTATGAAGTTTAATTTAAACTTGTTTTGCTTGCGTTAAGTTTTTGTGTTATTTCTGCTTACTAGTAAATAAAACGTTAGAAATCAGTGCAAGGGTAAATAGCGCAGGCGCTTATATCGTTTTAGATATTATGTAACTACGCGTGTTACAATTTAAAAAACTAAAACTTTCGGTCAGATTTCATTAACAGTAAATTTAAAATAACAAACAGAACTTAGCATCGGTATCTTATTTGACGGTAGTATTGAGAGGTACGGGCTGGGACTGAATTGTGTCAGTGGTAAATTATGAATTATGAATTATGAATTATGAATTATGAATTATGAATTATGAATTATGAATTATGAATTATGAATTATGAATTATGAATTATGAATTATGAATTATGAATTATGAATTATGAATTATGAATTATGAATTATGAATTATGAATTATGAATTATGAATTATGAATTATGAATTATGAATTATGAATTATGAATTATGAATTATGAATTATGAATTATGAATTATGAATTATGAA
This sequence comes from Orbicella franksi, assembly GCF_964199315.1. NCBI lineage: Eukaryota > Metazoa > Cnidaria > Anthozoa > Scleractinia > Merulinidae > Orbicella > Orbicella franksi. The sequence goes on from NC_138159.1 coordinate 21,011,699, forward strand.
TTATGAATTATGAATTATGAATTATGAATTATGAATTATGAATTATGAATTATGAATTATGAATTATGAATTATGAATTATGAATTATGAATTATGAATTATGAATTATGAATTATGAATTATGAATTATGAATTATGAATTATGAATTATGAATTATGAATTATGAATTATGAATTATGAATTATGAATTATGAATTATGAATTATGAATTATGAATTATGAATTATGAATTATGAATTATGAATTATGAATTATGAATTATGAATTATGAATTATGAATTATGAATTATGAATTATGAATTATGAATTATGAATTATGAATTATGAATTATGAATTATGAATTATGAATTATGAATTATGAATTATGAATTATGAATTATGAATTATGAAAGGGAATTTCCCTTGGGCGTGCGAGGAGATATTCATGAACGCAAAATCGAATGGGAGCTTTAAAATTGCCTACAGGCCAAATTTTAAGCTTGTTCTTTCGTTTATAATGCTTAAGGCTGACACTCATCCATAATCTCTTTAAATCACTCAATTATCAAAATATCTTGACAGTAACCGTTGTTCATCCTCAGTGACACAGTTGTCTCGTTTAGCCCTTACATCTGAACTGTCGAGGAAATCCTGAAGGCAAACTTTTAGCTAAAACGTTAAGTTTGGTGGAAACTGTAAGCCGTTAGAGGAAAGCTGATCCAAGGTAAAGGTAGATAAACTCTGCATACGAACTAAGTGGCCCATCAGGCCAGAGCATATCCTGGTTTCCGTAGCATGAAGCGACCAGGAGTATTTCTACTCCCTCTTGGGTGGGATGCTAGTCCATTGCAGGGTTACCCTTAGCAGTAAGTTCACTGGTACCCATTTATACACCTGGGCGGAGAGAGGCACTGTAAGAGTTAAGTGTCTTGCCTGAGAACACAACACAGTGTCCCCGTCCAGAGCTCGAACCCGGACCGCTCGATCCGGAGATAAGCGCACTAACCTCAAGACCATCGCGCCTCCCTCTAAAAGGGTAGTTTAAATCAAATTGCGGATAGTTTCGGGTGCGTGGAAGATTTCAGTCCCCATCAAACTTGTGGATTACTCCCGTCCTACATTCACCTATGGACCCCGTTCCTAACAACAACCTACATCTGTGGCGAAACTGATCTTCTGGGTGAAGGTAGTTCTGAAAAGAACTGTAATTGTCACCAACAACATTTCATTTCAGAACTTCCCTCACCCGGACGATCATGCAAGCCGAATTACTGATACTCCTCTGTTCAAACCATTTACTATATATGTTATGTAACGGCGTCTTGTGAACAGTGTAACTCACTTTATTCACCTCATAATAGAACATTACATCAGCGTTACCATGAGACACACTGCTTCTCTTAAATCTGTTATTGCCAACATCTTTTAACTTTTATTCTTACAATGTATAAGCGTCCATAAGTTAACGTTGTTTTGGCTCGCACGTTTGGCAGACGGCTCGGTGGTCAGCGGTCTTCATCGTATCTCTGGCGGTTCACCCGTTTCCATAATGTCTCCCCCCGGATAAAGTTTCGTGCCTCAAGGTTTCTTGGGATCGCTGATCGTTTACCAGGGGCAGGGCCCTGATTTGATTTTTGGCCAAACCATGGGTAATGACTTTGAGCAGTTACCAAGCTTGTTCCTATACGTGAAACAAATCGATAATATCAATTATTTTTAGCGCGCGGGAGCTCCGCTCTTATCTCAAACATCAAATCATCAAAATCAAACAAAGTGGTTCATAACTTTGGCGGTACATGTCGCCAAAACAAAAAGGAAACAAATAATACTTTCAATCGCCTTGCGAGGTGTGGAAATGATGTACTACTGTGAAACAAATGCCCAATGGATCAAAATAAATTCGGATATTACATGCCGTTCTGAGATAATGTTATGCAACTAAACATTCAAAGTGTTCAAGTTGAAATTAGTAGCCATGGCTATGTAAGAAAATAATGAAATCATTGATTAAAATTTGCGTCCCATACATATACATATATGACTTTATTTTATCTCGAATTTACAGAGTACCTAAGAAGCTAATATTTTCGAGAAAAGTAACATTGTAAATATAAAAACAACAAGAGCTACGACTCACTATTACGTTTATCTACATTATAAAAATTTATCTTTAAAAGACTAGTATAGTAATGAGCAATCTTGCCTGAAAGGAGACTGTTTTCACGAGGCTTTTGAAAGCAGTTTAAGTAGGCTCCGTCCTAATGTTCTCAAACAGAGAGTTCCAAGTTTTGCATGCGAAATACTTAAAACGAGTGAAGACCATAAGAAGTGGAAGCAGGTTTACACAGTGAGAATATATCAGTTCCTCTAAGAGAGTAGACCTTAGAACGCTCAGTAAAAAAAAATCCTTAAGATTCTTGGGGTAGAAATTGTAATGTAAACATCTATAAACACAGTAATTAACATATTCCATATTATTGAATTGTAGAGTGATGTGGTTGCTGCTGTATCTAATAACTGCGATCTAGATACCAACCTTTGAAAGGCTGGTTTCTAAATGATCGCTCAGGCAATAATTCATCATTTAACGAAAAGTCCAGCGGTCATTGCGATTATACTGAAAAGGAGCTCACTGTAATGATCGCTGTAATCTTATGGAAACCACTCTTCCGAGAGTCACAGGTGAATGCAAAAAACCGAGAGGAATATGTCATGCTGTACATAACAACGTTTGAGACGTAAAGCACAAGTTTGAAGAATAACTCTATAAAATCAGATAAATTAAAAGACAAAAATCGTAGCAGAAAGGGAGACAAGACCCAAAATGAAAATACTTACCTGCAATACATAAAAGAATTCCCAGCCAAACTGTGATCAACATTTTCGGACCCATAGTGATATCAGCCAATGCAGTAATTACTGTTACTGTGGAATCGGATGGATCATCCTATATGGCAGGTTGATGTTTGCGTGGTCGGGGAAAATGTGCAAAAAGGATTTCATAAGCACCAACCAAATACAAGTCAGGCAGGAAATAGACGAAACTTCCTAATTAATTTTGAAGTATTTTTCACTAAGCTGAACGTAGTTTTCTTTTTTGCTAAGGAGGTCTAATAGCGTTTCGCTTTAGGCAAAAAAACGCAACGTGGCTCTAAATCTACTCCCGACAGGAAATAGGTCTGACGTTTCAATGTTTTAATTATCGAGGGATTAAAAATCCTAACACGAGTCACAGATCATTAAAAGAGGGACACTTCTAAAAGGTTAATTTCTGTAATAATATTTAGGGAGGGAGAACCAAATTAGATGCCACTGATTTAGATAATAAGAACATTTTTGGCTTCCACAGTGAAAAATAGATCTAACGCAAAGTGAAATCATGCTAACTACCACCTTTTGAGTAAATGTAAGAAACAAAAACTGGCAAATTACGAAATTAAAGTTGTTGAATACAAGTTCATTTTAATGGACTTTAATGGTCAATATATTACTGTTGACGCAATCTGTGACATCATTATTTGAGCAATGTATTGTATTTTGCGTGTGAAAGCCTGATAATTATCTAAACACTAGAGGCCATAATACTACTGCACAGTACACGTCAAACGAAAATACGTAGAAATCATGGAGAGTGAATCTTATTTTAGCATTTCGTTGAAGTACCATGATCCATTAGTGAACATTTTAAGAGCAAAATTATTTCAAGGCCGGGAAATAACTGCACGACATTGATTAAAGAGTAATGCTTGACCTTGCTACAAAGAACGCTGCAGGTTATAAATCTAATCTCTTTTCATAGTATGTTTTCTTTAGCTTTCTTTTCGTGAAAATTTCTGTTATTGTAGGTAGCCGTAACGTATATGAATCTAAATTTCCTTCCTATGTTATTAACAATTTAACATCGACAAGCGAGAACTGACTGATAAAGATGGAAAGCCGAAGGAAGCAAGGAACAATGAAGAGTCGCCAATAATTAAACAACGTTGCATTTTCAAGCGAAAAGCAACAAGTTATTTGAATTATGCTTTAAAAAGGCAAAGCAATCGAGGTTTGTTTTTTTTTTGTTTGTTTGTTTGTTTGTTCGTTTTTAAACCGTAAAATAATTCAACGACTTGTCTAGATTCTGGAAATAGTAATAAGTATAATAACCATAAAAAGGATATTCCTCATTTAGGTACCGAGTGCGGGTTTGTGGTGTAAGCTATCTGAATATCCTAGACCACTAAAAAACCACAGTTTTATTTGAAATTACACCAATATAATACGATATTTCAGTAGGATCTTCGATTATCAATCTGACGTCCGCTAGTATTGGCAAAGAATGATGTTCATTAACTTTAGGTGGTTTATAAAGATAAATCATTAACTTAAGTTCAAAAGTGTTACACCAGATATGGAGCTTAAGACCATCAGTCAAAATTCCACGATAATTTGCCCGGCATAAGTCTTTCAGCAACAGGTTTTTAGAGATTATTAACTAATGATAAAAATTATGCGAAATGAACTCCGCAATGTATATGGATTGTCAATACCCACTTGCTATATGTCGTATTTTCCAAACACAGCGTTAACGAATTGTAGCAGCGGTGGATTAATGGTCCATTTTGAGGCCAACAAGTTCTTTCATAAATAGACTGATAAGTTCATTTTGAAATTTCCGGGCTACTTAATTTAATTATTGAATTTGAGGAATCAATTGGTTCGTTAGCAGTTCTAAAGCCTTGCTTTTTTCCCTTTTTATGACAGTTAGGTATCCGTTATTAGGCAAGTGACGTTTCTGAATCTAAACCTTATCGGAGTAATACATTTTTCTCATCACTCACTTTCAAAAGTATGGCCCTCCACGAACTGTTGCGAACTCGCTTGCGGGATAAAAACAAACTTGTTACATAGCTATTCAATTGATAATTACCCGTATCCAAGGGGCATCTTACCTTTCAAACAATTAATTTCGTCCGTTGTCGCAGATAAAAGCTGCTCCTTTCTTGGGCGGGATCAACGGTGAAACCACAACACTACCCATTCTAATTTGCAAATGGATGATCCAATGGAGATCAGTGGAACTTGTCTAATTTAGTCTTTGATCGGACTTCATCGTCTAAGCCTATTTCCTGCACGTAAAATCAATCACCAGAACGTAGTCTTAGTCTATTTTAAATTAAACATATGGGGCTTCTCCTTGTTATGACCTCCTCGCTTACGTCATTACAAGCTCTACAGCCTTCTGAAAAACATGACAGAGATTAGACTGGAACATTTGATAATAACCTTAGCTTGAACACGATTTAACCGTGGGACTGTACATCTAGCGGTTATTATAGATATTGCTGAGCTTCGTGATTAAAAATATGATCTTGAATGCACTGCTGTGAAGAATTAACCGGTACTCAGTCTACTAAGCCACGCTATCGTCTTGGGCATCATTCACGTGACTGAATATAGTTTATTACCGAAGTATAAGCCTGCACAGCAAGTAGTGCGGAAGATGCGGTTTCCGATCCCTTAGTTACTGGCGTTACGTTTCCCGTGTTCTTACTCGAAGTGTAATTCACATAAAGTCGGGAGCGGTCTACAAAAGTTGACTCTTCGCAGAGAGTGGAATGGGTACTACTTTCTCTGGGGTAGCCTGGGAAATTGCTTCGAAGGTTTGTTTTGACTTTCTCTCTAGATTATTAAGAAATATCACATTGCAAGGTAACCTGGATGGCAAAAGCACTAATGCGCCGATCAATTCTTTGTGAAATGCTGAGATTTTAAACCCGCATCACCCTAATGTTAGTATGATATTAGTCATATGAAATATGCAAAAATATCAAAAACCTATGTAAAAATCTAAAAGTATAAATACAAGAAGAGATTAAAAATATAACTAAATTCATATACAGTTATTAAAAATATCTGCCCCTTTATTAAAAAAAATGCTTTATTAAAGTAGACCAAGCTGACATTTTTGTTGCCCGATCAGAAAATGAAGCGTTTATGCTAATGAGGCAAATATTGTGAAAAAGATATTCCCATATGTGGAACAACTGATTAAATCACATGCAGACACCTTCCTCGCTGTATCAACTTAACTTCAGTACTTCAAGTTCTCTTTCAAAAATAACGAACTTAAAAACTGAAAGCCAGAGAACACTTACAGCGTATATCAGAAGATGAAAAGAGACGCTTTATTTCTAGAGTTTTTCATAAGATCTTATATACAATCGAAAGAGCAGAACATACTATCTAAAGAGTTGATTTTAACCTGAATGCAAGATTTAACCATTGTTTTAATATACAAGCTTATTAATGCAATTTTTTGTCATTGGCCATATATCAATTCAGCAGTTAATAGTGAAATAGAAGACGTTCAAATTTTCACTGTAGCCAGCCTGTTCTTTGAAAAATGCTTTAATATTTAAAAAGTAGGCGAAGTGGACTTCACACTACAGACAACTTTCCATCTGTTAGCACACTCTTCTGGCTTTATTTAAATTGTATTTTTCTCAATTGCCTGTATCCATTCATGTATATATCGGCAATAAAAGTGCACTAAATATGAAATATTTATGAGATATGAATGTACACTAAAAAACACTTTCGGTTCTCGCACACGTTGGTATAATTAATTGACTTTCGTAGGCTGATTCCAAAACGGATTGATGTGTAGTCGCTGAGAAACAAAACTTTGTGTCATAGATCAAGTTGTACTTAAATGTAATCCTTCCGATGTACGCACTGCCGAGCTATTTTTGTCGGACAAGCGCGTTGGGAACAGACCCTGCAGGGCCACTTATCGCAGTGAGTGATCAGAAAAAAGGATTACTCCGATAAGATTAAGATCTACAATTGTGACGTTTGCTGGTTAATGGCACACATTATAACAATAAAAGAAATGGCGGCCTTAGAAAGCTATCAATCATTTTTTTTCCTGTAATTTTATAATCAAATCAACCAGCACGGAAATTTAAAATGAGCTCACGTAAGTTTTTCTCCATTAAAAAAAGTAACAAGGTGATCTAAGAATGGCCCGATAATGCACTGCTGCGAAAAACTTTGTTCGGTATAGACGAAACAAACGGTGTGAGTCTGGACGACCTAAACTCTTTTTAGTAATTTCACCAGTACTGTAATATTATTGTAAGAAAACCGTATTATTGTAAGAACATTTTAGCGTAAGAAAATTAGAGTTCGGTTAATAAAAGAATATTTTAAAACTAGTATTAGTTTCGCACAATTTTTTTGGCACGATATGTTATTTATTCCAGAATTCAGCCGCCGAAAAAACTGGTGCGTTAAGAGACATCTTGCAATTTTGACGGTTTGTCCTGATTTCTAAGCCAAGTGCATGCTGTTGATTCGATGCTTCAAAGAGCAGGAAGGTTGTCGATATGATTTCTTGTTTTCTTTGCCAACATCGGGTCGCGAATATGTTTATATAACTGAAAAATTAAAGTAATAAATATTTTACTGTAGGAAACGACCATTCTAAAGGCAGGGATATAGAAATTTGTTTACACCACCAACCAATTATTTTAAAAAACACATATTTTTATGTTTATTTCACTCATTAATAGTACTGTATTTCTAGTGTACATTGAAGTAATTGGATTTTTTGTAAAATAATGACTGAAATCTCTCGCCTTCTTTAATCAAAAATCTAGTAGCTTATTACAGGTTACTAGAATTTTGTTTAAAGAAGGCTTTGGTTTCGTTTTAAATGAAACTTACTTATTGTTACTTATTGTTGTCTATTCTTAGTCATCCCTTGCCTTCTGAACTTTCCTCTCCATACAAGAAGGATATTCAGATTTACATTTGCGGCAGGTACAGAGATACTTTCACCTATAAATCGTCAAATTTAAAGATACTTTGAAACAACGTTATATCAGATTTGTAACCTGTTGGAGGCTTTGTAGCGTGGTCATGCCTTACACTTATCAATGTCGTGCAGTTATTAACCGGCCAGAAATAACTGAATTTTGTTCATAAACCTCACAATGCAAAATGCGCTAATGGACGAAGCTTCTTTGGCGAAATGATAAAACGTAATTTCCATTTACTTTTAAACGCGTATTGTATGGCGATATCGCCCCCTCCAGTGTTTTAGGCAATAATTATCACGCTTTCACAAACAGAACACACGACTAAAATAATTACATTACAGACTCAGTCATCTGTAATCTACTGACCATTTAAGTCCATTAAAATGGCCTTACATTCAACAACTTCAATTTCGTAATTTGCAAGGTTTATTTCCTATTATACTCAAAAGGCGGTAGCTATCGTAATTTCAATTGATCTTGGACCGACCTTCGCTTAATTTAGACGCGAATTGTATGTCTTCAACGGGGTTGGTTATGTAATAATGTTTTTTTATAAACTCGGTGGGATAATTCATTTCACTTAGTTGTGCACTGAATACTTGTATAATTGCAGAAAATGAAATTTCTTAGACGTTTTCGCCTTTTCCTTCTTTGATCCCTCTTGGGGCTTTTAACAAAAGAAGACTAAAACCCTTGAACGCACTTCTATTCACCGAAATTTTTCAGCGCTAGATTTAGAAACTCTCAGTGTTGCCTAAAGCGAGACGCTATTTGGAAGTACTTAGCTAGCACGATATGCTACCTGAAAAAAATAAGCTTAGTGAAAAAGGCTTGAAATTGATTAGGAAGTTGCGTCTGTTTCCTGCCCGATTACTGTTTGGTTTATGCTTTTCTGAAATTCTTTTTGTCCGATTTTTCCGGACCACGCAAACACCAAGCAACTATAAATAACACTACACAGGTTCCATTCTACTCTACAATCGTTATTCCTACTCATAAGCACGCTCTTCACTGATAATCTCTATAGGTCCGAGAATGGTGGTCACATTTTCACTAGGAATTATTTTATGTATCGCAGGTAAGCATCTTATCTTTCGAATATTGTTCGGCCTTCCTAGTGCTAGGATTTATTTCTTGTCTCAGTGTCTCTAAGGATGGGTAGTTGTATTTAGCTGGATTTTGTCTCGGAGTTCTGAAAACTTGGCCCGCTTCAACTTAGTTTTTCGTCTCATTCAAGTTGCACCATACAGCATTCAAACAAAAAGCACTGTAAAGCAGTACTGACATGATAATTTTAAAGGAGAAATCCATGTGGAGTCTGGAGGCCAAAATTGAAGAGTAAAACGATATTTAATCATGAACGTGTCTGACAACTTTTTTCGTAAATATGTTATATCTGTCGACTCAAGTTCTTTATTTCATAAAGCAATATCTGCATGGCTGATCCGTTCAACGCGAGTCAGTATTCAAGAAAGCGTGATGATACTTTGTTTTTACATTTTCAAGATATTTCCCTATTATTGGTGTTACTAATGCTCTGCACTGACCATGCTGATTTTCTTGTATCATATTTTGTAAATTTACGATGAGATTTGCGTTCATTGCCTACCTCATAATGAGAATTATAATATCCACAACTAAAGACATTTAGAGAAGAAAATTGTTGTCTAGCTGAATTATCTTTTTCTATCTCTTTTTTTTTTTTTTGGCTTTTTTTTTTTTTTTGTGCTTGTCTTATTGTTAAAAGAAATTTGCTCATCTCCTTAAATTGACTTGAGCAACCGACGTTTGGGATCAAAACTCGAACCACATGGGGCTTCTTGTTGAATAACTAAAAAGAATCATTATCCCGGCATGGTCATGCAATATCCCAGCATGGTCATGCAATATCCAATCTTGTTTTGCAATATTTTTTTGCAATATCTGGTCCAGCTTTGTTTTGAACTACTAGGTATTTTGTTGTTTCCAGTAGTGATTTATTTCTATGATCAGCCAAGTTAATGAGACTTTCTTTGTGTTTTATGTATGCCAACAAAAAACCTCGTTTTGCTCATGTGCGTTAATCTTTTGACAGGTAAAATATTTACCTAAGTACCATGTTGGTTTTAAAATTTGAAATTAGAAATCAATCAGTGCAATGTGCTAATAGAGATATACATGTACATGGTCATTAATTCTATTCCTTCGACGTACGTCGAAGATGGAAGAGACCAATCGGAATATTTGGCAGGGACGTGCCGCGGGTTCCCAAAACCCACGATAAAAATATAACTGCAACGCTAATGTGATAGTGTTTAAAAATTAAAATAAAAAGCATCTAAAAGACTATCTAAAAGGTATTTTCAAGGAAGAGAACTACTGATTACAGAAATAATACGATAAAATATACATCTATAGAATAAGAAGAAGATTCAAAGGCTAGATCCGTATTTTAAAACTGTGAAATCACGTGACATTTTCCTAATTGCTCCTTTTTTAAAAGCATCAAGTGAACCAATATTTCCAACTTTATTGTCAATTTTGTTCCAAAGTTTGGCCCTAACATAGGCGATGGACTTCTCTATTGTATTGGTCATGGGGCAAGGAATATTAAAACAGAGTTTTTGCTTGAGAATGTAACTCGTCTCACGTTTGACGAATATCATGTATTATAAAGAGGCGTAGGTGTTGCGCCATAACAGCAGTTGCGGGCTAAAAACAATAACCGCTGAGAATATGTATGCCTGAGAGGCAACCAGTTTGTAATATTCTCTCCCTGTTGTTCTTAGGAACATCCTTAGTAACTGCTCAAGGGAATTTGCCAGTCGATCCTCAAGACACATCAGAAAAGGACACCGATCCAACTGCTTCTGGAAGCCCAGAAAATCTCGATCAACTATATCACACTTTGCACAGATGGCATGTTGCTCCACCCCCTGGCAAAAGATCAGCGATCGAGAGTAGCCTTGGAGCACGGAATTTTATCAGGGGGGGAGATATGTGGAAACTAGTAAACCACCAGAGATTCGATGAAGACTACTGAGCCGTTCGTCAAAAATGATCAAATTTTAAACACACGTAGGACTTAAAGTTAAAATAAATTGACAATTACAGAGAGACCGAGCGAACACTGCTGTAGTATTTTATTACATGAGAGAAATAAAAAATTAGGTATACAAAACCTTGAAATGTTCTCTTTTGGTGTTTGGGAGGTTGGTAATGGCAGTTCATAGCTATATAGGTTGTTATGCGCCGAACAAGTTTTCAGGTGATGAAACGTGCTCAACTACGTAGTGTGGATTTTGCATTTCTTTCTCGATGCCGCTGGAATTTGCATAAACGTTCTTGAAAAAAGTGTGAGATTTCTTGCCACAGCAGCATGAAAATCATAATCACGGCCACTTAAAAGGAGGAGGAGGGTTTTGTTTTTCGCGTATGTAACCGGTTGGGGATATACAGCTGTTTCGAGAAAGCTCGTCGGAATAAAGGGTAAAAGCGCACGCGACAACCCCGCAAGTTAGTATGGGTAGAAGTAGAGAGCTGCTACAGGCGGTGAATACTTAATCAGATATAGCAGCATGGCAAACGTCATTTCGCACATTTACTTCTTCTCATCAGACTTGTGGAAACAAGGTTCTTTTCGCCACCTGAATTTTAGAAGAATTTTCAGTGGAAGAAATGTTACAGAAAAATGGTCCTCTGAGTGAAAAATCTGCAGTATCCTTGGTAATACTTTACGCCCAAAAATACAAATTTGTAGCGGAGCTCCGGCGGCCGGAAGGGCCGCCAAGCGGAGCCCCATACTCATATACGAAAGAAAAGGAAACCCATGAGTTGATTTTCTCATGGTTATCATGGCTAACGGTATTGCTCGTGGGCGCGTACGCACGACGGCGACGACGACGACGGAGTCGCGCAACATGGCGGCCATACTCTAAATAATAGGTTGACAGAGATATGCAGCCGTTATTTACCGTGTACTTCTTTGATATTGGATATCCATGTTACGATCAATTGACACCTGTCAAAACGAGGTATCCGCTGACCAGTATCACGTGACCATATCGCGGGCTCAAGCTCATAGCGTGTGTTTTTTTGAAGGTGGCCGCTGACCAAGTGCTGGTTTTCGATTAGATCGCGGGCTCATCTCAGGTTAACTTGTTGGAAACAGGGCAGGATTGTTCGGAGGCCGGTTAACGCTGACCCAGGATTACAAGTTAATCGAATTATTACTTTTTCTTCTATACAAATGTTTTTTGCTGCTTCGTTTTTTGTATATAGTGATTATTAAAACTCAAAACAGAAGGCCAAACAACTTACAGAAAACCTCAACGCAAAGTTAGAAAACTCAAATAAAAATTGTACCTTTTCCTGGGTTATTTGGCTCGAACAACCCGGCCCAGGAGCTACGCTTTTAGGCTGGCCTAAATCTATATATTAGCTTGACGCTTTCATCCGACCAACTTTTTCGAAACCGCTGTGTAAGCTAGTGTTGATAAAGACGAGCAATAGAGGTATTTGCAAGGAAGGCAAAAGCACCGTTAAAATTAGATCTTTGGTAAAGGTCCTTTAAAGAAAAACAATGTAATGATTTAGGTCAGGGGTTTCAGTAGAGTTACACGAGGTTTCAAATGAAAAGAAAATGGATGTTGAATTCAGGCTTAAGTAATTCATTGGCGATATAGTAACGTTAGAGGAAAACATATTAAAAAAGTAGAATTAGTGTTGGAGATTAAGAGGAAAATCCTTTCAAACCATTTTCTGATAAGATCTGTTTGAAAGAAAAGCTCGCTAGGAAAGGTGTTTACGATGGAAATCCTATATAAAAATAATTTTGGTTGCCTCTTGGGAATAGCTATAGTCCGGAACGTTCATGACAAAAGTTGATGGCTTGGGAGAAAAACTCTATATATAAAAAAGGAATTGTTTTTTCAAGTAAACATAGTTATTTCAAGATATTTTAATATTTTTTTATTTGTAACATCGGGGGCGCCTGTGCATGGAAAACTGCAACCAAACGATGGTCCAGTAAACAGACATAAAGCGAAAGTAGATCTCATGGTTTGATTACGTCTGGGGTAGAGGGAATGGAGAAAGTTTGGGAAAATGTCAATATCTACACAACCGTAAAGATATAAAATGTCATAAAACTGTTAAATGATGTTAAAATGATGTAATTGTGTTAGATTTATAGACAGGATTGGAATCTATATCCGAATATTAAAAAGAATAGGGATTTTGTAACTACTCGCTAGGGTAAATGTCAATATCTACAAACTATAAAAATGTGAAATGTCATAAAACTGATAAATGTTAGAATGATATAACTGTGTTTGTGTATCTATTATCAAGACTGGAATCTATATCGGAATATCGAGAAGAGGAATTTTGTACCCATATACTTGGGTATTTTGGCAGGTTTCAAAGATGGAATTGCGATTTTGAGTCTTGCCTAACCTAGAAATGCTCGGTTTTTTTATTTGAATAAAGGATATCTTTCCTTGCGAACGGCAGATACTTGTTTCAGGAATTTAATCTCACTTCCACAAAAAGTACGAAAAGAAAACCTCTCCCGAATAACGGGGACAGCTTATTTTCAAATTATGCTCGCATTAAATATAAGAAACTCATGTATTCGTGCACCAATGAGGCCAAAACTGAATGATTCTCATGAATTGGTTAGTTCGTGTGTTCAATACTAAGAACGATGGGAATACTGATTGTTACGATTAAAAAATGATGCTTTAAACATGAGGCGATTTTCACCTGCAGTATCCATGAAAAAGTTCGTTAAGGAGACAGAAATCTTGGCGAAAGTAAAATTAGGGCTTGCCATAAGTTGCTCGGCAACTTTTTGGCAACTTTTCGTATTTCGAGCAACTTTTTTGTTTCGAGCAACTTTTTGCATTCTGAGCAATTTCAAGTTTTCTAGATATCGGAGCAGCTTTTAGTGCTGTAATTGGCCATATATACTTCCTTATTTTACAATGCTTCAGTAGACAACTTGTGAATTTCTTTAATTTTTGTTAAATTTTTTAAATGTTTGTTTAAAAAAATTTTAAAAATTTTTTAAAAATTTTGATATTGACGCGTAGTATTCACTCATACGTATTGTGACCAAATTTATTTAGCGACGTTAGTTACAACGCAAAATTGCACAAAATGCTTAGAAATGTTACTTTTGTTGTACAGATTGCATATTTTTGCATCAGACCAAATAAAAGAAGAGAGAAACAAAAAATGTTTTGGCCTTTTTAGCAGCTTTTGAGCAACTTTCGTTACAAAGAGCAACTTGACTTTTTTCGGAGCAACTTTTGAGCAACTTTTTGAGAAATTTCGGGCAACTTTTTGGGAAATTCCGAGCAACTTGTGGCAAAACCTAAGTAAATTTATGAGTGCTGAGATATAAAATTCTTACCTAAATTCCTAGAAAAACTGGGAACAACAGATCTGACCCCATAGTGATATCGGCCACTGACGGCATTTATAAATAGGAGTATCGGCTGCGAAGTTGAACGGACTCGGTGAAGTGAGCGTTATTTATAGATAGTGTTTGCGTGGTCGGGGAAAATGGACACCAAAATTGAACTAACAAACAGTCCGCCAGAAAATATCACGAGGCTTCCTTATCAATTTGAAGTCATTTTTACGAAGGAAAACGCCGCTTATTGTCAAAATCCTTCGAAATTAAATAACCTCTTGCTTCAGGTAACTCACAGTTTCTAATTGTGGCAGTATTTCGAACGTTCAGTGAATAGGACTGATGTTTTGGAGTTTTGAACTACTTGCAATTGATAACAAAGTTTAAAACGAAAGAATCGAAACCTAACAGTATAGACATGTAAGGGGAAAACAAACATGTCACCAATTTTGCTTGCAGAAAAACTATTACATAACCAAGCTTAAGGTACACATCTGGCATCTAACGCAATCGAAGAAATCGGTCCCAAGCCAATTGAAATTATAATAACTAGGACCGCCCTTTGAGTAAATATAGAAAATAAAATCTGGCAAATTGTGAAATTAAATATATAAGTTCCGAATCTTGTATCTGGTTTGATTATTAGTATGATGAAAATCGGATCGATTTTAGCGAAATCAACTTAGTACCGTGCGTCATATTGGATTGGGAATTTAAAGGACAAATTTTGTCACGGTTAGCTAATTACCACAGAACTGTAATTCACGTGTAAGCCACGGTGACCATGCTACAAAACACGGTATATACGGCCGGCATCTTGCTGGTATCATGTATAATAATATACAGAATGTAAGACTCTTAATGCACGAGAATATGAAAAATTATTTAGCTTTTCGCCCCCAATACTCGATCCGTTTTCAAAACAGACTTTTTGCACTTATTTTGTTCTTTAATATTCATAGAGTGTAGTTCAGTAGTTATATTGTTATCCCCGCCAGAAGATTAAGTCGATTACATTGTCTTGTTTTCATTTTTTTTTTTTTCTTTTTTTGTTGAATCACACGTCTCATTGTCAGAATTCGTTTTCTCGGCTTTCAATTCCTTGCCGTTTTCATCAGTTAATTTTGTCATAATTTGGAAAGTCATTTTGTTTTATAATAGCTGTAGCTGTACATAATAGTAATAAATATAAGCAGAACCAATTAGAAAACAAGACACCAGTTCGGAACTTATATTTTTAATCTAGTCAATATAAGTCAGGCTCTTATTCCATTACTTAACTTCAAAAGACGGTAATTTTATTCTACTTTGCTTTAGACAACAATATGTAACTTGAAGGTGTTAGCTCGGTGATGTATGAGCACTGATAAAATATTTTACGTGTTAGGTATCTACTCTTAAAGGAATAACCTGTCGACACGCTTAAACATCTCTTTTCAAGACCTTTCTATCAAGAGCTTCAAATTAATCGTCGGCACTGTTAGCGACAATTTCACAATGCTAGAATTAGAAACTTTCAGGGTTGCCTTAAGGGAGACGCTGCCTAATTTGGAAGTATTCTTGTAATATACGCCGTTCTCCTTAGTGAAAACGACTTCAAATTAACAAGGGAAGTTTCGTCTATTTCCTTCTTGAATATTTGGTTAAAGTGTATGAACTTTTGATACGCATTTTCCCGGACCACGCAAACATCAGTTGCTATATAAATAATGCTGAACTAAATCCATCCAATTTCGCAAATCACATCACTCCTGCTCATACGCCGGTGCTTGGCAGATATTACTATGGGTCCGAGTCTCTTGATCACGTTAGGAATTGTTATATGTCTTACAGGTAAGGAACATATCTAGATGTCAGAGCTTTTTGTTTTTTTCGAATCTGGTTCCGTCTTCCCTCCGCTATGAGTTCTATTTTATCATTTCAACAATTTCGTTAGAGACTTGTATTTGTATTAGCAGATGAAACATGTATCTTGGAGTTTATTTTCTCAATATTGTCCCGTATATTCATTCAGTCTAGTATTTGAAATGCTCTCATGCAAATCCTTGAATTGCTTTACCATTCAATCACAAGTGTTCCGACTATTTGTGCGTCATATTCTGCTGACGTGTAAATGACATAAGTTATATTTAATATTTATGGTTCATTGCGAAGAAGGTTGTGCTGTTGATGTAAAGAAGACGCGATGTTTTAGGCCCGGGTCACGTTTCTGACAATATACAAGTTTTTTTTATGAATTAAGTGAAAGTCAAATCCTGAATCAAGCTTACACTCAATTAAACATGGAGTCAAGATGATATTTCTATAATTACTATGTTTTAGTTCATGTTGCGGCAGACTGAATACACTTTACACTGGAGATGTTCATTTTTGTGTGCAATCAGTACTGAAATTGACAAACACGATGACTTTATAATAACAATTGCAACTAATAATATCTTGGGTTAAAGGAATATATATTTCAGTCGTTGTGTGGTTGTTGTATTTGTGACTTTCGAGAGCTGCTAAAATTAATTTGTGTGACCTCACAAGATCATCCGAGTTACTCCATGTTGTGACTTACTGTTTCATTTGCCAATGAAACTGCTAATCTCATCATGACCGCGCAATATCTAACTTAGTTTGAGCCGGTTGGCCCTCGAAATTTTCACCAGAATTCCCTTCTTGCACAGCTAAGGGTAGCGCGAAAACTTGCTTTTGATTCATCTTTGCTTTGTGTTATTTCCCTGCTCTTACATGTATACTGACATTTCTATCCAAGAGTTAAAACTTTTAATTCGTACACATCATCTTGGAAATGCGCGTCACAAGCGCGGCTCATCACGAACTCAAAGTCTACTGGTAAATGAGTCGGTGAAATTCCCAGTATCTTCTCACTGTTATATTGTGAGAGTGGTTAAAGAAGTTGTCTCACACGTTGTAGAACTCAAGGCAGTAGAATAGGGTATAACTTACAAAGTCAAGAACAAGGTTTTTTACTCGGGGTTCTATAATAGAAATTGAAACTTGGAAGTGACTTTGTAATGATACGGGTTTAGTTAGCGTATGTTGGACTACGATAGTGATAAAGTTTCTGCATGGAAAATAGCTAGTCTAGGATAGGGCACGGGTATTTGGTGCCTAGGTAATCTAGAATACGGTTGCAAAATAAAGCTGATCATGGTCTAGTATAGAGTAAGGGTTTCAGAGTCGCAACGGCACAGCCCCACCCAAAGATTTACAGCGTACCCATCCCGGGTGATCATTCATGACCAAGAAGTCATTCCCCCTCCGGATATCAATAGGAATTAAACAGATAGGTCAAGAGAGAAGATCAAATCCTCATCTTTGCTGCATTATGATGTTGCACCAAATTCTTCTAACGAAAATGGATTTACGTCTCTAGAAGGCTGTAAGGAGAACTCATATTTTGAAACTGATCTCCTCCGTCAGGAACATCGTTGCTAGTCACTGCTCAAATACAGTGGCCCCCGAGACCTGGAGACGAAGCTCAGAAACCTCAAGAAGCAAGTCTGGATAAGGTGTATCTGTTAGAAATCAAACCATTAAAAGCGAAACTCGCTGGTTATTCAAGAGAAGTGGTAAAGAGTAACCATGAAGCACGGAAATTTATCCCCGGAAAACTGTGGAAAAGAGGGAGCCGCCAGAGTTTCGATGAAGACTGAACGATCGCAGGCATATCATGAAATATGAACACCCGTTGTAACTAAAAATTAATTTGTTGGCAATAACATATTAAAACAAGCTGTAATAAATGCTATGTTAGTGAATAAACAGCTACATCTTGCTCTGAAAATTTAGTTCTCCTTTAATCTGAAACTGAGTCCAATATCGTTCTCCGGCTGGCCGAAGGCCGGCCTGAATGTAACGTGATTGGGGATCGAGGAAATTGGAACTCAAGAAGAGTAGAACCGTTGCGTAAATGACGCCGATAGTTGAAAAACAATACTTATACGTCCTAAGCTTCACATTTATGGGAAAAATCCTTTGTCTGGAAACGTCAGTACGAAGTTCAGGATGTATAAAGTATTGTTATTCAAATTTAGGCACCATTTCTGCGAAGGGTTTATGGCCGCTGGGAATTCTTAATAGGGATGCTAGTTATAAAATTATAAACTAGGCATGATTTCTAAACTGTCTGTTCCTTGTTTTTCACTTGTACATCTTCATTAGTGCTATGTATGGAAGAAAGACACAAACAAACAATGATTGCTCCAAACTTTTTGAGTTTTTTTATTTTTGAGTTTGAGTTTTTGAGTCTTTTTTTTGAATTTGAGTCTTTGAGTTTCCTTTTTTGACTTTTTTTGATTTTTTTCTTTTTAAGTTTTCTCCAAAGTTTTCTCCAATAACAGAAACGAAGACTCAAACAAGTGAAAAAAATCTGTTTATTTCATCACTGTTTTATGATTTGTATTCTTAACGTCGAGACAGCAGAAAGCAAATCGTAATTTTTAAGAAGATTACGACATTTTTTAATTTTTTAATTTTTAATTCTTTTAATTCTTTAATCAAAGACATGTTCCGATGTTACTAACATCATCGTCAGTTACAGAATATTTGAAAAACCGTATATTTATGACTGGAAACCGTGATAATACTTTCAACCAAATCACCCATATGCTCTTAGATTTCACGACTCCTTCAGGCGTTAAAATCGCTCCAAGCCATGGAAAAAAAGAAAAGTGGAGGAAAGAAAAAGATTGGCATTCCCTTCAATTTTTATATCGTCTACTTTGGACGCTTGGACAGGGCGCGATTTCTTTAACACTGTTTTTATAAATCCAGGCATATATATAAACTGGAATCAAGATGAACAGTTACGTTTGAGTTCAATTTAATTAATCATGAGTTGGTCAAGACTGCTACACAGAGAATGAAAGCAAACAAAGCAATTGGTCATGACCACATACCACCACGTGCACTCAAGGCGTCCATTCCATCGATTATACGGCCTCTTAGTCATCTAATTAACACTATCATTACTTTGAGAGCTGTCCCTGACTCCTGGAAACGAGGAGAGATCGTACCACATCATAAAAAGGAGTCACAATTAGAGAAAGAGAATTTCCGACCAGTCACAGTTCTTCCAGCAGTGTCCAAGACCTTTGAACATCTTATTCATCAACAATTGACAGTTCATCTAGAGAAGATTCTTCATAATTCTATGTTTGGATACAGAAAAAATCATGGGTACCCGACGGCACTCCTTGCACTCACTGAACAGTGGAAGGAAGATCTTGATAATCATAACATAATCGGCACAGTAGCCATTGATTTAAGTAAGGCCTTTGACTCTCTATCACATGACTTAATTCTAGAAAAACGTCAATTCTATTGGTTAGGTGATCATGCGCTATCTTAAATGCGAAGCTATCTCTCTTCTCGCCATCAAAGAGTGAAGCTCGGTACCGCCTTCTCCACGTGGGAAGGGGTGTTAAGAGGAGTCCCTCAAGGCTCTGTCTTGTCACCTACATTATTTAATATTTTTATAAATGACTTGGCGTATGCAATAACACAATGCAGCATTATCAATTATGCGGATTATACAAATATCCATTGTTCCAGTAAGAACGTACGCGCTGTTGAAGACAACCTAAATAGTGATCTTGAGAACGCAACTACATGGCTTATTCAAAATGGCATGAAACCAAATCTGAAAAAGTACCGGGCCATGGTCCTTGGCAGAAAAGAAGAACAGCTACTCCTTAAATCGGGTAATATTGATATTAGGACCACAGAAAAGACTAACCTCTTGGGGGTTGTACTTGACAGTAAGCTAAAATTTGACGATCATGTATCGAGTATTTGCCGCAAAGTGAGTGCTCAAATAAACGCCCTTAATAGACTGAAAAACATTTTACCACTTAAAACCAAGGAATCGTTTGGCACTATTGCGGAAAAAGAAACACTACAAAAATCGAAAAAGTCAACGAAAGGGCGTTGAGATATGTCTATAATGATAAACATGTATCCTATCAGCATCTCTTGGACAGGATAAGACTACCCTCCATAGAATCTCAAAGAATTCAAGACTTGTTATTGACAATACTTAATAGCATATCGAACAAAGCACCACGGGCAATTAGGAACCTTATTAATTTACGCTCATTTAAGTACAATCTCAGGCGCCAAGAATATGTTTTATCTTTACGTAAAGTTAACACTACTAAATATGGACTCAAGTCGTGGAGATATTTTTAGCAGCCAAGAAATGGAATCAACTATCAAATGACATTAGAATAAAAGTAGGCACCAATGAAATAGTAAACAGAATTAGATCGCTAAATTTCGGGGATTAGTACGGCGGTAATATTTTTATAATAATTTTGAATAGTTTTAATCAGTATTTAATTTGTGATTTTTACCTGATGAATTGTGATATTAGCGTTGTTTAGTTTTTAAGTTCTCATTAGTTATTAGGTGGAACACCTGTAAACTAGCTCTCAAGCTAAGCGTATATCCACGTTAAATAAAGCATTCATTCATTCATTCATTCATTCATTTATTCATTCATATATAAATTTCACCCTCACTAAGAACAAAATTCTGTCCGTGTTTTGCTATGTTGCTTTTGTCCTTTCCTCAAACCACGCCAAGCCTGACAAATATGTTTGCCTGGTTTGGTGAGTCTGTTGTAGTTGCTCTTCATTGGCCAACTTTTACAATTCAATTTTGATGTTTCCTATTTCCATCTCATTCCCTTAGCTAGTGTAAATATAATTATATTATAAAAAAAAAATGAAAAAACTGATTATGAGTAAATCAAATCTTCTGATTCTATTGCTGGAATTTTTTAGAAAAAATTAATGACAGTTTGTTACTTAAAATTGGAAGTTTACGAAAATATCAGTCATCTATAAATATATAAATATAAATCTATGAAAATATCGTTTTATCAATCTCTGGCCGAGGTTTCCCAGGACAGCGTTTAGACAGTTTCTTGTCCGTCAATTCAATTGCATCTGTAGAAATGCATTTTTTTTTTCACTCTTTTGCTGTCAAAAGTTATCAAGATGGCTGTATGGTACAATGGGAGTTTTCGGCTCGGGAATGGAAATATTCCATTGCGGTGTATATAGGATTTTTCCAATGATTTTCGGAACCATGTCAACTTCAGGCTTTCTTTTGAAGACGTTGAGATTTTTATATTTCTCTGGTACTTCTTTTCTTACATCTCGCAGTATATCTGCCCAGTTGTCCAGAGGTAGCTGAGGATAATCTCTGTGTTCGTTGTTTATGGCCGTCACTGATGTGTATCGAACGACTTGACCACGAAATAGAATATCTGACGCTAAAATAACATATTTTTGACTTTCCCACCAGCTTATCGCCTCGTAGTCGAGTCTATAAGGTAAGAGATGCTGAATCGCTTTGGTGTGAAAGGCATTGACAGCGGCGTCAAACGCGATTGTCGCCGGTAAAATTGGCGGGAGATTACCTGCGGCGGTGCGCGGCGAGCAACAAAGCCCGGGAACATAAGAGCCGTTTGGCACGAGCTTTCCACAGCGACTACAGTAATTACACAGACCTATTGCAGGCTCGTAACCTAAAAGAAAGTTTTCAAAAGCTTGAAGTGGATCTCTAGTTCCTTTGCTGTAACCGATGTCTTGTGTCATGTTTGACGTAAAGGAAAATTCGACATCGTCATCCATAAACACGAAGTACAGGTAATTCTTGTTCCTTTTCAGAGCCAATTGATAAAGAATATTTCGTCCGGCACTCCATGAAGTGTTCTTGCCGTCAACATAGACCACACTGCTTAAATTTCTCGAGGAGTCCAAACACTGTCTCCCCCAGCTTAATACCAAAACATCTCGTGCGGCGCGGCTGTCAAGTTTTATAAACGACGAGAAATGATCAGACAGGCAACACTCCGCTTGTACGAGATAGACGATGCCTTTTCCTTTTTGATTCAACGACCCGTGGTCAAATCCATCGTTATTTAACGTATATAAATTACTTGCGAAGGAGATAACTCGAACATGATAACAGACGACTAAAAATAGTCCAAGTGCAGATAGCAAAAGCAAAGTAAAACTGGAAGGAACATGAATATTCATCCATGGACCATGTTCAGTCACTCGGTAACCAATTCCTCCGATATTCCTTTCTTCAGAGCTCTTAGATACTCATAATGCTATTTAAGTTTAGAGCGGTTTTCAAAATTTCTCCAAAACAAAAACTTCACTGAAGTGTTGCAAACTGCGCCCTCGCTACCAGTAACGTGTGGCACCGATTCAGGGTATTATTTTGTATTTCAGGTATACTGTAAAATAAATTACGATATTTCATTTCCAGTGGAACATTGAAAAAATATAAACTTCTTTAAACTTACCACAAACAAATAACTCAGGGCTAGGTCTGGCTTTTATCGCATTGTTAATTACAGTCTGAACCATTTCACACCTTGATACTTGAATTGTCAGTTGAAAGTGTCACTGGTGTGAAATATTTAGGGCTACAAGTCTGTTATTTTATAGGTCAAGAGTGGTTACGGTTTGGTGGATTTCATAAACTGACACGTGCTCCCCCAGTTGGCAACTCCATTAACCCTAAGAAATGAACAAAACACCAGTTTTTCAATTTGTTTTACCACTTTAGAATACAATTAGTTCATTGTTTCGCGATGTGGGAATAAGGTTCATCAAAAATGGTTAAAAAATCCAACATATATCGATTCCTTTTAGGTTTGTTTTCCAACTGAAAAATTCGAATAACTTTCGTCTCACTGTTCGCTTCAATGATGCGATTCAATTTGAAGTAAAGTTGTCAATCCATTTCTCGTTCAACGCCAAAACAAATTAGTTTACAAAATCCAGTTCTGACATTTACGTAAACTGGCATGGCCGTAGCGAACAAACCAACACTTAAATTTCCCTTTATAACGTCCAATTTTCGACTGAAATTTTGTTAACACTTTCACACCTATGAAAATGTTTAGTTATTCTCCACTATTTATTGTGTTTTACGTTTCAGAGGATAAAGCCATCAACTCTACATTTTTCCCATAATCACCTGTTCTAATGATCACTTCTGTCAAAGCTTTGCCGTCTTTCAAAGCCCAACCTTGACCGAAGCCGCTTGACTACCGATGTAAAATTAGTTTTCTTTAAAGTGAAGCGCTTCATTTGGTTCAAAGGACATGACGGGAGGAAACAAATTTTAGGAGGAAATTTCTATTAACATGGAGCCAGTCAGTGGTGGCACAATATGAAAAATCAAAATTCTTAATAATTCGTCGTTTAATCTATAACCCGCCAAAAATCACAAATTCGGGCCCCACCTGTCGTAAAAACACACAAAATTTAAGTGACTCATACCTTCTCATAAACTTCGTTCTGTTCAATCCGCATCACATAAGACTCCAGTTTGAGCCTGGAAAATTACTGTTAAGGGGTTTACAAGTGATTTAGGTCCAATTTTTCTTCCCCAAAATTCTTGATTATGCACACTTTTTCAAGAGGCAAATTTCCTACGCGTTAAAAACACCGTCCCATAAAGCCTTTCGGTGCAGATACGTAATTGTCCATAACAAAATCTGCGTTAGTGTTACTGTTAAACTAGCGAGAGTCTCTGTATAAGCAATGTTGCTCCTGTCAGTCCGATATAAACTAGTTGGCCAAGAAAAAGTTAGCCAAGAAAAAAAAAAGAAAAAGTTAAAACAAGTTAGCCAAGAAAGGGTCTTAAATATATAAATTTTCGTCTGTAGAGATAGCTATTTATTATCCAGAGAAAAGGAACACACAAATACAGAACGTACTGTTTGCTTAAAGAGTATTTTTATTTCCAAAGTCTTGTGTTGGGCTAATCGTTTTTGGGCCTAATAACCCTTCTAATAGGATACGAACACAATGAATGCAACATTCAAAAAGAGTCATCATAAAAGTAAGTTTTTACTATACTTACAATTTTCCAAAGACTCTTACAATACTTGTAGGTACATCAGCTTACATTATGTCACAGGACCTAAAGTAATCTATGAGGGGTGCGCTCCTATCTTTTTTTTAATTGTGCCCAGAATACCAAGAATGTTTCTGTGTCGACGTCACACTGCTTGTGGAACACCCAGGGCTGCTGGGTTTCAATTCGCCTGCTATCGAGAAAAACACGATACCAGGCCCTTGTCGTCAAGCCGACAACCGATCATCGACCGAAGTGTTCCGAAAGGATCCGAATCGAAACGTTCACAGAGCCGAAGCAGAGGCGAGACAAGGCTGTCTAACATTGGAATAATCTCCCACTCCGCACTACAGTCCACACTGTCTGTTCCTCATATCTTTTTAAGTACGAGAATAAATCTGGCGAGTATTTTTTATGGTATATACAATTGTGAGTCCACTCACTATGGAAACAGACATTGTAGCCAGTGCCGGGGTGTGTTATATTCCAATGTCTAACAAAAGTCATCGGCGCGCGCGTGCCAAAAAAGGACAACCACAACAACCTTTCTGTTATTATTTTATAAAAAAGACTTAATATTACCTAAAAGAACGTCTTAAATAAATAAACAATTATTCACCGACCTCAGAGTTAATAATTGTTGCATGAGTATGTGCCACGCCAGTGAGTCAGTGAATCAGGAAAAAAAATACAGTGTGAAGTTATTTAGCGAAATCATTCCAAACTGACTTAAAAGAATTGAACGGGTTTTGTTTATCGATGGATCGATCGATCAACCTATCAATTAAAGCTTCCAACTCAAACCACTATTCACCAGTGTGGTACATACCAACTCTATGATTATCCTCTATGCTACCTGCACTATAATGCTCTTGACCAACTCAGATGTGATGACAAGTCGATGCTGTTTTGTCATCTTGTTTGGATATTCCAGTGTATTCATTGTTTTCTTGCTGTTCCAGTTGTTACGATGCCCGTGGTTTGTCGACATTGCATCTACCTAACTAATTTGCTCTAAAACTGTTTTGCTAGTCCGCGAAAAACTTGGCTCTTCTTTATCCAAGCTTTAGTACTTACCCTTAACTGTTTTCGAGTTAGTTTGACTCGATCCAGTCTTCAAGACGTCATCCAGTTGCTCCGCCGAATGGAAAGTCTACCAACGTCTACAATTTGTAGACGGTCTAAGCTTCCTGCGCCTGCGAAGTGCAATGCAAGCGGATTCCTTGAAGAGACTCGTCTCACGAGGCAACGCTGGCGAAGAGCCATGCATATCTGGTTGTTAACGCCGCCTGTAAGCGAGATAAGGCTCTCGGGAAATTTTAACTGACTTTCAGGCTGCGCTAGCTGTCTGTTCACTCTCTTGATAGATGAAGATCTTCTCGCAGGGTGCATCTTGTTGGTCAAGTGTCTGGTAGACCGATTTTGGAGGCTACTTAGGCTTAAACTTGTAAGCGGGTTATCTAGGGTGTGTGCTTTGTCCCAGATACCCACTATACTAGCCGCTTACACTAGTTAGCTATCTGCAACTAGAAAACTGACAGCTTAACATGACAGAAAAACAAACCGATCATCGTGTTAAGCTGTCGGTCTCTAGTTTCCTAAGCTTCTTGATTGATTAAATTAATTTTAAACATCTGGATGAACCTTGAGCCGAAAAAAAAAACCCTATTAATAACAACGATGCTGTCATTAAAGGGAAATGTTCCTGTCGATAGCAGTGATAGTGCTGCCATTGAAAGAAACTAAGAAAATAAAAAAATTATTAGAAAACACTGAGCGAGAGATTGGGCAGAAGCAAGAGTTGCCGAAACAAAGCCGAAGCGTACCGAAGAAAAGCCGAACATCAAATCTTGTGCCGAATAATTGAATTAGTGAAATATCCGAAGGCCGTTTTATGAAACCCAGGAAGGGGAAAGGGGAGGCCCGAACCCAACCCGGCTACCCAATATTAACTTAATTTTCTAACATAAGTTAAGCCGAATCAGCCGAATATTGGCGAATATAAGCCGAATGTAGGCCGAACGTTTGCCGAATTTAAGGTTCATCCAGAGCTCTAGCTATTTACCCACCCTACCCTACCCACAAAGAACTGCACTAACCACTACTAGAAAGATGAACTTTAGTCTCTCGTTGCCAAGGCAATCCTGTGAACATTGGGCGCTGATACGTTACAGTTTGTAAGGGTAGCACTGGAATGGACTGCTATCTAAGGACAGCAGACTGACCGCTTGACGACGTCGGTAGAAACTGATCTGTAAAGAAGAGAAACCAAGCATAAGAAAAAACTAAGAGCCAATTTTTACCACGAACTGAAATTTTCACATAACCTGTACTTGATCGCATATACAGTTTCTTTGAAAGTATCCTCGATACACGAGCGGAAACATTTCAAAATATATGCAAATAGACGCATGTAGGATAGACATTTTGCCCAACTTCACACGATTTTGTTTGGTTGTTATAACCATACATTCAAGCTACAAGCGAACACACATTTCCCTAGAATAAAATAGACATAGAGGAAAAATAGAAAGTAAGTTTGTTCAGGCGTTTTTCATTTCAGACGGTTATTCTAATTTGTAAATTTTGATACGCCTTCCTAATACTCGAGGTTTTGTCCCCGGGTTTTGTCCAATATACGACGTAAAAAATAGAGAAAAAGGCACTAATACTCATACACAAAAAATAGCGAGTAAAAGCTAAGCAAACAAACAAACTAATTGCAAACAATCGTACATTTACCTGGCCATGAGTATAGGAAGATTACACTTTCACACCTCGTCACCATGATTAATTCACGTGGCCGAGCGATTGAGCGTTTTATTTTGGCCTTCTTCAATCGCTACCTATGAATTGAAAATGCAAATAAAACTAACTGAATTACAGTTTGCCAAGACCATGTGTAGTTAAGACTGAGGCCGCCTTGTTCACACTACTTCAGAGGAATATAAAAACGCAACAATTACCGGTCATTTTGGATTTGTGTTTGAGGAAAACTCGGTCAGGGAAATCACGTGATTATCGTGACGCCATCGTTGTCGAAAGCTTCGGTTTTCAAAATGTTTTCCGTCAACACGAAAACGCAAAGCGTTCAAATTCCTCCGGTTTGAAGAGCGGTTTCGAAAAGCTCCGTTTTCGTGACGGATTATTGTGGTCGGTTGGCCAAACCGTAGAAATAAAGCTCCGGCGTAGCGTGAACGCCTGAAATTGTTGATTCAAAGCCTACTTGAACTCTCACAGAATAAGACTATTTGGTTAACTAAAACACTGTCTTACCTGCCGTAGTTTTGCCAGCTATGCAATTAAAGCCTTGGAGCTATTTAACCTTTGGTGTGCCGGCGTGGAAAGCACCAGTTTCAAGTATTTTAGGCTTCGAAATATTCAGCAGCAACTTCACCTCTTGGTACAATTGAATTAATTAACTCAAATTTGGCGCCAGTTGTCTGACTGCACGTGCTCCACCAAAAGAAGGAACGTGATTGGTTCAAGTTACGAGAGCCGCACGGAATATTTCGCTGTTCCAGTGTGTTGTTTATATGCTAATTAAATAATTGTATTTTTTAATCAACAAAAAGGAGAAAATCTTAAACTTTACTAGGAAGAACAATTTTAATTAAACCGAAATTCTCACCGTTGGAGACAGGTTTCCGTATAAGTGATCGGTGGAAATTATTGATTGATTTTTAGATTATGGGAGCTGAAGGCGAGCAAAGAAAAATATTTTACTTAGTGGGGGAGGGACGAAAACACCACCAGCATACCCCTTCCCTATTAAAGACAAACTGTCATGTTAGGAAATGACGTGTTCATCCGGGTTCCTATGGTACAACAATCAGTAATAACGGTCTGGATAATGTTAGCTTAAAAATGACAAACAGCCAAACTTTATATTGACAAATGCAGCTCCTGACAAATGACAATGCACAAATTTTGACTGTCAGCTGCATGAAACATGTTCGGAAATTGTAAGTGACAAACACCCGAAATTTTAATTCACAGCTGTCTTGACTTCACTTGACTTATTGGCAACTGGCTAAAGGCCAGCATTTTAACTGATAACCGATAACAAACGTTTCGCAATATATCGGCTAACAACGTAATTTGTAGTACATGTTTTGAGCCCAGGAGTATCAGTAGTTCGTATAGTGTGATCGTCCGACTGAGTGTAGTTCTGAAAAGAACTGTTGTTGGTGACTGACGTTTCGACAACCTGAGCGGAAGTCATCTTCAGAGTCAAGTGAATAGTGTTTGTCAGTCGATGATGTTATACGTCTGGTCCGTTGAACGTAATTGGTCAGTATAGCCATGATGGTATTGTATATGTTATTTTCTGCTCTCCTGTCCACTCGATCTCCTGTTTTGTTGTCAAACAATTGTGATTGGTTGACAGAAATAATATAACAGGCACCGCTGGAACGTTAAGGCGCATGCTCAGTATGTCGTTTCCCAAACATTGAAGAGTTTGGCTGCTTCTTATGAATCATTATTTATTTATTTTAGATATAGACAGAATTTTGCTCTGTCACTTAAAAGTTCTGCTCCTCCAGGGTTCCTCTTTGTTCCATACGAATTTATCGTTGTTTTTGTCTCTGAAATTTTCTCAGTTTCCTAGACTTTTCGATTCAAAGTGTCGACGCATTTTAAAACAATGAAAGTTAATGAAAAAAAATGATTTATTCCGACGTTCTCAGTATGCGCGAATTTTGGCTTCGAAATGTTAATTACTTGCAAAGATTTGAGTTGGATTAGGTTATTAGATATTCCAAAAAATAGTTGTGTTGAAGCAATTCCTCGGTACATTCAAATGTTGTAGTCTTATTCTTAACCCCCGGCATGTGGCCTACTTTCTCCTTTAAGCTCATTCGAATAACAATCATCGCATTTACATGTTCTTAGAAATAAGAAAACAGTTTACATACGTCTCTAAGCACCTCAATGAAAACACCTGTCGTAAACCTTATCGCACATGCGTCAAACTTGAACAAAACATGTCGTCTTCACCAACAGAAACCTTTTTTATCACTGACTTTTTTTATCAACGATATTTCAAATATGTTGACGAGAATTCTGGTGAATATGTTCTAAGAAAAACAATGTAAATGTTACTGAATTAAACAGGCTTTTCGTGTGTCAACTATTAATAATAAATGAATCTAATCGCCATGGCATACACGAAGGATACGAAATTGCAAAAAATTTGCATTTTCACAGAGCCTGTCAAATATTCCAAACGAGGAACGGTTTCGCCACAGCGCGCGACGGTTAGCTGTCGAATAAATACTCTTTCCTTGGAAATTATCGTTTATTACACAGCAAAGGGAAGGATTTCTAGGGAACCTTTCATCTAGGAAAATGAGGGTTTTCTCATGGCCCGCATCCATGTGTATCGTGTTTGTTATTTTTTTGAACCATGTTGATGTAGTGACGAGCGCAAACGCAACGACCAATACAACCGGTGAGTGGATTTCGATTTAACGTATCTTAGTTGAGTTTCGATTCAACGTTCTTGCTAAAGAATATTCGAGAAACATATTCACTACACGTTTGGTTACAAAGGGCTTAAAATCGTCAAATTAAACGGCGTTGTAACTGTATATTTTATTATTAGTTTGGTCTTCAGCATTTTCCGCCAGTCTGTTAACTTACATTTCTTTAAAACACTGTTTTTCAGCGCCATGTATAGTCACAGATCTTGATTATATAAGCGTGCTAAGTTCTCCAGAAAAATTGATGCGCTTCTCAAAAAAAAATGAAGTCTATTTTTCAATAATAGCTATAACTTATTGCTAGAAAACCTTCCAACGTTTATTTTTTGCAATGGCCGATGACTGACTTCTACAACGGCAGTAGATTTGTCATTTCGATCTCACGTTCGGTTAAAATTGGACTGCCGCAAGTTTGGTTTCTACCGTACAAACCGCTCAGTTCCATCGCTTAGCGCACTACCAGTAATATTAATAGGAAACTTGCTCAAAGTCTCTAGAAACGTGTAGGTCTTGCTTTAAATTATTAATATTTGTGAGGAGATAGAATATTCCTCAAGGAAACTGCAGAAGGAAAGAAAATGACAATTTTTAATATCGTCTCAATTAAGTTGGATGAGTGTTGATTTCTTCGGCTCTTTTCCTGATGGTTCAAAATTACCGTTCACGCTTGCAAATTATGGCAACTTGTGAAAGTTTTACATAATAGGCGCAATTACTGATTCTCTTCGACTCGTACAATTTTAAACACGTTTTTGACAAAAGCCAGGATGAAGAATCAATATGCGGTTAACAGTCATTGACCGGAGACTTTTCTCAGACTGTCAGAAACACAAACTCGAGAATTTTGGTAAAACCACTGTTGTGGCCGCAGACGCCACGGCTCTTCTTTTTTGGAAACAAATTGGAAAATATCTCGATTCATCTGATTCAGTTTGAAAAGCATTAAATAACACCGTTTAGAAAAATAGCTAAGGTATTTTTTCCATTTTGTCAACAAAAGGAAGTTTAAGGTCTTCTGTGTATTTGCATAGTGTGAAATGAAGAACTTCTAGGCGGAGAATTGACTTTAGTACATCTGGGTTGTTACAAGAAACAAGTAGAAGTTATGATAAAAATAACAAATCCAGGATATTTTACAGAGGAAACCCATTTCCAGAAGTTTATTCGAATTTTTTGGTTTCACTTTATTTTCTGTTCATGTCCTTGTTTTTGCCATGCTTTAGGCAAATCGCCGCCGTTCTCGTCCTTTGCTCCTAAAGTGCAAAATACAAGAGTTGTGTTCTGAATTAATATAACAAAAGTAGCATCTATAGAAACTAAGTGTATTAAAACTAAGCTAAAAATATATATATATATATATATTCTGGAAAGGAGAAGAATTATGGAACAAAATACGAAGAACGTGACACGGAATACAAGTTTATTGCATATTAAGTAGCACTGTTGGTAATTAAGCTCGATATTGACCTTCAACAATCGGAATAAAAACACGAACGGTATTGATAATTTGTTTTATTTGCAACAACAGGGCGGCAATGAAAAGGATTTGTTTCTTTGGTTTTTTTTTTTTTTTCTTTTAATTCTGCCAGCTCTTCAATTAACATGGCCTCTTAGATCTTTCTCGTTTAGCACTTCTTAGTTAGTTACATATGTTTGGCATCAACTAAAAACTCTTAGTTTATATTATTTTCAATTCATTTTAAAACTATAACGACAATCAAGAAATCTTGGTGCTATAAATTTTCTCTACATATTGGCATCTTTACTAAATCTTTTTAGAAAAGATTTTATCCGAACAGTCGTTTCAGTTTCTCAAGTTGAATCTTTCATCAGGCTTAGGCAGGATCACGTGACGCTGTTTAGCGATGTCCCTCCTGTAAAATCGCGGGCTCATGCATTTTCCAGCTGAAACGCTAATTTCACCACAAGAAACCTTAAAATTACATAAGACGAACACGAGGAATTGAAATCATCGTTACGATTAAGGTTCTTAAAGGATCCTGCAAAAATCCTCGAGGATTCTTCCAACATTCTGCAACTAAATCCTCATCCTAAAATCCTCGAGATTTTTAGGTCAAAAAATCTTTCTAAAAGCCACTTTGAGATCGTACCAATTGACGATCCTTTAAGGATCCTAGAAAGATATTTGACAGGTTTTTTAAAGATCTCGAAAAGAATCTTTGGGGTTGAAGGTCTTCATGGGTTACTTAAAAAGAGGAGAAGTCTTATTTCTTCTTATTACCATCTTTTCAAAAACAGACTAACAGGGACAGCGGAGCCGGGGGGGGGCTGGGGAGGCTTAAACACCCCCCTCCCAATTTCAAGCAAACAATACATAAAATAATAATTTTACAAATATCTCCAGACCCTCCCAGTTCAAAATACGCTCCACCATCCCTGACTAAGCAACAAAAAGTAAATATGATGGGAAATATCTTGACAAAATTATTTACCGATTTGATATTGCAAATAGGAGGCCTTGGTTGGGTTTATGATCGGCTATGTGGAAAACGCTCTTCCTCAGCTATTCAATTACAGGGCGAGTTATATAACCATATTCGATAATTCCGCATTGCCGTTACAGGCTGCCAGAAACAGGTAAACAACAGATGTCCTCTCTCACTGAAGATAGACTGGTGGGAGATTCCACCCTATATTTACAAAGACAAAAATGGAGTGGTTAGCGGGATTTTTCCAAGCGTTCTGAAAAGGCTCGTGTCGGAGTGCTGCGATCGCGACCCCTCGTCAACTGACCCGAATGCAGACATCGCAGAATGCGTGAAACTCAACTTCAGTGAAACTGCTTCCAATGACTCCGAGGTGGTGAAGAAAAATATCAACTTGAATGGTACGTTGCGTTAAGCACGTTTCCTTAGGTCGCGTTTCTACATTTACTTTTCTCTGACTGGTAACGCAATGGGCTCATAATGAAAACCCATGCACCTCAGGGTTTGCACCCTTTTCCATTTGAACCATCCTCTCGTTATGGCTTACTGTTGCCTCTTCAATGCTTTCCACTTTACACATTCAGAAGCCCTCTGATTCAAATTGACGACTTACTTGCTTTTACGATGCCACGGACTAAACATTTTCCAGTGTCGCTATGCTGAAATTATCAAAAACAAACATTTGGGGTAGACTCGAAGTCAGTTATAAAACATTTTCTTTTATTATTATTATTTGACTTTTCCGTCGATACAGCTGTCGGCAATTTCTTTGCAAATTTTTTATAATCTGTTCTGTCTACATCCAAAGGCACCGTAATGAGCATGCCTATATATGGAGATATGAAGGACGTGAAGTTCCAGAGCCATCCGTTCTACCCAGTGGTGGAGTCGCCTGGTGTCGTGTTCATCGTGAAGAAGGAAGATTCATCCAATGCCGCCCAAGCTGTCATGGAGGCTGTGTTCCAGGGATGGCCTGTACTTCTGCTCACGCTGATCATGGCCGCGCTTTCTGGAATAGTAGTCTGGGCACTGGTTAGTAAATACACCCTTGAATCCTTCTCTACTTGTTATTGCTGTCAAACTGGATGGTATCATTTGAAGCAATTCAGTCATGCTATCTCGTGTATGTTTCTTTGTGTACTCCGTGCCAAAACAAAAATTTCCAGCGGAACAACACATGAAAGTATACCACAAAATGTATTTTGTTGTTGTTCGTTCGTTCCTTGTCTTGTACCGAGGTTTCTTGTTTTTGCTTCAAGCAGTTTAATTCAGAAGTTTTTTGGTTGTTTCTTTAGGATACCTACTGGAACCCAGAAGAATTCCCTCGTTCTTTCTTCAAGGGTACATGGGAAGGCTTCTGGTGGGCCTTCGTTTCCATGACTACTGTTGGGTAAGAAAATGATAATACTTCATTTTTATTTCAATGCCTGTATAGCCTCGTCCCTTACGTTTCCCGCCCCACCCCACCCCGGAGTGAGGGAAAAGAGAAAGGAAACAAGGCTGTTACATAGCGTTATGTTCAATGATTGTGTTTTGTAAGTTTGGCCAGACACTTTGCTTTCATCACATGTTCATTTTGCATGTGGCAAAATAGATTCAGCCCATCTAAGCTGAGACATAAAACACATACTAAAACCAACTACGTAAATGATGCGGGACTTTTCCTTAGTGCAGTCTAATTCTGAACACTTGATGTGTGCCCAAAAAATGCTTATCGCGAACTTTACTTTTCAACTCCACTTCTCCTTTCTTTTCAGTTACGGTGACCGCGCGCCGAGATCAGTGCTGGCGCGTACGTTTGCATTCATCTGGGTTCTTATTGGTCTCGTAATCATATCGATCTTCACCGCCACAGTTACCACCTCACTGACTGCCATATCACTAAGCAACGAAATCAAGCTGTACGGATCAGACGTAAGTCGTCTGTAACAACTGAAAGTAAATATATTTTGATGTCAATGTATTTAAGGGCGCACTGGCAAGCATCGATATTTACCATAGATTAACCGGTTCTTACTCCCAAGCGTGGGGAAATTAATTATAATTTTGTTATGCAAAATTGTTAAAAACAATCAGTAATAGCTGAAGCATATAGTTCATTTTGTATGATTACAACAACTGCTGTTGTTAGTTAAAATGTCGGCAAGGTTCAGTTTTTTTATTTTTTATTTATAAAAACAAGTAAATTAGGGGAATCGAATATGCCCAAGATATCTAACAGAGTGTTTGCCATAGCGTATTCAACATATAGTTGAATTCTTATTTGTTGTTAGGTTGTTGCCTTGAAAAACACAGAGGAACAAAGGCTTGGTGTAAGAAACAACGCTAAAGTGTCAGGTTAGTTAATACGAGATCTTATCCTGTCACTGTCATTATCACTCGACTCAAATGAACTTTGTAAAAATACTGAAGAAACGACGGAAAGAAATCTTTACTGGGATATTAATTCTTTTAATAATTTTATTGTAGAAAAGAATGCAGTCAAGGACCTCAAAGACGCAGTGATAAAGCAGGATCCGAAAGTAACAGGCGCTCTGCTGGACAGTTATGTCGCGGGCTACTGGGCAAAAGTCGCCTCAGACCCCGTGCTTAAGAATTCGGATCTCCGCGTGGGGACTGTGCTCGATCATCAGTTTGCTTACGGCTTTGTCATTGCTGGTGCTTTGGATGAGGAGGCCACAGAAAAATGTATGAGGAAGAAACTGAACAGCATGGAAACTGAAATTACTACCATAATCCAAGAGAAGGCAGAAACGATGGAGGTAAAGAACTCTCGTTGACTTCTGGATTGATTGAAGGTCTCCCCCATCCCCTTCTAACACCTCCCCTTATAGTCTTAGTGACATTTTCTCAGTTTGCTTGCAGACAAAATTTGAGTAAGGGATGGGCCATCATTTATTTGAGGGGGATTGGGCAATTTCCAAAAATTGTTCCTGCACAACAAAAACTGTTGAAAAAAATCGTGAAAGGGGAGCCTCGGAGAGAAAAAAACGACCAAGCGCTTTTTAATATCCAGGTCCTTTGTTTGACTTTAAAAAGCATTCTTGCACAAGCTATTTTCTCACCGAAAAAAATATAATACACAACCTAAAGGTGAGAAAAAAATTTATGCCCCAGAAAATTGCCCAGTCTCCCCCCCCCCCCCCCCTCAAAAAAATAATGGTCTGTCCCTAATTACTTCCTGTTTTTTAATTAATTATCTTCAGGAACCTGGGGAGAGCGCGGCTGTGGAGAAAACGAATAATTTGTTCGATGCAGAGTCCCCGATGTTCCGAAAAGCGATCTACACCTGCGTTGGGCTGGTGGCTGTCCTGACCATCTGTGGGCTCATTTGGGAGTTTGCTTACTGGAGGCCTCGTCAGCCTAAAGAAGCCAAAACTGGTGAGTAACTGGCATAGATATATCCCAGGGGAGTCATTAGATTACTTATGTCTTTCTGATGAAGAAAACTTTAGATCTCCCTGGGGTACACTTAAAATATCTTTCCCGCACCCTTACCGCAAACAAAGGAAATCATGACCGTGACGATGTTTGGAAATCTGATCTTAATAAGCATAGATTTTTACGATTTTATTTCCACGTTTTCTCCTTACTTTTAGTTTTGATTGAGAAGATATATCAAACACTCAAGACAATGTCTGACCACATTTCCAAACTCAACACCTCGAAGTTCGTCAAAACTACTCTGCTGCGCGTCGTACTTCAACTCTCTTCTCGGTGTTTGGAAATATGATCAAGCGCGCTCTTTTTTGTTTGATATATCAATTACAACTCACTGGTCCTCCATAATATCCTACATTTTTTGCCTCGATTTTTATACTGTCTTGTTCTTTTCTGCATCAGAGGTTGAACGAATTGTGACACCAGAAACCTCTTATGAGAACCTGGTTGCTATGCAGTGCGCAGAGATCGAGGAGGCTATGATGAACGAAGTTCAGCGATTCTACATCGCCTGGAATAAGAAACTGGAAGACTTGAAACGTAAAAACACCGGCGGCCAGATGAGCCCTAATGATATGAATGTGATGGGAATGGGTGTGAGTGGTGGAGATATGAGGAGCATGTGATTTACACGTGACTGTCACGTGTTGTTTTGACTGTCAGAGGGTTTAACATTTGTTTTACTATCAGTTCTATATTTATTGCAAAAACTTAGTTTGTTAGTTTATGACATCTCAAGTGTAAAACTTCTGTCAGAGTAAATACAACAAGCCAACTTTTATGTAGAAGGACGACATTTGGCGAAATAGTAACTCTTAACTCTTGTTAACTCTTCAGTGTTATTTCGTCAGCTCAGAGTCTAAGGAAAGAAGTGTTCTCACTTCCCCACAGTAGTTATTGAGCAAATTCCTTTAATTTACAAGATACAATGATTCTCAATACTACCCGATGACAAAGTCTTTCCACGTGAGATTATTTAATTTTTCAAGTCCCCCTTTCCCAAAACAATGTTGAAAATTTTCGCAACCTTGGCTGAATACAATTCAGCGTTATATTTATTTGATGGCTAAAATGTGTTTGACAAGCATTGTAATCTCTTTACTATTTAAAGTTTTCGCTTTTCAGCAGGTTTTGAAAGGCGTTAAAAAGTATATTTTATAGCATAAAAATATGCGACAATACCTTAACCAACGTGGAAGTGATGTTAAACCCGTTTCACAGTAGCCTTCATACTGTAATTCGCGTCAAGTTAAAAGTAGTGATTAGAAAAGCCTTTACTCAAATTACGTAACGTTTTCCGCAGCCATTTTCTCACATTTACGCCATGAGTGATTTGTCTGCGTCCTCTTAGCCTCGTTTTGAAGTTCATGAAGACGAGGCAGCGGGACAGCAACAAATGGCTTCTTGGAACGTTCGTTATTATTTTGCTGTTGCACTTACGATAAAAACTACATTAGTAGGCTTTTGATACGCGCTCTATCTCTAATATTTGCAATCTCGTTACACCCATATATTATAGTCGTGACAGAAGACGATTAAGCGTCCGATCAGGTTAACTTAGGCTGTGTTCACACTTAATTAGTGCCTGAGCACTGGTGCCTGGGTAATGGCTGGAGATAGTGTTGCGTTCAGACGCGATGTTCTCAGAAGAACCCGAGTACCATTTAGTGTCCGAGTGCAAGGTCGAAACCTTGTAGCCGGGCGCGGGCACTGTCCCGAATTCTCGGGCACCGTACTCGGGTACCTAGTGTAATCATATCCAAAACATTTCAGTGCAGTTACGTCACTGGGTAAGGCGTTTTGTTATCACTTTGTGTTTATTCCAAAGTGGCCTCTATTTTAAAAATAGCCATGGTTAACACGGTGTAGATTAGAACACATATAATATTGCAGGTTGTTTACTTTGTTAAATCGTAATACTGAACGAAACTGGTTATGATTCCCTTGTAGGGGTGGTCACGGGGCATTCAGTGAATGGGCTTTGCTTAACTACAGATACGTTTGCAGATAGGATGGCTGAATACCCTCAAAAGTTAGAAGGAAATCTTAAGGATAACTTATATGCTTTGGGGCGTTTCCAATTGACAAGATGAAGGCAACAAATATTACAATATAGAGTAGTTTACGTAACTAACAGTGAAATGGCGCTTTTATAAAAAATAGATAAACTTAAACATAAACTTTAGGAGGATGCTTTGGTTTCAAAATAACTGAAAGCAGCCCCTTTTGGAGTGTAACGTGCAAAGGGCGGGCAACCTGCAGTCTGAGGAAACTCTCTTTCCTCTTTGAGTAAACTTACGCTATCAATTATTTCTACTTATGCATGGTTTTAGATTGTACATTATGTAAATTCCGACGCTTTTGCTCCCGAAAATAAAGTTATAACGGTACGTAAAAAATAAGGAATCACTGTGAAAATGTGAACAACTGTGTTGCAACAACTTTTTTTATTGCTAAGGTCTTTTCGGACTCACACTGCACATAGTAGTTTTTCTTAGAAGATGCAAATTAAAGTTTTTGAAAACCATTTATGTTACGCCAGTTGATCAGTGTTCGGCAAATTAGTTTGTTGGTACACGAAATGAACCGCGTGGAATGCGTGGAACACGCGTGGGAACGCGAAAACGGAAAAATGTGAAGAAAAAGCTTGGAAACGTCTCCAAGAGCTTCAGAGGCAAAAACGCTTGCGACACACGGGCGAACGTGCGTGGAAATAGCCATAGGGAATCCACAAAGAGTAAAAACAAGATTCAAAGTGTAGGCGGAACACGCCGCGCAACGGCGAAACAAAATTGCGAGACAACCACCATGATTCCCTGCGAGCTCATCTTGGCCATTAGCCAAGTCAAGTTGGTAGATTCCAGACTCCCAATGCGTACAGGTTACTTTGTACCCATGCACGCATTAAAATAATCAGATCTTTTGTTTTCCTTCAATAAATCTTCAAAAATCTATTATTTATAACTCAGGTTCTCTTTATTTCCGTTCCTGAAGCTTTGTACAAGCATATGACAGATCTTTTACAAAATTTTCCTCTCTGGTCCTTAAGACTAAGTTTGCTTAGGAAATACTAAGTTCAATTTTAATTTTATCTTTAAGAGTGATCACAACCCAATTTCTTTTCATGAATATTAATACATAATCATTCACACACGTCAGGAGAATTACGTAAATTATCAACAGATAAATTGCCATGATAGTCAACAGGTTTTTCCAACTGCTTCTATGGGAAACAATATGGAAACCCGAGTGTTGACGTTAGGTCTTCACTCAGCGCATGTTTCGATTGAATATGCAAATAACTAACGATATTTTTCTCGAAATTATTCCCTTCTGCAAGAAAAATATTGCTTCAAAGCCAACCTACAATGACAACTATACCCAGGCCCCGCCTTTGGGTCACTAAAAATGTGATCGTGGAAGTCCTGGGTACGAGAATTATAAACTACTGATGCTAAAACGTTCCGAATTGTACACTTAAATAGCTTATGAACAAACAACTACACTGGAATATTTAACAAAGGAGATATAAAATGGTAAAACTGAAAAAAGAAACTACCGGTACGTTGAAAATGGAACATTTTCCAGTCTGAACATCGCTTGCATGACCTTCTATATCTGCGGTCAGAGAACTGTCTAGAAATAATGGCACGTTTCACGAATTCTTCACCAGGCAGCTTTGTTATCTAACAATGAAACGATGCAGTAATGCGTGTTTTAACAGGTTATAATCATCCAAGAAAGACACTTAATCTCGAGTAATGAACACAAACATTCTCCTTACAATATCCATATTTATTATAATTATGGCTAGCTCCGAGCGCGGTACAAGAAGAACCAAAACCTGCGCTGTGATTGGCTACCCGAGCGGGAAAGATGGCGTTATCCCGCCCGCGCGGGATTATCGTCTGTTTCCTTCAACTTACTTACTTACGATGGTTTCTGTTTGACATAAAAGAAATCCGACTAACATGGCCAATATCCAGTGACAACCCGTACACAAATTTTCGCAGCCAGGTATTGAGAACATAGATCATAATCTTGGTGAAATGCCTTGATGAACAACTAAATTCTCACAAGGAACGTTGATAGAAATGCGTGAAGAGAATTAACGGATAAGCGCCACACCCCTGAACAACAACGCGGCGTTAAGTGGATACGAATATGCCCCGCATCAAAAAGCTCTCGAGTAAGGTACTCCTAGAAATATGACCAAGGCCAAAAAGGCCATAGGTTGAGTTGCCTACCTAAATAAAAACATTTCTCGGCTGAAAATTCACCGGCAAATTGCATATGAAAACGGCGAAACCAAAATGTCGATCGCGCCTGCTTACATTTTGTATCAAATCGTTGGGTAAATGTACCATATTTGAACAATAGAACTATAGTTAAACGGCCTTCAAAATATTACAATATTAACTTCTATACTACTATCTTTTTTATCGTGTATTTTTATCGCTAAGAAAATACAATATTTTGCCAGCTAATCTCTGTAGAGAATACTTACTTTTCTTTTGTTTAAGTTACTTGTTTTATGTTTAATAATACAATTACAAGAATTTTTACTCCGTGAATGATGCAGGTACTTTAAAAAATAAACATTTTCTGTTCATTACGTGTTGCTAGGTTCGACCGATGTGAAAAACCACTCGCTGAACTTCCGAAGCTGATGCGAAGCTGTCCGAAGATCTTCTTGCAGTTTTTTGTTTTCTTTCTGCAGTCTTCGTAATTCCGAATCTAGGCGTTGTTTGTCTTCTCCCTCCTGTTCAGAAAAAGACAACCATTCAGTGTGAAGTTGTAAACAAAGATTCTCCTATAGGGATGTGAAATAAAAACTCCAACACACCTTCATCAAAGCGTTTGACACAATGGCAAGCTTCATTTCAAGCTCAGCCTCTTTTCCGATGCTCTCCCTTGTGAGCAAACTGAAATGAATATTAAACACCGATACATGAACACCTAGAATTTTGCTAGTATTAAGGATAAGGCCTAACATTAGCCTTCCCTACAAGGCCAAGCCTTTGCTTTGATAATACATGACACTGTCTATATAGCTGGGACAGTTTTCTAACGAGTAAGCAAAGTCCACACGCCTGAGTCACAAACCAATCAGAACCCTGGAAACAAAGCACGTGACATGTGCAAGAGCGGGAATTGTCGTTTGTGCCAAATCCTGCTTGTACTTGATTGGTGTAGAGAACTGATGTCTTTACTTTGATTGAGTAGTGCACACGCGAAAGGCTCTCGACTGGGTTGTACAGGTCAACCATAGAACAAGAGTCAGTGAAACGCAAACTTAATACAAAAGTCGCTTGTAAAACATCTTTACTGAAGGAGAATTATGTCAACATGCAACTGAGTAACTAGTGAGGCCACGGATCAGTGCCTTTCTAGAAAATACAACCAATTTGTTTACATGTAGCGGAGCTACACTACGCTGCGAAACACCCAAGATCTCAAATCGTGTTCAAAACGATCGGAAGTCTAAAAATATTTTTTTCTGTTCCGTAGCAAGCAAGACTTACCTTTCACCAGAATTTCCTTTGGAACTCTGTAAAAAGACAAAACAAGTAAACAAGAAAGTTAACGTTACTATTTTTAGAAAAGAATTAAATTGCAATAACTTTTTTAATTTGTCGTTATTGTCAGCGTCCATTGAATTCACAAATCAACTAGTTGTGCGTGACTTAGGAATATTTAAAGTAATAAATAAGGCCTCCTTGACTTCTGAAGTGATACGATTTGCTTATCTTTGATGGTGATGGAGAACAAGAGGACGATATTTGGTCGTACAGAATATATTGCTCTTGTACGGGGTAACCTGTGTTAACGCTACTCAACCAAAGAATGAAAAAAATCCATTAAAGAATTTGAAGATTTAACTGTTATAATTAACATCTTGGAAGCTGGCTAATTTGAAAACGAAAGAAAATGATTTTGGAGAGTTTGATTCGACTCGACCTAATTAGGCTGCAGTGGCACGATGTGCTGAATCCCACAATACAACTTATAATCTAAGTGCATGGACGAGTACTACATAGTGTAGTAATTACTCTTCAAATGAATTCTCTCAGCAGGACTTTCATGTGACCGGCTATTTGTTTTGTTTTGTTTTGTTTTTTTTTTGCATTTGGCAAAATGATTTTTTTTTTTTTATTTTAATTTTGACCCTGAGCACTCTTGGCAGTGAAAGGTATTTAAACTGCGTATCGCATCGCTATTCCAGCCAACTTTGTAGGTTTTGACAATTGGGTACGACCCCATTGGCGATGGCCAGATAAGAAGCTATGATACACACGCAAGTTAACGATCTTAGCTCGGTTTCACGTACAAATACAAGTTAAACAAGGCCGGAACAAGCAAGTGGAAACACCTCATGTAGCTTAAACATTTAAGTTAACAGATTGGACAGAATGGGCGAACATTTACAATCACGTCACAGACAAAAATAATTCCTAGATATGGTCAGTGAACCATGTATTATCGAAAAGGCATGAAGAAACCTAACACACGGAGAATTTAAGGACGAGTGTGTGAGAGTGATTTGTACAAAAAGTGCCAAAATATAATACGGACTTTAAAACTAAAACAGTCTTCAACTGCACTAATTATTTCAGTTTCTCATGAGTGGTCATTTTTGTTCGCGCTGTGCGTTCTGTTTCAGTGATTTGAAATCATTTCGACGTAATTGCAACAGCATTCTTCCCACACCACCAAAGAGCTTTGATATGAGGAAACTGAACTCTCAGCCTTCAGCATACACACTGGCAGTCGCAACAAAACAAGTACAATACGTGTATCTTCACAATAAATCCTGACACTGAAGCAGCTCGTGTAGACCCGTGTATGCTGTCAGAGACCGCATGTATGCAAACAATAATATCAACCGCATTTGTTTCAATTATTCAAGACTAACAACCTAACCCCAACTTTTGTTGTGACTTAAGGAACTGGCATTTTGCACGTTAGCACTGTCGCAGACTAGATTTTGCCACAACCAAGAGCATTAACACACCACGTCACAATGTTTGCAGTTATAAGTACAACGCTATGCAACATTTAAGAAGGTTTATCTTTAATCCAGTGAATTCGCACGTTATACAAACATTCCAAGAACGACGTATGTTGAAAACGGAATGCAAAAACTTCACTTACCGGCGCGGCAAATATTCTCTCGTCGAAGCTATGTCTCCTGGGAACAACAGGGATATAAAACTTGTGAGGTCCGTGAGAGCGGCCGCGACCTGCAATACAACAGAAAAAAACATGAACAACTTTAGATCGAGTGCCTTCGGTTGAAGATTGCATGCTAATTGAAGTGGCGGTCCCTCACCTGAACCGGCCGATGATGGCCGAACATTCGTTCGCCACAGTATTCGGGCAGGTTTTGGCTGCGTTGGATCAGACACAGGCATGGCGAAAATATCTTGCTACGGAAATTGAGAGGCAAGCGTTCACGAGGCGCCATTGTTGTCCATTTCAGGACGCTGTGGCAATAACAATCAAAGCCGCAGGCTTGTTTATTACGGTAGAGCGAGTCTTTTGAGAGAAACTGCGGGCGGTCAGGGATTCGTTAAATTATCGCACCAGACAGTTCTGGAGCAACAGTGCCTCATTTGAATTTTGACAACACTTTCACTCTCAGTCTCAAACGATAGATTCTCCTTACCCATTGTCGAACATTTCTTTGTAAATTAGCTGTGAGAAACTGGTTTTACATCAAGACGATTTCCCTCCTGATGATGTTCGTTATTCTCAACACTTGTCTACTCGACAATGTACGAATATTGTAAGAAGAAAATAGACGTCGATCTTTGTTTAACGGTGCTAATTGATGTTGATGGAACAAGCCATCTTCCACAGGTTTTACATTATTCATCAGTTCATAATTCAACTTAAGCCTAAACCTTTACACAAGAATTTGACCGCCTCATTTCTGGGGGCAGAACAAGACGGGAGAAATAACTTATAAAAAAGAATTTCCGCAGGAAGAAGGTTTTCCGACCACACCTTCAAGACCTTCAAGTGCTTGGAGGCAAAAAGACGGA
The DNA here is from genome assembly GCF_964199315.1 of Orbicella franksi. Lineage (NCBI taxonomy): Eukaryota > Metazoa > Cnidaria > Anthozoa > Scleractinia > Merulinidae > Orbicella > Orbicella franksi. The sequence goes on from NC_138159.1 coordinate 21,055,210, forward strand.
TGTTGACAAAACACCGACATGGAATAGGAAGGGTTAATTATGTTTTCAAGAATTACTTGTCATTGTTAGACATATCAGATGTTGACGAACAAGTGAAGATGCTATCGATACAACATGATCTTATCAGGACAAACCATTCAACAAAAAGGTTACGCCATTAACAAAGTGATCTTAATTTTAAGGTCACCAATGCTCCTGCTGTGTTTCTCTTCCATCATCTCTGTTGGCTTAAAAACAACTAGTTTGTTTTGGACTTCTCAATTGTAAGAGAAGTCCACGAATGGTAGTCCAGTACGCTCGCTTTATTTCAGCCGTTTTTGGCGCGAGGTGAAAGCCTGAAGCAGGTAAAGTCAAATTCCTCAAGGACCTTGCGCAACGCCGCTAAATGACAACTTCAAAATCCAGAGAAATCTCGAAATCGCTTTGAAACATAACTAAATAACAAAAGAAGATACTCAAAAAGCTATGGTAGTATGGCTGTAATTCGCATTGAGGGCCACTAGTTTGTCAACACTCGACTGTACAGTCATAAAACAAATTCATTTTGTCTGCACTTGAAACTAAGATTTCTAATTCTAATTCTAAGATTTCAGAAATAGCGGGTGAGAGATAAAGTAATGAAACCACAGCAATACACTGACTTCCGATACGAAACATTTTAGCATATTTTAAACATTTCCACAGCTGTATGTCCCTTTTTTCAGAAGCAGGACTACGACAGCTACAGTTGTCTTAAATTTGTGTTATTTTATCGCACAACGTCACACGCGTAAAAACCATAACGTTCTCGAACACACGATTCGAACTCAACAGGTCGACAATGCAACCAAAAAACGATACTAAAACAGAAGAGCGTGATCATTTGGTCAATATACCCAAGTACAACCTAAAAATGTAAACATTTATGAAATTTGCTGAAATATTTACATTTTTTGAATGCCATGCAAGTTTCTATACTTACGTTATAAGCTATTTATAACTCAAACATAAACGCACTTCCGATTTAGGTTAGCCTGCGTTCCCGTACCGAGCTTTTCCGCACCCTGGCCGCGCGCAAATCGACTCTCTCCAATTTGCGCGCGGCCAGAGAGCAGAAAAAGTTATTCGTATGGGAACGCTTACTCCACTAAAATTCCACTAAAACACGGTATCATTCAATCTATGCAGAATGGAGTTCGCATTGTTCTCGATGTTGATAACCTTGATGCCCGCTTTACTACGCAGCTTATTTCTCTCAGAGATAACAAGAGGTCAATAACGCAGATACGAGTCAGACGTTGTAGATAAATTAACTACCCTTTATCAAACGTTGCGTGATGCTACACGTCACGCCCTTAAAGGAAACCAGCACGTCTACATACAGTGAGTGCAGCACACGAAACGCTGGTCACGCAACCGAGAGGAAAACGTGTTTTGTTATGTTTCGCGAGGTTTGTTTTCATTAAAAAGAAATACACAACTCAGCCGAGAGATGAATGCAGCCTCTGTAGCCACGCAAGGGAAGATCGAGGACCGGACAACCAACAACTTCAACAGATCAAACATTTTACAACTTCCTTCCGTTTGCTCGGAACGAAATAAAAACACACGGGAACAAGATGCAGAAAAACAAAACGAATGTAAATATGCACCATATCCACCACTCAAACATTCTTAAAACAATATAACTATTTCAATATTTAGCTGGCAAAAAACGCACAACAAAATACACACACCCTGTTGTCAGAAGGACATTTCAACCTCTTGAGCGCCAGATGACATCACGCGGATTGCAGCCGAACTTGCATGCAGGAAGCTTTAACACAGCAGGGAAACACTTGTACAAAATTACTTCGCAGGAGTGGTATTAAAAGTGGATTTCGAGTACAAAAGAATTAGACATAAAAATTAAGTGCAGAGAGAGTCCTGTTGTGAAAAGTTAAGACTCGGCACAGCGCCAGAAAACTATCATTTATATTAATTTTAAAGACACTGACTTTGCATTTGATTTCAACTCGACTCATTGTTTCAATTTCAAAAGGAAATTGCTTCGAACATAATCCCCTAATTGTAAAAAACACGAAACTTCTAGATATATTTCTTGACTGATTCTTCAAAACTTTAACGACTTCATGCAAATAGTTGTAGACAAAATTATCTTAACTTTACGATTAGCTTCGAGCAATGAATCTCATAAAACACACACAGATTGCATGTTAGAATATGCGGCGAAAGTACCACAAGACTTCGAATTGCTTGGATACTATGCCAAAACAGCAAAAATTGCTGTCAAAGATTAGTTTCTCTCAAGAAAAAAATGCAATTAATCCCAAATAAAGTAAAAATTCAATTCATCACGTTCGTGTAAACATAATTAGTGCGCGAGTGATTGCTCCATTGTACAGCCGCTAAGTAATTAAATGCTGCAAAACACTTTGTGTAACAGCTAGCTCTTCACTTAAAACACGCAATCTCTTTTGAATTAAGGCGAATAAGATTTAACTTTGAAGCTGCGAAATAAATAATCCTTCTGTTGCAGTTTGCTGGTAATGTCAGAGGGCACACAATGCAGGCGTTCCCATCAGATGTATTAAACTAAGCTGTAGAATTTAGCTGCTAAAAACTTACTTCCACCAATTAAGTTGTTCTTATACAAATTCCTTGGATACTGCGGTTGTAGACATGACTTGGGGATTCCAAAAATAGTGCCTAAATCCCATTTTCTTCTGGCCATAGCGTATTCTGTTCTCCCAACACTCATGACTCTTGTGTTTACGAAATTGAATACCTTTCGCCGAATCAATAAACGGGTTGTCACCTTCTAATGTCACGCAAATATTCCAGAACTATTTCCGTCGATTACGCAATATAAACAATCACTTCTATGTGATATGTGCGGCACGTCTAGAGTCAATCGTAATGACAATATTACGTTAGATTCTCGATGTTTTCCAAAAATAACTCACTTGAAATGTCGACAACAAAATGGATACAACTGGTGCTTAATTTTTTTTCGCCCTCCTGCATTTCCTGCATAATGTTCAGACCGGATGAACACTTAATGGCTTCGTAATATTGGTTTTCCTCATTAATTTGTGACAAAGATTTAATCTTGCTTTACGACCCCTTGCGCAACATCGGCGTATGTCAAAGTCTAACAACATTTTTCACCAAATCCAATTTTTTAATCACGTTCAATAGTGAAAACTATAACTGCTGCAAACGAATCGAACTCACTGCTGACTAGCGTTCGTTTGAATGGCCACGCACTAGGGTTTGTCCACAGACTTAAAAGTTAGAACCACCTTGTACCAAATGAAAGTACTGCTCAATAGCTTTCATTTGAATGGTCACACACTAGGGTTTTATCCACAGATTTCAATTCGTTTTTCAAGCAAATCTCATTTAAACGGTAGAACATTTTTCTCAGTAAGATCAGGAGAGAGAACAAGAGACGCGCGCAGATCAGAAATGCATCCCACGCCTTCATATTTCTAACATTTTTCATACTCAAAATCACAAAGTTTGTAATTTTAACTCAATCTCTCCCATGCCCAGCAGAGCGGATACTTTCCGGAATTTTGGGTGGAGGTGGGTTTATCAAAAAGTTCTCAAAAGCTAATCCCATTTCCACGCCCTTTTTCATACTTGATCACAAAACTGTCCCCCATTTCAGATCCAACCTTATAGTTGGCCAAATCAAACTATTCAACACCATTTTCTACTTAGTATGTGATTTTCTAACATCATGCAAGCATCTACCACTAATCCTTCAGGGACAAAATGACACATATTAACAGAAACTGAGGAAGGGCAAAAATTCTGAGAGTTCTGGCTCTAGGTAGCCCGCGAACGTAAGCGAATTTCTGCCTTTGTTGACGCTGCCATGTCAAGGCACGTCTCTCCCTCCCCTCCCTTCTTCATCCCTTACCATCCCCACGACACTTACCCGGTGCCTTTATTCTGCTTAGTGACTTGTCCTTATCCTTTCTGTCCCTCTCCTCCCTAGAAGCAGATGACTGGTGATGAAGCAGATCTGACGCGCGTGTAAGAGAATGCAGCACATCTTCTGCTATAACAAGAGACGAACCTTTATCATATTTGACACCTTTTGTGGCGTGTAAAAGCCGCGAAGTCTGATCCACGATTGAATCATTTGGTTCTTCGCTGGCGCTCATTTTAATCTTGGTAATCCGCGCTCCTTTGAGATGCGAGGAATGGGAATGAGAGTGCGTGCGATGACTGCGAATCTCGCGCGAGTCACTCGCGCGTGGCGAAGTTCCTGCCTCCAACTCGCGCGGGAGACTAGAAGACTTTTTGTTCCTGTCAGGAGTAAAGTGCAGTTTTCCCGCCACTGTCGGAGTAGCGTCGACAGAATCCCCGCCTCGGGTTAACCGTGCCTTGCTTTCTTCATCAGAAGAGTCCGAATTCCCACCAGCCGCTGCAACCAATTGTTTGGAAACATGTCTTTGTCGTCTGCTCGATCTTTGACGAGGAACTGTTTGAGATTTGTCGACAGCATGGGAGCCCGAACTCGTAGAACTTGTCAGACGGATTTTTCTTTCGGAGCGTACCACAGGTTTAGCGGTTCGACTGCTGTCTGGAGTTCGAACTTTGACATGAGGAGACTCGGACGATTTCTTCCGCCTGGAGTGGTGCGCCATCTTAACAGCATCCCCGCCGTCCCTCTCTGAAGACAACATCCTGGCGCTCTCATCTTGGGATGATTGACGCGGTCTTGCGAGTTTTCCGCCGTTCATGGCCCTCCCGCCGTCAACCGGAGTGCTTCTGCTCTTGGCGTGGTAGATCTTAATGCCTTCCACGTTGTCGCCTTCAAGAGACTGTCTATGGTTTTCCAGTCGTTCTATGAGCAGATTTCGCGCAGCCATACGCGCCTCATACTCTGATTTCCGCACGGCCTCCTTCTTGACTTGAACTGATGTTGGTGATGCTTCCATCACTGTAGCAGTCTTGCTTTTGATCACGTTCTGAGGCAGATCACCTTCGCTCTTTCTCTGAAGAACTCTATCGTGTTCTTTATTGGCTTCTTTTGACAACCGTTTCAGAATGTTTGCAGGAGATTCTTCATCGTCGCTGCTCCTGTCTCGGTTGAGCGATTCTCCTGACTGCGCTCTGCGCGTCAAATGCAGGTCCTGCATGGAGTTAGAAGGACTCCTATTCCCGTTTTTCAACCGCTTGCTGCCAGTCCGCTCCAGACTCCCTGTCCCGTTTGCGATCATGTCGGGAGTTTTAAATCCAAATGCTCTTTCGATCTGATCTACCGTGTCAGACATGGTCGCCTCAGTGATGTCTTCATAACTTTGTTTCTGTTTGTAAGTGTTGACGGTCGTGATGACCGCACCAAGACTAGTTTCTTTGAAAGGCATAGCAGCAGCCTGCATCTTCTCACCATCCGCTGTTTCAAGACTCTGCTCCCTCGTGTTACCATTACTGGGCGTTGAAGCTATAGGATCAATGTTCACTCGAAGAGTTCCGAAACTATCCGCCGGCGTTCGGGTTTCTTGCGCGTTTCCCTCCAACCTGGAAGGGGTATCACCATGTCCCTGTCCATTCAGGACCACTCTCCGATGTCTCTGTGAAGTGCTTCCAAATATGGGGATCTCTGGAGTGCGCGGAGACAATGGCGGAGATGAGGGTCCACTCGCAATGGCATATAACGTACCTGACGCTGTATGGGCCGTTAATGTCACGCCCACAGATTTGGTGGGGCGTGGTTCTGAATCAAGCGCAACGAACCCGCTCCATTTTGGTCCCTCGTGTGCTTCAGGGGCACCCTGGAGTCTTTCCTCGCTAGGCGTTATGCTTGTAACTGTATAGGAAGCTCCGTATGTAGCGCCTTGTTGTCGCGGCGTTTCGTGGAGTGTTGACGTGCTACCGCTGACAGAAGACGCTGAGCTCGCCCCAGGGGATCCGGGTTGATCCGGAGGACGGGAGCCTGAGTACATAGCTCTGAAAGAAACAAAACATGGAAACCTTAACACTAGAGACTTGAAGGACCTAGCGTTCTAGCTGAACGGAGCAGACGATTGTTCACAAGTGAAGAAAGGTTGCGAAAGAAAGAGAAAAAGAAAGAAAGACTTGAAGTGTCAAAGAGTATTTAGCTTCAGAAAAAACTACTTAGGGACACTATTTTGACCCCAAGTATATCTTAGTTACATAAAATTAAATTTATTTACAATTCAAATTCGATGAAATAGGCTCCGTGGCATTAGGCATTGTTATTACAGACCAACTTAGGGAAAATTTGCACAATACCGACGAATATCTAAAAGATCTTTTTATGCAAAATGAAATCCTGTGCACAACAACTGAAGATAATAGTTTTCATTCTGTTTATTCTCACCTAGCTTCCATAGGTGTTGAGTTCGCTTGTTTGATCCACGGACTTTCCTTTCCTTTCACTCCGTTCTTTGACGATCCTTTTGATGGCTGCTTCCGTCCGTTGTCAGGAGCTGATATGGACGAGTTGGAGGCTGCCGAGAGATCACGTGACTCCGCTTCCTCTGCTACAGATGATGCGCTGCCGAACGACGACATGGTCGTGACTGACGCACGACTGGACGAGGTCCAGTAGGAACCACTAAGGGGCTGGATACCCCTGGGGAAAGAAAATGCCATGGGGGTTAGATGCGTAAGCGACGCTTTGAGTGAGAAACGTTAGGGGGTAGCAAGGCTGTTGCCTAAGGAAATTTTTAAGGAGCCCTTCGGGCTTCTTCCACCAAAAGTTAGGAGCCCAAGCCACTTTTTTAGGAGCCCAAATAAAATTCTCCGTGGTCAATCCGGGAGGGGGGGGGGTTGGGGAGGTTGAGGAAGGTGGCGGGGGGTTAATTGTGGAAATTTTGGAGAGGGGTCCTGGGGCAGAGATTTTCCATGAGACACTAATATGGTCTAATATCAATCAAATTTTATAAATAAAGCATTTAGCAAAGTGATCAGGTCATGACTGAGAAAGAATACTATTTCTGGTCAAACTCAATTATTGGTGTATCCATGCAGGTGCTGCAGCTTTTTTATAAAAATTTACATTGCTGCTTTTGTTTTTGAGTTTTGCAATTCTATTTTAAAAAGACGAAATACGTTGTACAAATCATGTGAATTTGGCCTCACTGAAATGTGCGTTCCTTCCCCGGGCTTGGGACATTAGTGTAAACTAAAGGTGATTTTGAGGCAGCATTACAGCAATATTGGCCACTTCTTTGGAGAAAATATTGGGCGGGGTCGCGACAATTGATTTGATAATTTAAAATATGGAACTCTAGTATGCAAAGAGAATTGCAATGATGTGTTCTTTTTGGTGGCTAGTTACTTGAATTATCCTTTCAGAACCTAAAGAAATTCATTCAGTACATCTAAGTGAAGTTTTCTGAAGTATCAGACAAATATTTAGACACATTTATCTTTTTTCAACTGTAAATATAATGTCAGCAGGATCATCACTCCAATTCCAAAAATATTTGTTATCAAAGTAGTTAATTTGCAACTTGGAATCAGTAAGGCATCAATAGAGACACAATCCATTGGCATACATGATGTACAGTTATTCAATACTGAGCTTGCAATGCATTATAGGGCGAATTTTCAAACATGGCTGTTTTCGGCTGTTTCGTGAGTGGACAGAGACTTTGTTGCCGTGCTTTTGCCCAGATTTCTCGTGATAAAAGCAAAACAGGACCAGAGTAGCTGTTGTTTTCCGTTTAATTTATTGTGTGAACGATTTTTTGACCAATTTCATGAGAAGATTGAAGTCATCGGACATATTACATGGGAAACAAAACTCCATGTTTAGGCGCCCACTCGGGCTCCTTGAACAAAACTTTAGTCGCCCGCACTCGTAAGTTAGGCGCCTCAGGCGACCGGGCGCCCGTTAGGCAGCAGCCTTGGGGTAGGAACACCTGAGGGGCTGGATACCCCTGGGAAAGAAAATGCTGTGGCATTAGATGCGTAAGGGGTGCATGAAATGAGACAGGTAAGGGGGTTGGCATAACTTGAGGGGGGGAACAACAAGGGAGATTGAGACAAGCAATGTCGGGGGAGCAAATTCAATGAGTGGATAAAAGGAACGGAGTTTGACATCCCTCGGGGAAAAAAGACATAACACGGAAAGGATAACCCTGGAGGAACACAAAAGGACATAAGTAGGTTACAGCAAGGATGGCAGGCAAATAAAACTCACTTTCTCGGCTTGCCGCTCTGGAATGGAGGCACGATGACTGCAGATACAGATCCTGGCTTGCGTAATATGTCAATCATCTGATCATGACTCAGAGTGGCTACAATCATCCCATTAATCTGATAAAGAGTAATCATAAGTTATTAAGTTATCAATAAGGAAATAATCACACTAAACACAAGCTTATGATCTACAATGCCGATGCAGTGACTCCGTGAAAGCAATACGTTATCAAAACACCACTCACAGCAGTCATAGTGTGGAGCCGTACCTCCTTAGAGTCTCCAGCAAAAACTTGCACATCCGCAATTTCAGAAAAACTCTAGTTCGAAGAATTAAACTTTAAAGAATTTATCTACCCATGTTTAGCTGTATTATGCCAATGTTAGCATCACACATGAAACACTAAGAAACTACAAGGATTAAAGCTCTTCATTTCCATGAATTCTACGTTCCATTCCCAATTGTAAATACGTCCTTTTCCCATTAGCAGCGTTGCTAGCTTTAAACTCGTCATTATTCATGATACAATACCTTCTCTTAGCTTAAGCAGTTAGTAAGTAACAAACCTCCACCAGCCGAGATCCTTGCCGCAGTCCAGCTTGCCAGGCAAAACCAGACGGCTCGACATCTGCAATGAGTCCCTCAAACTGGACGTGGAATCCTAACTGACCCACAGTATTCCGCCGTAACGTCATGGTTTGGGTCTGAAAGTGACGAGAACAGGGGCTTTCATACAATGCTAGATATCAATAATCTGTTGCCAAGGTACGTACATGTGCGTGCATTACGTTATCGAAACAGTTCCTCCATGACAACAAAAATTTCACACTGAGGCACTATACATATAGATACAGTACATGTACGGCTTGCAACAAAAGATAATTTCGTTCTGGTAAAGTCTTTGCCAAATTTCGATTTCAAGAATTTAGACTGACATTTAGTCATGTAGATACATGCATAAAGCAGCGACGCTACAAGAAATCCTGGTAGGAATATCTGTTTTACCTGACAACCGATGGAAATTTCTTCAAGTCTTCTGACAATCTCTGGAATGTCATCCGAGTCAGATGTTGGAATGTTCAACACCAGGCAGTCTCCACTACCGTAAAACACTTTAATGCTGCAAGAAAACAAAAATAATAACAGAAATAAATTACAATATTTCAAGAGGAAGCCATATCAGCCTTGGCTGGTTTTCATGCAGGTCCTCTCTCCTGGTCGAATTAGAATTTGGAGATGTTGGTTTTTGCAGAGGGCGGAAAACTGGAGAACCCGGAGAAAACCCTTGGAGCAAGGCAAGAACCAACAACAAACTCAACCCACATATAGCAACAGACGGGAATCGAACCCAGGCCGCATTGGTGGGAGGCGAACGCTCTCACCATTGTGGAAAAACGTTCAAGATTAGGACGTTGTGCCTTAAAGGGACAAAGTCTTAACCTTGTACGTTTTTCCACAACACGAAAAAAAACAATACAATACCTATAATACAATATAATACCTGTAATATAATCTGTCACCAACAATCTCTTACACTGTGTCCACGAAGAGCAGTTTTTATCATTTTGGGGGTGAATTTTTTTATTCTTTGATTGTAGATATGAAGATAGGTAGCTAGTTGGTTATCATAAACAGACCGATGGTAATACCATGTATAAATTTATAAAGTTATCGTATCGTGTCGTATTGTACCTTTGTGAGAGGGAGGTCCATCCAATCACAGACTTAGCTGGAATGCTAAATATGACTTCCTGCACAGAATAAAACAAAACAAAATTGGATCATGAATGCTAAAACAGCTAGAAGAATTCTATGAAAAGCCATGTATGTCTTAAGTCTGCCTCATGGTCTACTGAGAATCTTTCAGCCCTGCTGTCCTGCAGGCTACTGACTGGAGTACACATGTAAAACAACTCTGTGTCATGTCTCATTGCTTACCTTGGTAGAGGAATGGACCAACACCAAAGTATCAGCAGAGATTCCCATCTTGCAGTCGATCATGGAGGAGTTCCTGTAGTCTTCAACCTGCAATGTTTGTTTCCCATATCAGTCAGTACTGTAAATTCACACGAAAGAAAAGAAGTATACCACTGTCTAACTTTTCTCCAGAAAATTATCATCACATGACAACTTTGGTCCCATTATTGAGACATGACAACCTCAGTTCCTTTAGAAAACCATAAATTTATATAATAAAAGCTCTACTAGACTGCAAGCAGTCTCTCCTTTGCTGGAAAGTCTGTGGGGAAGGGCGCAAAACAAGTGAATGTGCAAGTGTGACTGCAAGCGTGACATACGGGCGGCGAGCGGTGCAGCCAACGCCCGCGCTACTTGCAGTTTGCGCCTTCACATATCAAGCTCACATGCTCACGACCCCTCACTTGTGTTGGATTTTTGAGCAAAAGAGGGTCAGACTGCTCGCAGTCTAAAGCGTTAGGGGAAAGAGACTGAAATTTAAGAGAATTACCTGTACTTGCCAAACTAATGCCCCTCTTGAAACCTTTTCAGGACTGATGGGTGGCCGAACTTTCTCCTTCTTCTTTGTCGACCTTAAAATACCTGAAGAAACAGAGATGCACCAAAAGAACAGCATTAACTTTGCTAAACATATCGCATGTTAGCTATGCACTTGTGTTACTGTTTACCTTTTCCTTTAGCTCCTGTCTCAAGTGTGGTGTTGGTGACGAAATTTGTGGCGAGATCTTTCAGATATTCATGTCTTGTCCTTGTGGCCATTGCACTGAACTTCTCTGATTTGTGTGCAGCATTTTCAGCATTTATCACTGTGATTAACACAAAAATAAAACATCATGTCTCATTTCCAATTCCTTTGCATGGTTCTCAATCCATAAGTGTTTTCACATGAAGTCACTTCGATAGAATAAACTACATTCCTTACCTTTTGTCAGCAGAAAATCTACAAAAGCTTTCTGTTTGCCAAACTTGGCTCCTGCAGGAATGTTTGGCCCAAATGGAGGAACATCTTTTGAACGGCTTACTGCAACTCTAAAGAGGGTACAGCAAACAATTTGTTATCATTAAATGCACCAATACATGTAGCTGAAAGATGATGGGTGAAGAGTTCTCATCACAGAACATAGAGGTTACACCAGCCCTTTCATGAATACAGGCCTACTGTTGAGAAGATATTATTTAGCTTTTTTTTTTTTGCTAGAACTGGTATGTATAGATCTCTAGGGTGTAAATAAATCAGAGCACTACTCAGAAAGCAAGCCACTTGTACTGTACCTCTTTAAGGGGATCCTTGGAAAAATTCTGACAGCCATCCCCATAAATAATATGGAATTCTCCTCCCCACCTAATACACCACACCCCACCCCACCCCTCCCCCTTCCCCCATTTCCAAATCCTGGGTAGTCCTTGTTAATAAAGGACTGTCGGTAAAATTACCTTATTACAGAGTAACTTAGCTCCTACATTCAAGTTTAAACATATTATTGTAAATTTAATACCTGTAGTAGGTGTTATCAGAGCAAGGATTGAAAACTCTGACCACGATAAAAACATGTTGGAAGTGAGATCTAATGTTCTTTGGCGTGAAGGGAAGTGCTCCAGGTTCTTGAAACACGATGGTGACTATGTCGTTTCCAATATGCCTTTTTCTCAGGAGCTGCAACAAAAGGATCAAATGAAAATGTCATTTGGAGAACTAAATAAACCAAGTCCCGAGGCCCTAATATTCAGGTTATCATAACAAGAGAGTGTTATGAGCGATCTACATCTCAAGTGACTACATCGTGAGACAAACGATAATACACTTAATTAAGAGAGTGTACTGCAAAGTATTTGTTGATAAAATTCATTATCATCATCATTATCATTGTCTGCGTTGACATTGTCGTCATCGTCATCATCATCATCCTTGTGTCCTTTTCCCGTCTGGGAAATGGAGTCTTAATTCACTCAACAATCATGCACATGTAAATAATCTCATTAATTTCATACTCGTTTTATCAATTGTAAATAGTTTTATTAATTTTAATTTATTTATACTGTCCCCATTTAGTAATTATTTACTGCTATTTTAGTTTGTCACTTAGATAAAGGTATTCATTCATTCATTCATTCATTCATTCATTCATTCATTCATTCATCAGATTAGCATGAAGGAAACATAAATTTTTCATACCTGTTGTCGATTATTGGGAGTCCATGGCAAAAGGGTGGACACATGAAACATGATTTCTCGTCCATGGAACTGTGTATACACAGAATGTTCACCAGTGGAGTCATCTGTCAATCAAATTTTCAGATGTCAGGTAAGTTCAGAAAATGGATGCCAGGATTACATGTACTGGAAAGAACAGCTTGTCAACATCAATGGAATTAAATTGAACAAAATTTGAGAAACAATCTACTTTTTAAAAGAAATATCTCTTTTTTCATATACTGTGTGTCTGATGGTTCAGGAACGATTTCTGTTCATGAATGGCTTGAAATTTCTTACGCACCTTGAAAGCAAAACGAGTCAATTTGAAATCGTTGTTAAGTGACTCTTAAGTCGTTAGCAGGTTTTAATACACAATTAATTTGAGAAGTAAAAGAAAGTTTCAAACTCTTACTTGCTATTAAAGTTAAGAACACTTGGCGATAAATCACAAAACATTTTGGCAACAAAAACAGCTTTAAATTATAGCAGGCTGTACAGTAGAATACGGCCTGCCAACTTGACCAATCACAGTGCGCGTACAAACTCAGAGATATAATAATTCCTATTACAAAACCCTTATAAAACTGTCTTTAATATGAATACTGTCATTGCATTTTGTAACCTTACTTCTGTTATCCAGCTGAGCTCTGTAGCCTTCAAACCCTTTCAGTGCAATCCGTTTTCCAATCAAGTCTAGGAATTCATCAAAAGCTGGGCCTGATGTTTCTGTCAAACAGAAATGATAAGGTGAATTGAGATTAATTAACGATAAAACCTATTTACAACTTACCTACAGCTGTAGTCAGACTGTATACAAGGCTGTCGTTAAGTTTTCAGTCACTTGTTGCCTTAATCTTCACATCTGTAACACACTTGTTACTTTGTGAGTGAATTGTATCAACAACAGGCAACAGGGCATTTCACTTGTTGTATCAAGGGCCCATCAAGCATACTCAGCCTTGACAGTTGTGATGGGTTATGGCCCTTAATAACAGCCCTGGTATACACCATATGGTACAGTCTTGATCATCAAACATACAACATTGCTTCACTTACGGTTATTGTACATTTCTTCTTCTGTGCTCTGGCCGTCTTTGCAGTACAGCACACCAACTTTATACTGGTTGGTCATCTGAAAGAGATTTCAAAAGGCTGTGTTGTACAGATGTCATAAAAACTGAATTGTAGCACATATACAATGTACATTTATTTTACCAGACAAGTTCTTCTGGTGAAAACTAATGCACAGATGGATATTTCTCTACCTAATAGATATTCATGACCATATAACAGACAATTTAAGTTGACAGTCAACTTGTTACTTCTGCCTCCAAATGCTCCACACTGACAGAGAGCTGCTCATATAGTACAAACATGTCACAAAGGGTGGTTGTAATTTGAGATGATTGGAGATCTGAAATGTTTACCACTGTAATGTCATTCGGTTTGAAATATCCCCACCTTCCCCTCCCCTCTCTCTCTCTATTCCTTTCCCCTCTCCACTCTATCACACACAGGAATAAAATTTTAGGTTTTACACAACATTTATCTCACCCCTTGCTCATCCAGTTTCATAAGCTGCTCTGGAACCTAAAAATAGAGAAGAAAAACAATTAATTCATGTCTGTGTGACCTCAGTAAATATTAATTTGCTTTGTAGCAAGGAAAGATGTGACTCTATTTTGTTTACAATGGAACAACGCCCTTATAACTTCAACCACTAGAAACTTAACATATATAAAATACCTTACATAATAGTAGGCAGAAGAACCGTAACTTGTACAGTACAGTTATTGCACATGTAGTTATTAAATATGATATTTTGTACACCAGAATGTTGCCTTTAGGCTACTCTGTACAATGTTGTGTACATTTGGAATACAAATACATAAGTATGAGTGCAAAAACAACAAAAAGAGAAACTTATTCTCATACTCATGTTTCATACAAACAGCAATCTGAGCTTTGTCTGCTATCTCAGGAAACTATGTCAATCGTGCATACATGAACACACTTGGATCACTTACACTTGTGTCACCTACCTTAACCCCAGGTTGGGCCATTCTAAGTGCAGTAAGCTGAAGTTCTGGGACCACATGTTCAAGAATGTCTTTGGCTGGCAACGCTCGTGCTGCGCCATGCCGTGATGTTGATGGAATAGCTTCTTCAAGAATGCTCCCTCTTAGCGTAGTTAACTGTAATGGGAAACATGACATAACATTAGAAAAACCTTAATGTGGAATTTTTTGCTCAGAATTCCTATTCAGGCAGAATGAGTTTCATTTGAAGTTTCTCCAAAGAGCCTGCCATTTTGGATGAGATGCAAAATTTGGCCTAGCTGTGAACCCAAAAAACCTGAAAAGGGTGCAAAAGATCCAAAACACAGGAAACTGAAAAAAAAATCCATTGCAAATTTTCCAACCACGTAAATATATATAGACCAAAATTTCAAGAATTTTTGAATGAATGGAAAGCACTCCCAGTTTCTGTGGCAAGAAGCTACAGTCTAAGCATTGCTACAATGTAGAGTATAGAATGTTAGTCCAGATTAACCCCAGCAGTTTGTCAGATTGACTTAAGGGTCTGCATTAATTACCTCACTTGTCCTTGCAATGATCCGATACTGGAATTGGTTGCCTTCTGACTCACCAGACTTCATTAGGGACGTGCTCTCATCAAGTTTTTCACGTTTCAAAGAGAGTGCAACTGGGCCAAATCTTTCATCAATGCCAAGATAATTCAAATGCTCTAAACATGAGTGACAAATGACCAAATCAGGTAAATCAGACGTACTTTAAAAAAGATGAATAGATGCTCCATTGTAAATGTGATGTGGTATTCCAAAACCAACAAAAGTATTCATGCACTACAGTATGAGTTACTGTTTGAGTAAGGTAAATGCATCACTACACAAGCTATTAGTAACAGTTTCCTGATGCAATGACCCCAGCTACATATCAAGTGCAGTTTCTGAAAGTTGTTAAGTGATGTCTCATCTTAAGCAAAGGCTGTCCACAAAGCTTATCTCACTTACTGTACCATGGCATAAAGCAAACTAGTGGTAAATTTGCTGCATTGTACCCGCCCACCTCCCGAATGAGAAGCTTGTACATCTCACATTATCCTCCCTCCCCCCCCCCCCCCCTGAGAGTTTTCCAACACCCATGTACTGTATATTCCTCCATGGATACAGGCACTATAAGGGTAAATATGTTGCCTAAAACAACCCCAGGCTGTTCAATCTAATGTTAAAAGTACCTCAATAACAAGGCTACTGATTCAGTCTACACTGTTGTGAAGGATGATTGAAGCAACCCTGAAGTTACTTCTGGGCAAGATTTAACTGGTTTTCACTCACCTTGTCCAACAAAAAAGTTCTTGTAATAGTAAGATCCATGATCTACATGTTCAAACACTCTCCCATCTTCATTGTGAAATCTTTCCCCTAGATACAAGAAACCACTTTCTGGCTTTGAATTATCAAGAATTGTCACTCCAGTTCCACTGCTTAAATTTCCCACTCTGGCAGAATCATATGCAGTCAATAAAATGTCAAGAGTTGATCTCCGTCTGAAAGTGTCTAATTTTGGTTCCTTGGGACGTGTTGGATCGTGGGGGTTTTGAATCACTGCTGCATTATCTCTTGTCAATCCAATCTGTGGATCTTGTTCTTCCTCCCCACCAAGTTCATTCCGGAAATACGGGCAGTTAAGAACAAGACCATTACTTTTGTCATCACCGGGGTCAGGTACATCATCATCATTATTGCTTGAATTAGAGTCAGACCCTCGCCTTTGCATCCTGTCAGCAATCGTTGCCGCAGTAACCTTAGTTGAAGCAGCCGACGCTCCTGATCGTTTGTTCTTCCTTTTAAGTCCATCACCTTGTGTTGCATGTAGAAGTGCGAGCTCGTCAAAATCAACTGTCATACTGCGGCAATCATAATGAGCAAAATATTTTCTTGATGGTTCATCTCCATACTCTTCCTCAGCTGCCTTGGCATCTCCAGAACCTTTAAAAACCTTCAGTAAATATGAGTTATTCCTCAGTGAGTTTTTACGCCTTAACAAAGGAGTCCGTCTTTCTGTTAGAGGGCTAGAGTTGGCAGAGCTAGCACCAGTCTTAGCTCTGAAGTCATCTACATAATGTTGGTTTTCAGTATCATAAAACCACAACTTCGACCCAGAGTCTCTCTCATTTTGAATGTTCTGCTCAAACTTTCTGATTAAGGCAAATAAACTTTCTCCCGTTGGAGAGCGGGCTTCTGCAACTAGCCCATCTGGATAGTTAGTCCTCACTGAGACGTTAATTTCACTTGTATCGCTGTTACTTCTGACATGCATTGATTGCGGTTTCACTTTTGACGGGCTATCACCCCCATAAATGGAACCAGTGCTTCTACGGATTTCATCATCCCTGTTATAAATATGATTGTACTGCAAGGTCACCGAATCATCTTTTGCCCTGGAATTAAAACAAAAAAGAATCAAATATGTTAGTACTAATTGCACACCAAAATGTTCTGCATCATTTTGTGTACAGCTTAAACAGCCAAAGCACAATGAATTGGTGCATGAAATGAGATGTTCCTTTAGAAGTTTAACCATTTTAACTAAAATATTTCTTTTGTGTAGTTACAAGACTCAATTCATCATTTTAATTTAGGTCAATGACCTGGTTTACAACACGATAAACCAAAATAGAGAATCTTTTTCCCACAAAAATACACCTTGCTTGATAACTTTTGGTGTGATGTCAAACCACCACAATTAGAGATACATGTACTTATATCTTATGTTATAACGTTTTATTATGACATAGACGTAGAGAAATTATTAATGGCAATCTTGACTAAACAAACTCAGTAAACCGTCAACAAATGAACAGCACCACAGTGATCCCCTCCTCCAAATTATAACAGACTATACTTAACATGTTTGTGGGCGAAGAGGCGACAAAAACTGTAAAGACAGTTATTTCCCCTTAAAACAACTAAAGCGAACTTTTGACAATGCTTGTTATGGTTTTGAAACACAATGCCGAATTTCTCTACCCACAAGTACAACATTTTAGAATGGTAAATAAGTATACATTATAAACAATACCGTACAACCAAACCACCTTGTTTTATGCATCATAAAATTGAAGTTCTCGACTCCACTAAAGTCCAAACAAACTGACGTGTTTCTCTCGCTGCTGGAAGCAATCTTTCGGTCATTCCCTTAGTTAAATATCGTTAAAAGTCGTGTTTCCGGTGACGCGAAGGGAAACCTTGTCTTACAAATGGCCGCTTGCTTGGTTTTTCAGAAGCAGACAAAACAAAACTTATATGATTTCCTTCTCTACAACGTGGTCCTCTCAACTTGTGGAAAATTCGTGGAAGTTCTTGTAACGCATTTCAACCTATAATTAACACGCTTGCATGGAAAAGCCTTTCAGAGCGCTCGGTTCGATTTCAGCCATTCCTCAATCCGAAATTATTCCACTTATGCTACATCTCATTTTGTATCTATGATAACCAGCACTAAATGAAGTGAACTCGAACAATCCCTGTAAATGCCAGGAGAAACGTGAAACCTCTTAATTGGCTCTTGAGATGACCAACTCTGCCACTGACGAGTACAGATGTCGAAGCCACAGGCTGTGAAGCTTATATCGTCCGAACAATCCGTCAAATGTCGTTATAATCGCTCGCTCGCTCACAACATGTAATTAGGAGATGCTGCAGAACCCGTTAAAAGCCTTAACTCGTTGACAGTTCTAGCCAAGAGCTTATGAATTGAAACCTTGTGGTGATAAACCGGTTAGCTGTTCGTCCAACCGTCGTTTGGAGGCAGTCTTCGTCCGCACTCGTGAGAGCGAAGCTGTCTGTCGAATCTTCGTTACTGGAAGCTAAACATTCTGATGATGCGGTTCAGCAGTTGCATTCCGGGCCGATCGAATCAGAGGAACGGTCGCAGAAAACCAATACTGACCATAAAGAACAGCTTACTAACAAAAGCAGCTCGCAATGACCTGATAGGTCAATTCTGGGGTTCGATTTCAATTTATGAATTTTAAGTACACAGCGAACGAATCTTCACAACTGCTTGTTCTATTTTGACACGTTCTTTCATCTGTCACAGTTGAATGGCGATTTAAAATGTACTGTAGGGTCGACTTGGGTTTTGTCTTCACATTATGCCCAAAATAAACGTCAAAGAATTACAAAAATAAAACAAAATACAGACACGTTCACAGAACACACAAATTCTCACCTTTCACTAGCTGTTGAGAGAGTCGAATTCTGCGCCGCTTTCTTCAGATTCTCGGAAGCAGTGTTCGTCACCATTCGTGAACGTTCGTGCTGTCGTCGGGTCCTCACGATGTGATTTACGATCCCGTTTTAATGAACACTAAGTTAAATTGGCCAGACAACTTGATGAAACTTTATATTTCCTCGTTGCGAACTTCATGTAAAACTGAATTCTGATGAAGAATTTAAGAAATCCGGAAATTGGTATTTAATTAATGGGAGTGACGAAATCTTATTACGTTCTTACCACATAGTCGGCGCTAAGCCAACCGAGCGAACAACAATAGCGCGTATTTCGTTTACATCTACTGCTTAAACGCTCCGCTTGCAACAATTTATTGAATTATATATTTTGCAAGAATACACCCTTCTCTTTTTCATTTCACATTCTTTTTCTATACAGAAATTTCTATGCAAATGGTACTCCTGCGGTTCCAGCTTGCCACAGTGAAAGTTCAAGTCTCTTTTAAATGGCATAGAAATGGCACCTATATGAGCCATGGACTGCTCAAGGAGGGGGAGGTTTGAAAGTAGCGTGCAGGTGTCGTCACCATTCAAAAGGACCAAACTACGTCAAAATCTTGACCACATTTTTGTGCTTTTTATTTGAACCGAAGTGAACAGTAATGTGGGAAAAATACGGGGCTGACTGATAGCGTGATTAGATGTATAAATAGACGTCATCTCTGTCGCTCACACAACACGTGCTATCCTTCGTTCGTTTCAGTTTATACGTGATTAATGGTCATTAATGGCTAGTTAAATCTTTGTGAAATCACTTATTGCTCTTTGTTTGTTTGGGATCTTTTTACCTCTGTTTAGCCAGTACAATTTGCAGGCAGGATTGCAGATGAACCACTATTTTTTTCAACTATCCCTCTCTTCCGACTTTCGTTTCCTTTATTGGCGCCATACTGCTTTTGCTCCTGAATAGCGCACGCCATTTTGGATTTCACGACAACCTTTGATTTTTAGTTCATCAATGAATTATTCAGGCCTGTTTTGAGATAAGAAGATTTTTGAAAAGACAAAAATGGAGTTTTTACGGTTTAGGAGCAAATACTCTTCGTCGCCTATATTTTCAATAATTTACATTTTCAATAGGCCGACGTTCAATATTCAGTCCCTGAATTTAAATTGATAGAAGCGCGCTCTGTAACCGCACCATAATTTTAATAAATTCTTAATTTCCCCGGATTGAATTTATATCAATAACAAAGCTTAAAACACAACATGCCACGAAAACGTTTCTGAAACGCGGTTTTAAGCTATTGTAACTGAGCTGTGTTGTTTTAGAGTGCGTTCAAAAAAATCCTTCCGGTGAAAAATTAATTTGAATTGAAGAACACGAAACTCAGCACCATTAAACTTGGTGCTAAAATGCATGTAGCAGATGCATTTGGAAACTATCACACGATGACTGAAATCGAAAATGAAATACAATCATTTGCTGAAGAGTTTGAAGACCATGTGGAAGAGGACACTTACATTCGCTTACATAACATACTTGTTTCACTGCCTCAACCCCACCCCGCCAAAAAAAAACAATTGTCGCGCTGCTTGGGAACCAGGCGATAACATTGCAGCAAGTTGTCGCAAGGAGTGGTGGTGACTCGAAGGAAATTTTAGAACATTGTTCATAATTTAGCTTCTGGAAAGCGTAAAGAATGGGGAAAGAGGACCTGGAGGTAATTAAGTAATTAATTTCGACAATCAAGGGCTGAAAACATTCTAGATCGATTGAAAATATGACTTAAGCTTACCTCTTATAACTTATGTTTTGTAGGAGTCTCGTCCTCTAGCCGGCACTGCTAGTCACGTTGAGTTCAGAGATCGAGTTCGTAAAACCCTGTACTATGGTCAGTATTCCGATCGATCTCTACCATCTTTAGCCGTCACAGGTAAGGTAACGAATGATGATGGCCTGTTCTGTTTGGGTGTTTTGGCTTTTCTTCGCATGTTATTCTATTCGTAATTAATTCTTCTTTTAATTTGGTGATGACGATGCTCTTAAACATTCTGGCAACGATCAAAGGTAAACGACGACGTTTTAATTCGTTGCATTCAGAATACCTGGTGAAAAAATTCCAAGATGCAAAATGCTATGTCGTGTGGTTTATTTGATGAGCTAAAATTCATACTCAATGTAATATATAAGTGCCTTACACAGATCAGTCTGTATAAGCTTTAATAACTTTCTTATTGTCTGGCATCAAGTGACCAGTCAACTGATCGGTAATATATATTTGGAGGTACTGTGCCCGTATATGTAGTGGTTTTCTATCCAGTTCGTAGAATGTTTTTACGAAAAAAAAGTTATAAGAATTTAGAAGCGAATTTCATATCAGGGGATAAACACTTTACAGTGTATATAGTAATTTTGTCCCAACAATTTTACAAAGTCATTGTTTCACAGCCGAATCTTGCTCTATGCCGTACCTTTGCAGTATGAACACTTTCTTATGTGAACAGTTTGTTTGTTTCCTTCATGTGAAAAGTATATACATTTCCTTTCGTGCCCATGGTGTCTTCTAGAAGTATTTTGTGGTTCAACATAACCCCTAACCTGGTTCAATTTGGTATTTTCTTTTGGTTAGTATACATTAAAATATATGTATTAACATATTACCACACACCAGAACAAAGGGAAATACCAAATTGTACCAAGGGTAAAATTAAACCACAACGTTTATATCAACAAGGCTGGCTGCTACAAATTTGTGTAGATTTTTTGGAGCCATTTGATTTGAGTACTTAAGGGATGGTGCGCAACATATGATGAGTGATTGGAAGGTATCCATTCTATTTTTTACTTTATCTGTGTAGATGTGGCAGTGGAGGTGTTAAGCTCTGTGGTACCTACGAAAAGAAAATGTCTTGACACAAACTACGCCATGGTTGTCTCAAGGTAAGGTTACTATGGGAATGCAACTTATGTGTAAACATGTGTTCACCTCCAGTACAATAAACAACCATTAGCCTGTCGCCAGTGATTCATAATCACTATTTAGCAAAACAAGTTTAAAAAAAATCTCCATGAGACAGTGATCCACTAGATAGCATTCTTCATCCTTCAAACAACCATGCCTCGGTCTGATTCCTGTCAAATGTATGTAAAAGACTTGAGATGGGGTAGATAAATTATCAAAACTTCTGTTGCTCCTTCGAGAATTATTTGGTGTTTAAGTTGTACATGAGATGTTTATGTACAGCTGTAGATGTAAATGCACTAGTTAATTATCTGCAGAAATCAACTTGCATATAGTGAGGCCCTGGTATGGGGGGTCTTAACATGTATGTCCCCAGTCTGAAACTCAAACCTTTTGACGTTGCAATTTTGGAAAGTTCGCATGTCGCTGTCGGAATTTCTTTTAAAGTGAGACACGGGAATGCAGAGAGAAATGACTCAGAAAAGGGTAAATCTGCCAAGGCAGTGTTTCATCGTCTAACAGATCTAGAATATTGGCTAGGTGAGTAGCTATTAGTTGCTTGTATCACATGTAATTGTAAAATACAATTTCTTCTTGCCGAATGCGCTGCAAGTCACTGCCAATATTGCTGTGGATTTTGCTTTTTTCTTTGTTGCTGTCATAATTTTGCTTGAGTGGCTCATTGTTCGTTGTCATTTCTGATCGGCTCCATCATGTCGCCATTTCAGATTCTTGTCGCCTGTCGGTGTTTGCCTTAACAGGGCCTCTATAGTCTTCTAATTGCTGGGTTTCAACTCTAAGTCACTTAGTATGTACATATGTAACATGCTGAAGACGAAGTGTTTACCACACATCACTAATACCAGTTAACTCCCCCCTTCATTGTTTTCCTCAGGAGAGCCAAGATATCCCCCTGTACATTGATGATGGGAATTCTTTATTCTGAACGTCTGCGTCAGAAGAACCCAGAGTACCTGAGCAGGGTGACATCATCTGACTTGTTCTTGATATCAATGGTAACTAATGATAATATTAACATTTTACATCGTACAGTGGAACCCCACCTTACGCCCACCCTGTTTATGGCCACCTCATTATTTTGGCCACTCTATTCTGGCCCAAACAAAAGTTCCGTCAGTCACTTTCTTATTTAAAGAACCCTTTTAATACAGCAACCCCATTAATACTGCCAGATTTTTGTGGCCCGTGGGTGACCCGATTAACATGGTTCCACTGTATTTGACACTTAATCAACTTCCTAATTTTTTGTTAGGGGAAATTGTGGTCATACACTGAAACATAACCAACTTCTCACATCTACAGCTACAGTGTAGCCCTTTTAGTAATGTATAATGGTCACTCAGTCAGGAGAATTTATGTTTTCATCTTGGGAGTGAAGACTTTTTTGCTAACAGTTCAAGAACGTTGCTACATAGTCAGAAGCTTATTCTTGTATTTTTGTGTTCATAGATGGTGGCGTCAAAGTATCTGTATGATGAAGGGGAAGATGAAGAAGTGTTTAATGATGAATGGGCAAAAGCAGGCAAGAGATTGAATTTTATGATTTTATGTTTGCGAGGTTGACATAAAGAAGATGATAATATCCTTGAAAATTATAGTTGCAACAGTGTACCACAAACATAGCATGTCTGTACAAAAGATGTCTGTACATAAGAACATCTGATCAAACTTTTTGTCTGGTTTTCAGGAAGCAAAACTGTGAATGATGTGAACAAACTAGAAATGGAATTCTTGGCATCCATTGTAAGTGTTGTCACCCTACAAACTTCCAGTTGTAAATAAAGAAATACATATGTACTAGTTATTTGAGTCAATGCTGTAGAAAATACAGCCAATCAGAATACAAGACAAAAATAAAGAAGTTGAATACCAAGTGGAAGGTTTCTTCAGTAGATAAATTACAAAATTCTCATAGCCGGTACCATAAGAAATGTATGGAGAATTTGTACATCTATGGGTGAGTAATTATTTTGTGAAGTTTGGTGGGATGACCCAAATGACCACTGCAAAGGAAACAACCTCGTGATCATGCCATTCTGTTGATTTCTTGCAGGACTGGAGACTTTTCATAAGCAATCGGGAATTTTTGGATTTTGTCAACAGAGTGGAGTCAAGGTATTACAAGTGAATATTTCCATCTTTTCAAAAGAACACTGTCTATACACATGTACACTAAGAACAAATTTGTGTTTGAAATATAAAAACAAGTACCCTGTAGTGATGATGTCTTGATCTTGTAGAGTGGCGACATCACATGGACTACACCGTGGTTGGTTGACTTATGGCGACCTGTGCACGCTACTTGATAACTGGGGTTTTCTCCATACTTTGGGTGTTTTCAAGTTTGAAGTACTTAAGGTAAGTGCAAGTTTTAACATTTTAAAGATTCCGGACAGGATAGACTCTCTCAAAATCCTTCACTTATTTATGTAGTAGCTCTCCCAGAAGAAGGCGAACCTGTGACTTGCAGTGAGCAACTTATCCTAATACTGCAGTTGGCGGAGAACTTAGGTGTTCAGTCCTTCAATCAACTTGGCCATGAAATGCCTTTGCTTTCCGTGTAAGTTAGAACTCTAAAACTAAATGTGCTACTTGTTCTGTAGGTTTTGTGCGCCTGCACCGTGGCTTACGTGCTGAGTTTGTCCTTGGCATTGTCTCTGACCTCGATCGCTTGTCACCAATGCCACCACACTCACCAAAGCTTCGCCCCAATCCAAACCGCGCCCTGTTTAACAACAGAAACGGCCTGCAGGTTTCATCGGCCAGCGGTAACGCGGCGACGAGGCAAAGATGAAGCTTCTCTGTCGGCAAAGACAGCGCGGGAGCCTCGGAACGAATCCCGACCGTCAATGCAAATTAAAGCAGCTTACACCGAACAGGCAACAGTAAAACCCGCGGATATTGAAGCAAGACTGGGACCAGAGAAGAATGAAAACGATTCCTTTCTCACTTACAAGTTGAAATCTTCGCGATACGGATCAAAGATGGCGGTTCACGAATCTAAAAGTACTCCCGAACAGCTGAAGACTGTTGGAGACATGCCTGATCATCTGGGACTTTCCTCTCTCGTGTTTTCTCAAATTCTATCGCGAAAACTTGCTCTTCAACATCCCTGTCCTTCGACGTCTTTGAACAGTTTTACCACAGGCCGGATTCAAAGTGACTTTGTTCTCTCGAATTTCTCAGGTGGAATGAAATACAATGACTGGTACAGAAGCCGCCATACAAACGGCAGTTACATTTGTGTGGCGTGACAGCAGATCATCAAATCGAACGCGGGCGAAATTCCTAGTAACGAACACTCCAAATAAGGAACTACGTCACGGCTTGCGCATTTTGAAAAGTTCAGCCTAAATTTTTCAAGTTCGTCGTTTGTAATCCGTGTCAATCTCCTCCATTCTGAACCATCCTTGTTCACTTATGGTTTATTATTATCTCTATAGTGTTTTTCTCTCTTAGTAAACTATTATTCAAGGTTAACTTTGAATGGTAATTTTGTACTCAGGTAAAATAACTCAAAATACCGTGACTGAGCTCCTTCAAACGCTTTTGAGTTATTTTGGCCACATACAAAATTATATTTAAATTGAAGGAAACCTGAAAATAATAGCATACTAAGATAGAAAAACATCAAAGATATAATAATAAACCATAAAGGATCAAGGATAGTCAAGGATAGAGAAGATTAACGCAGATTATAAACGACGAACTTGAAAAATGTTGGCTAAATTTTTCACGATGAGCAAACCGTGACGTAGCTCCTTTAAGAGCTAGACCCTTCTTTTAGCGTGATTAAAGGTGTGACCATTATGGTATTGCTATGTGAAGTGAAATTAGGGGCATTTGAGAAAAAGTGGTGGTGTTCCCAACGAGAATGTAAACAGTCGTACCAATTCTTTCTCACTCTTGTCTCAACTTTGTATACTTTGTACATCGATGGGGGAAACAAACAAACTTTAAATTCTGACGTAAAGATTGCGTTTTTGTAAGAGGGTATGTTACTGCAGTAAAGTTTATTCTTATATGAACTCAGTGAATATACAATCTCTAATGGTTTCACCAAATCCAACATGGTGTCGACGCAAAAAGGAGGCGCACTAAAGGAAGGCAAACTTGGAACCAGGGGAAAATGTTTTCCAGGGTTGCATTAGCTTGAGATAAAAACGAGTGGGAGAGTTATTACAATGCGTTGAACGGAAAAAACAAACTTTCGTTCCTTTTGGTTAAGAGGCCCTCGAAACGAAATGAAGTCGCTTTAGTAGATGTGTTAGCAACGCGTTCAATAAAGCTTAAACTACGACAACACAGCTAAGAACCGACAATCGTGGAGGACAAATGACCTCTCCCTCCCCCCCTACTCCCCACCCCACCAGCCAAAAAGCGCAATTTTTCCATTATTTAACGTTTTAGTTATTATTCACTGATGTGTCTGCGGAGACCAGTGATCACAGTTCATTTGGACGGCGCGGATATCTCTCATTTTCCGTGTTAACCACGTTTGAAGAATTTAACGTAGGCTTATTTTCACGAACAAGCCTTCATGCATTAGTAAATGTCCTGAACTTGTCAAACATCATAATCCTTCATTTTATCTACGTTATTTCCGTAAACAAATCGGCTTGAATAAGCCAAAGACTTAACAAATATGCGCAATTCGAGACATTATTTCTGGTTCGGAACTCTGCGGCAAAGCACGGTACTACCATATGTCCCATATCAGAATAAGCATGTGATGCCTAGACGGAGCCGATTCTTGGCTTATAATCGGTAAGCAGACTACAACGGCTGAAACACCTGTTTGGTCGATCACTGGGTAAACTTGCATCTTCTAATCATTTACTAGATTTCCCCTAATCTTGAGAAATACTTCTTGATACGTAGGTGATATTCTTGGCTAAAGTACGTTAACCTGCACGAACCAGGAGTCCTCCAAGAAAACCCTATACCTTCCAACTTTAATGGCTTCAGCACGTCCGAGGAATAAGTACTGACGATCCACGAAAAATGCGAGATCGTGAATTACTTTGGCACCTAGACCTGGTCGATCCATCCTCGCAGACAATTAAGTTTTCTTCGTTCAGGTAGTTGTCTTCCTCCGTTGCCAGCACGGGGTACTGAAGTAGTGGAAGACTGTGTGACTTTGTGAGGGTTCAGACTCTCCTGTCATCCGGCTTGGAGTAGAATCCCAACAAAAGAGTCAAAACATTTCAGCAACTTGAGCTTATTTAGGTCATGCATATGGATACAGCATCAACAAATCTGTCTCCGGTTGAAGAAAAGTGAAATGTTCTACTGTTAATTCAAATCTCAGCGATTAACGCCGATTGGTCTTATACAGACTAACGTGGTCCACCAGTAGATGGAGAGGAGTTAGTCTGTTGATTTTGTGATCCGCGTACTCCTGCAGTTTTCTCATGGGTTGCTAGTTCAGTGTTGGCTGACCCTGCACCGGGCTGAACCCGACTACACCTACAATACAGTACGCGCACCAGTCTGGTCCGTACCTTCTTGTACATGACTACATAAATGATTGGATTGTAGCAAGCCGAGGATTTGGCGATGTATGCTGGAATCGAAGCACCGATATCGCTCACCACGCCTGGTTTCAGAATGGCAGCTATCGAGGCCAGAGTGTACGGTGTCCAAGCGATTAGAAATCCTGCTGTTATGGCAACTGTTATCCAAACCATTTTGCGCTCAGCCAGGAGGGTGTCATGGGTGGCGCGGCTGTTCTCGCCCCAATTCTGTATGGCTTGTTTACTTAACTCACCCAGGGCCTTGTGTGTTTTGTAGTAGCAGTAAACGATAACGGTTACGGGGAGCACAAAGCACGCCAGTATTAAGCATATAGTGTATGATACATTAACAGCGTCTTTCGACGTCCAATCCACAGAGCAGCTCGTTCCGATCCCCTCTTGCACGTAGCTCGACCAACCACAGGCAGGCATCAGGCTCCAAAACAACGAATGGCACCATAGTATTCCGGACAGCAATATGGCTTTCTTTCGACTGAACTGAGCTTCGCCGTCGTTGAATAGCTTGCAGAGCGTGAAGTATCGTTCATACGCCGCACCAGCCAAGTGCATCATAGAACCAAGGGAAAAGAAGGTTGTGAGGAAACCGTACGCCGTACAACCTCCTGCTCCAAACGCCCACTCGCCTCGCGCATTGGACGCTACCAGCATTGGAAGCGCAACTATTGAGTACGTTAGGTCGCCAACCGCAATGTTGAGAATGAAGATATTGGGAGCGTCTAAAAGTTTAGGTGTTGTGAAGTACACGAGACATACGAGAAAGTTGAGGATTACACCACTTCCCCCAATAAGGGAGGACAAAATCGCGAAAAATGTATACACACTCCTCATCTCTTAATCTGCAAAACAGTGAAAAAAAGATCGTACCATTATCGCCTGTGTTTTAGTAGTTTACATTGCACAGAGAGGGAGGCAAGAATTCAAAAGCGTTCCTACTCAAAGTGAGTTCGAAATCAGGGCCCTTTGTAAGACGATCAACAGTTCCTACGTCGAAGTTTACGGAAATTAGCGCCTCAAAACACTTATGTTCAATTTGGATCTAAAGCACCTCTTGAGACTGATGCGTCAAAATGGTTTGTTCAGATACGAAAGTATATGTAAAAAGTGACTTTATGAGATACAGTAAGCAGGTGATAACAAAAATAAACTGAACAAAAAGAGTGAAGATTTTTTTTTCCTTTTTTTTTTTGTGGCCGGTGGGGGAACTTGCCGGTAACAATTTTATTAGTAGGTAAATCTTTAGTTGCTATCCAGAAACAAAACAGTGTAAAGAAGAAAACAGCAAATGATATCTCATGGAAAGAAATATTGAATCATAAAGAAAATGTTTTGGCAAACTGAACAGGTGAAGGAAGCCGTGTTCGTCTTGATCAACATATCGGGTCAGTTCAATATGCATACATCGTTATTACATCTTGCTTGAGCAAACAACCTGCCGACGTCCTGAATTAAAGTTAATATTGGAAGAAACTTGAAATGAAAAATATCAAATCCTGAATTAACCAACTGGAATCATAGCAATCTCACACTAATTTAACAGATTATATTCAGCATTCAGGAGCTAAACTTAATCCGAATCTGCACACAATTTTTTCAAGTGAACACAGTAAATCAGTTATCACAATAAATCTGAAGTTTTTACACCTTCTGCAAAGCTAACACTTCAGTGTATGTCAAGTGTTTGTTTCTTCCTTTCTTTTAGTCACGGGAAATTGCAAAAAAAAACGAAGATTGGAAGTAATTCTTTCTCGTGCACATGTCACAAACACATTCAGACATCAATTTAGCTTGTAATCCGTGTAATGTTCTGTAATCTTTTTTGACGTGAGCACAATGAGCTCTAACTTCAAGATAGACCGACTGCTAAACCTTACTGATCATTTACATGCAAAAATATATATCTATTTTGTTTCGGCGGTCATAGTAGAAAACAACAGAATTACAACCAACAAAGATGTTTTCTTCGGACTCCCGACAGAACTGGAATTTAGAACAAGAAGAACAAAATCTTAATTAAATAATATATCTACGAAAAACACCATGAAAAATCCCTTAAATGTAGAAGATCTGACCTCACCGTGAAATCAATAGAATTTCTGTAACATTGTTAAAGAAAAATATAAACTTTATGACTGTTCAGTTGGCACGATATTCGGTTTTAACCAGTAACGTGTAAATCAGATCCTTACTTCTTTTCTGGACGTCCCATAACTGCGAATATTTCAATCATAGCGCTGTTACATTAATACCTAACTGAATGTTTCAAGCAAAATTCACCTTTTTTGGCAGACGTGCGCTAAAAAATCAGAAGTTACTTCGTGCCCAATGCTTTTTATATCGAGGCATTCTCCGCCTCTTACTTGTAACCCTTAACGGTATGATAGCTCATCTCACATATCTGCAATCTTGACCCTGTTTGTTCCTGTCAAATTTGTTGTTACCTCATTCAGGTTCCTCTGGTTCAATTAAGAAGATGGCCTCACGTCGATTGACTCACACTCACTGACCCTTGGCTCCAGTGAATGGAACATAAGGCTACACTTCGATTCAGCTGAAACAATTTATATCGCCAAGTGTCAACAATACCGTTGCTTAGCGCCTGTAGATAACTACTCCGTGCTATCAATGACTTATGTACTTACACACAAGGGTGCCTTACTCCAGTTAACAATTCTGCCCGCCAATAAGATATTTCACTTGATCCGTTGAAGCGGCCCTTTTACTAAATTGTGGCTAATCCAAAAGCGGCCCCTGACATTATCAACGAAACACAGCAAAATGCACGGCCTTGACATTCGAGCAACACATTTACGCATACGGTGACCATCTGCTAAATGAACTGACATGCACAGCCCACGTTTGAAGTACTGATTCTCCTTTGTCACCGCTATACGTTTCTTTTAAAGTCAGCCAGGAGAATTTGGAAGTCCATCAACACATTTTCCCAACCCATTGTCACCTGCCTTGGTTAAAAGGTTTTGCCTTTCAAGATTGACGCTTTAGAAATAAAGTCTTTATTTAAGAAAGTTAATACATTTCATTATTATCGACCTTTAGGAAGTCTTAGTTATTCTAAGGTTTAGGCTATAAACATACTTTTCTTTCCAATAGTTCATTATTCAATCATAGCCGTTACAAGCCTCAGATCTGATTGGTTCTTAGCACGACCTGTCCATTACGTAATGATGTTACTACCATAAGTACTCGCTACCGATTCAAGTCGAAAGCATATTATCTTATTTCAAATTGATCTCTCGGCGGAACACTCGAAATTCGCCGGATTGTATCATTCTCAATTTGCGTAGCAATAAAACGAAAATGAAAATAAAACAGTGAGTTTTATTACTCCTGAGAAAGAAAAAGTAGTTGAAGAGCAAAAGGAGAAATGAATTGCTTGAAGAGAGGCAGCTGAGAAGTCTGAGAAGGCAGCTGATGCGGAAGTTCACAAAAATAAAAGCGAAGGAGAAAATCTAAAAAGGTTTGTTAACATTTCTGATGAACAAAAATAACTTGACAAGAGGCCATTTCCAGGTGTTTCGGCTTTTAACACCGTTTGATTTCTATTCATTTAAATCATTCATGTCTTCAGTTTGAACAAAGTGACAACAACAAACTCAGCCCGTGTTCGTTCTTATGGCTCTTTGCAAACGCAAGAAGTTATTTCACCAAGTATTTCGGCGACAAGTTAATTGTTATATCATAAAATTTCAGAGAATTAAAAGTTAGAAAACTGAAATGTGAAGTCCATTAAGAGTGGTTTCGCGCTCAACGTCGATTTCGAAAGGAAAACAATTTCTTCTCCGACAACAAATTTTCATCAGTGAGCTTGTATTTAAGGTAGTAATTACTGAAAGGAAAGTGGTCTTTTTTTTTCTCGAAGCAATAAAGTTTACATTAATGCGTATTTAATGACTGACTTCTTGGAAAGCAGTGAAAGCAGTGTTTCAGCTTATTTTCCTAATCATGAGCAAAACAGGACTCACTGTTTCATATTTGCATTTAGATAACCTTCTCTGCGACAAATTAGATGAAGTGCGCAAAAATAGTTTCCAATTTTACCTGTGGATTCGCAATTACTTACAAAATGATGAATGAAAACCTAGTATTCTGTCCACATCCGCCAGTCGCTTGCTCGTCGCTGGTTGCTTGGCGGCCATTTTTTTTAAAAACACATGTCTTGATGACGTACAACTCCAAGGTTAAAGCTGTTATCGCCCTAAGGTGTTAGTGGGTTTTGCTTGCCCTTCAAACAACTGTCAAGTAACCTACAACATAAACTCGCACACCTAAGAACTTAGAAGTGGCCTGACCATAGCTGATTGGTTCTCAGTACGCCCTATTTTTCGCCAAAATTCGAGCGATTCGAGTCCTCTAAAAAGGTGTTAAATGACAAGGTGTTCAATAACAAAACTCGCGTGCCCCGCGCGTGCTCTACTTAGTTCCTTCTCTTCAATGACTACTTCTTAATATTCCCAAAGCCTTTCAGAAATGGCCTTTTTCTAATTCTCATGATAAATTGGTATATTAAAGGTAAGACTTGGCGTCGTCCAATCCTGTTGGTAATCATAATCGTAATTAAACAAAGTCAAGCTCCTGTAGTGCGGTTGTCCGATTTTGCTAATCCTCCATGGATGAATTGGACTCCTCTAAGCGCTATTACCACTACAAATTGGAAGGCGAGCAGCACGGATGTCTAATAACACAATTCGTGTGCCATTCGCGTGCCACACGCGTATTTTATGTGGCTCCAGTGACTAAATATTTCTTATAGAATTTTCAGAAATGCTTTTTCATAGCGAATTTTTTTCATAAATCGTTGACTGGTTTCGCTTCGTCTTAAGTTATTCCTTAAATCAATTTTTTTTCTTATGGTTATGTGACCAAATTGGACCACTCTGGGTTTAATTACCAGAATATATGAAACACCAAAGAACGATGAGAGTGCTTGATCCTTTTAAAATTATTATCGCCGGTGGTTCCACCGCAATAAACAAATACCAGCAATTAAATTCGACTGCTGTGATTGGGTAGCTCGCATTTTTCTTCCTGGAAACCTAGATTATTTGTTTTAGCTCTTAACAACAACTTCGCTTTGCGTGGTGTGATAGTAGAATCGTTGAGGATGATATCACGAGAAATCAAACTACTATTTCGTATGACGTAGAAACAACCAAAAAAAAAAAAAAAAAACCTCAATGATGGTATTGACATGCACATATGTACATGGCCTGGTAAAAGTTCAAAACTCGCTCAAAAACAAAAAAGCCAAAATATTTGCCCTATCTAGGAAAACCAAACCATTTAAAGAAAGAAACTTCCAACTGCCCTGTAAATGCACATGAAAATGACTAGACGATAAAGACAAAAAATACATTTGTGACCTGCGGAACCGGAGTGATTTACCACAAGTACTCACAGTGCCGAGCATTTCAAGCATCGTCTGAACAATCATATAATTTAATATATCTTGTTACCGCTATTTGCACACGGTACGTGCTTGGAAAAGATGCGTAAATTTTCCACTAATAAGAATGTTTTTTGCCATCTTTCAGTTCTAGAACTTGATAATGTGCAAGGAAAAGTTTCAATGTCGGAAGCTTTTACATGTAATTACAAAAAGGAATTGGCACCGTGCGTAAATCTCGACATAAAAAACTGAGAAAAAAACAACACAGGAGAGAAAATGTACTTTAAAATTGACATACTTGCACCCCGAAGGGGCTTCTCTGTATGACGCTAAGTTAAACTGCGCACTAAGGTTATTTTCCTATTTACTTTTCTTTACAGAATAAACAGAAAGTACCTTAAAGGATTTTCTATCCACTACAGAAAAGAAAAACAGGCGTGTGCCGTTTGACCTTCGAACCGATCCAGAAAAGTCGTCACAGAATACGGTTAAACGGAAACTTCCTAATATATTTATTTTTCACACGTCACTTCTCGTTACTAAGCAACAAAACTGGTCAATAAATGGAGGATTGCGGGCTCATTTAATCATGTCCTTTGAAAACCTAGTCAAATTGACGCGAAGAAGATATCTATAAAAGATGATATTTTGCCAACCGTGCCGGCCCTCGCTATCTAGCTTAGTTTAATCAGCAAAATACGTCCGGAATAAGCAAAAACAACGCTTAAATTCAAGTAAAAACATAGAAATAAGAAATATAATGTAACGGTGCTTTCCATTACCTGGTTTGTTTGACAATTCAAGAGAGTAATTAGCATTTTTAGGGAAATAGCCTTGACTGAAATGTAAGAAGTGCTTTCAGGTTATTTTTTAGTTAGTCTACATGACAAAAATAAGTGGTTATATGAGCAAAAAAGAATGAATTACTTGAATACTGAAGAAAGGTGGCAAGTCTTGAAACTGATCATGTGGCTCGAAATGACAAAAGCAAAGAAGAAATGGCTGTAGTCCCAGAAAAATTAAAGGTTCACGGCTAGTATTCTGATTACTCATTGTGCCAGTATTCCAATGTTATCTTCAAGTCCAGTGTTTGATTTATTCAATTTACTGGATTAAATGTGTTCAGTACATGCGTACCTTTAAAGTTTTCTAACGGAAAAACACCGATAAATATAACATATGTACCATGCTTATTACTATTTCGATAAGCGACTTCCTAGCTTTGAGAATTCGTACAGAGGATAATTAACAAATGTAAGTGGTAGAATTAACATGTAACATCAGTACCTTTTTCAGGTTTTTCCAGTTCGGTTTAGGGTTTTCTTGTTCGTCTACATTGCAAGAAATGGTTATATGAACTAACCTTTAAGATGATATCTCTTTCGTGGCTTAGGGAACACGTACTGGCGTTTTAAAAGATCTCTGTGTTTTAAATATCCTGTTATGGCTAGGAAAAAACCTCCTTTCCGTACAGGAAGATATTTGAAAGGTTTTTGGAGAGGACAAAAAATTTTCAATGGATTTTTTGTCTGAAGTTCTCGAAATAGCTGAAAGTTACTTGCGGTCAGAGGCAAACATAGCAAATGATTTCTCGATTCTGTCTGCCGGAATATGCCTGAAAAAATCAGCATTAAATTATTTCATGATATAATTTCATCTCTAAGTGGCAATAATGACGTGCGGAAACTGTTTCGTCCCTAGAGTCAAAGAATTGTTTACAATGATTGTCCATTTCCAGTCCATAAGTGCCTTTCTGATCGAGCTTTAAAAACATCAGCTCTGAATGTTCAAAAGGCATGGAACGATTGCTCCTAGTAATTTGAACCTAATACATTGAATATTTTTTATGTGGCGCGAGTTGAAAGGATCAAAATTTGACAAAAAAATCTATTAGTGGATTAGCGTTTTTGCCACTGTAGACATTTTACAGTTTTTGACTAAAGCGGGAATCAGCCCAAACATTTTCACACCGAGAGCTAAAAATATCGATAACTGTTATGTTGTAAATGTCAGGAGTCAATCCGGTTTTAGCCTGACAATGAAAAGATGCAAAATGTAAAGCCAAGGCGGTGAGTTAGTTAGGAAAGATTTCTCCCTTTTTTCATGAAAAACGTTCTAGGTGATTAGAAAACCTTTTATCCTTCTATAAACTGCTGGACAACATACACTAACAAAATCATTAAGATCATATTTACCGCACTTAAAGGCATACATAACATCTTGAAATATAGTACAAGATGGGCCGATTACATAGCTGATTCACACGACCAGCAGTACACAATTTAATGAAGCTCTTCTCCGGCAATTAAGTTACTTAGGCTTCCCTGGAACATTTATTTAATCTTCATCACTCAACAGCCAACTTCCATTAAAAACGTGCGCGTAATTTCTGTAAAGTTGTGTCCATTTTTTTTGCTGTTCATCACTCTGAAAGTACATACATAAAAAAACGTGTTGTAACGGGAGATAAAGTGGAGTAACGCGGTGTCACGAAGCACGTCTTAAACGTTAGCGAGGAATGTTTACTGCGGGTGTTTACTCAATTACAAGTCTTGAGTTAAAGAATTTGTCTGAAGAATTGTTATGTTTCCATCCATTTTAGTACGGGAAGAACGATATTTTCTTTAAAAAAAAATCAGTTATGCTGGATGGGCTAATGCTCGAAGGTTAATCCAAGCATCCAAGGGCAACTTTGTGCGAGCAAATAACAATCTTTTGCTACACCAAAAAATGATCTTAAATCCGCTTAAACATTCAATAATAAACTTAATTTAGGACGGAGGTAAAGAGGCTGCGAAAAAAAAAGAAACTAAAAGCCTTTATATGTTAATTTACGGCCTCCTTAAGTTTTAACCTATTTTCAATTTACACAACATTTAGTCTAGTCAATTATAGTGTTCAAATTATAAACAGAATTCTGATTTAAACGCTGAAATTTCTAATTCTTGGTAAAGTCTAAGGACTAATCACTAAAGGTTATCTAAAAAGAGGCAAGATGGCTGGAATAAGCAATTTCCTTCTTAACCGAGTTCACCAAAAATCAGAAATAAAGCATATCCGGCCCCTACAAAATTTGCATATCCTTGAACAGGGAGGGGGGCATGCATTCGTATATGTGGCCATAGAGAGTGCGGTGTTAAGGTGTTTCGGATTGAAATCGTTTATAGATATTGAATGTTTTTGTCTGAAAGAGCGTGCGTTTTAGACACTAGCCTAGAATTGGGTATTCTGCACGTTTGGAAGAAATCATCGTTTCTTTATTAACAACCGGAAATTTGAACCCTTAGCAGAATTTTTTCGCAATCGAAGTCACTCTTTGTTGACTGAGCTCTTGTACTAATTTATGCAGGGAATCAATTTTTCTAAGTATATGAATTTTTTGTCGGTATTTTCGTCAGGTCTGAAACTTGATGGGGTCTAGAAAATCACATATTTTTCTCTGAAGTAGAAAAACGGTTTTAGATGCGGAAAAATATACACCCTCACCAAACCTTTTAAGTAGAACCATATAGATATTTCTTAACAATAAGGATATGTTTACTTTTTGCTATGTGCATTTTTGAATTTAAATGTGATCAAGTTGTATTCGCAAATAAGATCCTATGTTGAACAGGCAAATACTGGTAACTTAAGCCTATGCCCAAGTTTTTTCATTTATATTGTATTTTGAAAAAGTTCGCTTAATAACAGCACGACAATGCTATAACTGACTGCATGGTACCTCGATCACAGACTGTCGTTATTAATTAAACGCGAGTTAGCTGAAATTAAATGACAAATATCGCTCCATAAAGTACAACCTAAAGATATACACAAGCCATTCCACTCTTAAGGGAAGTCGATTTATCATAGAATAACTAACTTTCATCATAAAATTCAAGGGACGATTTGATTTTGCAAATTACTTGTCATACTATTTGCTATTATGATTAAGAATTGAAATAAAGGTGTACTTTTAACGGAAAAAGAAAACTTAAGGCTGCACTACAGCATTTAAAATAACAACAAAAACGTAAAATTTTACGAGAGGTTTACAAAAGACAACCACAAAACTCACCGTTAGTTTCGATGCGATGTGTAATTCGTCTTGCTTCTCTTTGACGGCTACATTGGTAAATCAATTACCTGCTGTTATTCCCCAGTACAAATTGATATCAGCAGAGAATTCATGACATGAATGCAAATTCAAGTGACCCACCGGAAACATTTCATCTTCCTGCCCAAACAAAATTGCCTTGTATTTGTCACTGTTTCACCTGGTCGAAGTAAACAAAGTAATTTTTCATTCAGGTTTTTTTATAGCAATTGTAGGGAATTTTCCTTCCTTGGTTAGAGTCTTAAATTTCTATCTGTTAGTCAGGCACGTTTTCTCTCACTATATTCCCTCTTTTTAACCTGGTGGACGTTATGAATTAAATTAGCCTGTTGTAAGGTGCATACTTGTACTTATTCAAGGTTTTTTAAAAAATGTTGTCAGCTCAAAACTTACTAAAATATTTTAAGCTTAATGTATATGTGTTAGTACTGAAAGCTGCGTTAGTCATTTCACACTGTGCTTTTCAGATTTCTGGTTCGTGGTCTTCGCTCACTGGTCCTCGCCTACTAATCATTTCGCAGTACGCTTTTATCGTATAAATTATTCATACTGCATACACGCTATAATTGACAAGCAGTAATTGCAAATATTAGCCAATTCGTTTTTTCAGTATTTTACATGTGAATTTAACCTTAGCATTTTACGTTACTGCATTGATGGCGCACAAGTTTGTCACGAACTTGAGTAAGTCATATTATAACCAAAAACGATCACTTCATTTTTTTATTTCGTACCAGTATTTAGGTCAATTTTTTTTTTGCGTGTGATTCAGTGTTATATTGCAAGGCATGGAGAAGGATATAATTGTAATTTTACATCTAACAAATTAATTATTAAAAGAATAATGCTTGAACGCCGGTATTTTTATCGTGCACTTTTTTGTACTATTTTTTCGCGCAACAATCAAAATAACATTCACGAAGTGTTTTCTTCTCACTGACAAAAGTTCGGACGCGGCTCGTAGCCTCATAACGCATTTCTCATTAGGCATGTGGTAAGTGAAAATGAATGCAATTTAAAATTAATGTAGGTATAATTACAGACGTTTTGAAAGCTATTTTTAAAATGTGTCTCATTAATACTGATCAATCTTTTGTGCTTTACACCCCTTTAAAACTCAAGGTAAATTAATTAAAACTTGGACTCGTTTCATTAAAACCCTGATTTAAAAACCAAAAACAATTTTCATTGGAACAGTCTAACTTCTTCATGTGCTACTTTGTTTGTGTAACAGAGTCGCAGTAGGAAACCGAAGCCTGTTTTAAGAGTCCGTGCAGATACTTCAAATGCAAATCGGAAGCGTTAAGATAAGACGGTACTGATCATTACCAGTCTATTCAGTCGCCGGGTAAGACTACTTTTTCTGCGGCGCTGCAACCATCATGCAAAAATCGCATACCGCCTTCACCACTCAGTATTACCTGGGGTCATAAGTGCCGTAAGGCCATTTAAATGTGTTTCAAAATCTTCCATTTTTTGCGTGGTACTTGACAATCATGAGCAGGCTGTAGATAAGTCCGTGGACTTGCCGGAAGCTTGTTCGGTGCATGCGATAAAGTTGTACCATCTGTAAAATCGGCGCGTATTATTCTTCCGATTACGTCATTGTGTTGTCTGATGGTTTTTCGGGCTATCAAGTCTATCACACGCGTATGCATGTGGCTGGCGCAAGATAACAACTGACACAAAGTACTTATAAACGAAAAGATCGTGCCAGAAAGAAGCATTTTATAATGTTTAGCAAGATCAGGAAGTGACTAGTCAAAATTGTCAAAGCTATGTTCCTAAAGTTATGTTTATAGGTTGTGAGATTCTGCAAGATAAAATACTGAAAATTTTGCTGGTTTTTACAGGATTTTCCCATCAAAAAATCATAACTTACAGAAACAAACACTACCTTGTTTGTTTGTTTGTTTGTTTGTTTGTTTTTCTCCCCAAACTTCTGGAAAAGAAGATCTCCTTATTGCAGGTTCAGAAAGATCGTCTTTGGTAAAGTCTTAGTCAAACGCGTCTCTTATTTATGGAAGAGCTCGATTTGTCCCGATCAACTGTCTATTGTAATAGCCATTGTCAATAAAACGCCGTCTTTCAGGCAAAGTGCTCAAAACATTACTTTGTACGCCACTGGTGCCTATTTTACAAATATTGGATGAGCGGCTGACGAGTGGGACTAAGCCAAACTAATTCCCAGTACCTCTCGGGCAAGACCATTCCTTCGAAACTTCGATCGACGCAGTTTCACTGCTAATTGCTTTGATTGAGACTAGAAATACAAAGTTTGGCACTAAAACGATTGCATAAGGAAACCACAAGACATGGCCACCGACAGCCAGACTAGTCACAGGTAGTTTTTCTCCTTCGTTGTTAGTGTTTTCTCCATAGTTTATACAAGTTGTCAAGGAATTGCTTTTTGTTTACAAATGGAGTATTCTACTAGCTTGGCAACGATCTCGAATGATCTTAAAATCGTGAATATCTTATATAAGTTATTCCTATGGTGTTGATTACATCTTAGTTTACTTATCCCTGGAACTAAGACAAACTTTGTAGCGTACGAGATTGCCCCGCTTTAAACAGTCTAAATTAGGTGCAGTAAACAATACAATGTACATATGTCTGGATTTATGAAAACCGTGCTAATTTCAACACAACCACCCTGACACTTTTCCAAGAAAATACACAGGCTTTTTCACTCGATCAACCACAGGCACTCTGTCAACACACAGCCTACTCACCCACCTTGCTTGTGTCTGGCTGGCTGGCTGCCAGCCCCTAAGACTGCAGGGCATCACTGGCCAAGGCTGTCCTGCAAAGAAAATGAGCAGTTTTAATTGAGGAATGTGCCTCCCTCTGTGACCCACCCCACCCCCCTAGGGTTAGCTCCTGGCAGCCCTGCTTGGTATCAGCGGGTGGCCAGGTCCCAGGGCTATCTTCCCCCACCCTCCTTGACGGAAGCCCCCCTGGCTTATCAAGCACCGCAAAGGCCTCCCTGCCGGCTATCGCCGACAGGCAGGCACGAAAGTTTTGCCCCAAATTTGACACGGTTTTCATAAATTCAGACATTACATATAGTACTTACAACACCCTTTGTTAGTTAGGTGTGTTAAACCTTGTTACATGTGGAGTGTTTTCATATATCTATGCTTAAATCAGACACTAAAATGTTTTCTGTACTTTTGTCTAGCATACCTGTGTGGTCTCGTCACCATCCTCAAATTCCACAACGTTATGTTCCACCATGGACACAGGATATGAAGAACAGAAATCTTATTCTGGAGGTATTCTTCCATCTACAATGCATTTGTCTCGAAGGGTTTTTTAAAGTTATAGTACATTATGAATTCTAGCCTTTGGATAGCATTTCACTCTCAACTGGCAATAAATGAAAAATCTCAAACTCACTACAATTTGCCTTTGTCAACTTCTAGTTGAATCAAATTTTACTTGCCTGCCAACACAGCCCAACAGTTTCTTAGCAGTGCCATATGATAAATTTAAGACTGTCGGCTGAGATTAGTGCAGCATGCCTGAAACTTTCTTCGCTTTGCTAAAGAAATCAAGTCAAAACAAAAAGGGGCTGTGAATTGAACTGGCTTGGGAAAAATTCAAGATGACAAGATTCATGGACTTTGTCTAAATATGAAGAAACATTATCCAATGCTTACCTTTTATCATGTCATTTCTTCCCAGAACTGCAAATTGACAAACTATCCTTACGGTCCTCATGACACAAGTATTTATTTGGTACATAGAGGTGAGTAACTTATGTTAGATATATTAAATATAAGTCAATGTACTCTTGTTGGTACTTTATGTCATGACACAATTTTTTCACTGTTTACTGGGGGGCCAATTCCCTCTATGATATGTGCCTGCCAGGAATCATGGTACAAATGTACATGTAGTTGTATTCATCAAAGCAAATATTTAGTCTGAGAGGATGAATACAACTACCAGGATTGCCTGCAAGTCCATCTCATAGAGGGCATTAGCCATTATGAATCAGGCAAAAGGTGCAACTACACGCTGTGTGCAGTGCAAATTGTTTGTTATTAGTAACAAGCTAAACAACTTACGACTAAGCGTTTCTTTCTAATAATATTGATAGGTAGGTTTTGTGTTTGCTGCCAGCTAGTCATTATTAGAAGTGGAGATGATAAAGTCTAATTTAGACATTTTGCTTTCCAACAATAGACCATATTCGTATTCTCGTTATTGGACTGGATTTAGCTTGCAACTGAGGCTGATACATGGAATCTTTTCAAATACAAATAGCATTTATCCCTTTTTGATGATATTCCCCACATGAGCCTCCACTGCAAGCTAGTTCCAGTCCAATACCGAGAATACAAATATGGTCAATTGAATTGAATTGAATTGAATTGAACAACTAGAAACTCAACAAGGGCCTCAGGCCTGGTGAAATTTTACTACATTTTTCGTTTTTCCAAATTATCTCAGAATTTTAAAGGCTGTGCATCAAGATATCCCTAAGGATGGTCACAACCCTTATTAGTGCTGAGTGGGACCAGAGAGTGAGTTGTTCAGTTGTATTCATGTGTCATCTAACAAGACAGTTCTTCCTCTGCAGAACGTCTGAACAATGTTGAACCACAGAAGATGGTCAACAGCAAGTCAATCAAAGTGCCACGAGAGAGGTTGCTAAGGCCTTGGTTCCATTCTCCTCTCTCCCGCTACCAGAGCAGCCTCATGTTTAGGAAGACATGAGAAATTTCCTGTTTCAAGAAGAGTGTAAAATAATTGTATCAAGTGAAGGTCACTACAGAGAGCTGTAGTTAGTTTGGTGTGAAGGGTTGGGCTATTTTACAATGTGTGGTTCTAGAAAATATCCATACCACCCCCATGGAAGGGATTTCTTCTAAGTTCCCCCCCCCCCCACCCTTCTGGAAATTTCAATTCCTTACAGAACCCCCACCCCTCAGGAAATTCCAATCCCTTCTGTAGGTGGAGTATGAATATTTTCTGGAACTGCACAATGCACTGTTTTGGTAATAATCAGATAGACTATGCGACTTGTCTGAACAATGGTCTGGGTATTCATTAGAGAGAAAATCTGAAAGTTTGAATTTCTGCAGATGAAGTATATTTTTCCTCTTGTGAAACCATTTTGTGTTGCTTTTCTTTCATGGTAACATTGGCTTTTAGTTTAGAAATGTCTTCTTAAATTGAGTGTTGCTTAAAGTACTCTGTTTCCACATGTCTCTTAGGGAAAAGAGAAGGTACAACATTACATTAAATTTTGTAGAGTTGTCATGTCTCATTAGTTGTCAGCACAGCACCAGTTATTTGCCTCTACCAATACAACCCTTGGATCTTGCCACATAAGGTCAAGGTTTTGATCTGGCAAAGTTGATTAAAATAGCTGTAATTATCTCAGAGTGAAAGTCACTGGAAACAAGCTGTCCTGTGCTAGAACAAATCAGTACATGCATCGTAGACATTATACACATCAAGAGATTTGTTCTCACCACTTGTCATCTTGATGGTGTATGAATATTTGTAATGAGAAATCAGATTTTGATCATTGTTAAAACCCACATGACTGGGCTTGAAACTTTGCATCAAACAAGTCCATGACAGATTGTTTGGTGATACCAAATTGTTTATTTTTTTACAGTGTGACGGCCTCAACCAAAGCCACCTAGAAAAATTCTCCTGCAAATTGAACATTTGGTGTTTGAGTGATTAAAACAATAAACATGGTCACACGTGATTTTTTGGTGCTAATATGGGTATTATTGTGCTAAGATCACCAGTTTGTCAGAAATCTACAGTTAAAAGCACCCAGGAGGATTCCATTTTATATTTCGTCAATTTGCACATAATTGTGTCAGGTAGCATTGGTTGGAGTAGTCGCTCTGTAATAAAGGTCGTAGGAAATTCATCTGGTAATCAAACAAATATCAAGTGCGTATAATTTAGTAACACTGTCAAATGTCAGAGTTGAAGTGAAAGATGATGAAAATTTCATTTTAAATTGATGTATTTATTTGAGGATTTTGCATTCAGAGGGGAAGTATCGCAATGCTAGAGAAATGTTCTTATGCTTCACTCTGACCTTTTTCAGGAGTATTTGATACCAAATATAAAGAGAGTTGTACGTCATACTATAGTCATTACTACCAGTTCTTTGTATTATACTTTTCTTATAACTTTTATATGTTTGTATTTGCTTTCTACAAAGGAGGGATATGAAAATAGCACATCAGTGTGATTCATGATAATATTAAGAGTTTTGTGCCAGACTGATGTCATCAGAAAATTTGGTGCTATGTGTACTTATTTTGTATCAAAGGTTTTGTACATGTGTGAGATAAGTAATTCCTTATTAATATATTTCAAGCAGTTTAATAAAATATTATAAAATTCAATAGTAATGCACTCTTTTATTTGTATTTGCCAGCACCATCCTGAGAAGATGGGTCAAAATAATAGGCCCCTGGAGGATTCCCATATAAAAAAGACAGAGGTGCTCGACATACCTTTCAGGGGTTAAAAAGCAGTTTTGGTGCCTCTTGGGGTGTTCAGCCTCCAAAGGACCACAGCAGGAGCATTTACAGTATCATTCAGGGCACTGACCCGGAAAATATGACAGGAAATAATGCGTTGTTTTAGAATCGGTACCTCGTGGGGAGAAAAACCTTTTGAGCCACACCCACAAAACAGGACTTTGTACCTCTTAGGGGTTCTTTTAAAAAATTTGCGATGAGCACCCCCGTCCTTTTTATATGGGAGTCGCCCCAGGGGTAATAGGCCATCTTCGATATGTTAAGATTCTAACTTGGCTCCGAGGCTTGGGGGAATAACATAAAAGAAATCACATCAAGGTTGAGGAATGAATCATTAATTTCCTTTGGTTTGTTCCCCCGAGCCTCGTAGCCAAGTTAGAATGTTAATATTTTGAAAATGGCCTTTGTATAGATACCCTTAACTTCCCGCAGACCCCCTGAAGATGGAAGTACAACAGACTTAACAGACTTGATGACGTCAATGGATCATTTTCTCTTGCATCCAGTGTCAATAGATTCAGTCGACTGTGATTTAACGAGCTCAGTCAAGGCATTTTGAGTTATTTTGGCCACGTACAAAATTACCGTTAAATTGCAGGTAACCCGAAAATAGTAGTTGTATAAGATAGAAAAACAGCAAAGAGATATTTTACAATAACTGTCTAATTTCTCGCGCGCTGATTGGCTCATTTTTATCATCAATAAGAGTACAGATGGATAAAATTTTAATTTATGCAAGCTTTCAAGTTGTCAACTGTCAAACTGTCAACTTTTTAACCAATGAGATTTTATGGACTTTTTTAAGTAGCCAATCAAAAAGCGAGAAAATCTATTGACAATGTTCGCGTCATTTTGAATAAAATTCACTTATCTTTGTTTACGGCAAGTTTACGCGTCTTTTCGCCTCGTTTATCCCGGCATTTGACTAGTTTGGGGTCTTGTTATGGTAAAAAACAAATTGACGTCAGTTTTTTTATGCGTCTGTCCTCTTATTGATGATAAATTGCGGCATAACATTGTCAAAGTTTACTGCGGAACCACTCGCCTGCGGCTCGTGGTTCCACAGCCACTTTGACAATGTTATGCCGCAATTTATCATCAATAAGAGGACAGACGCATAAAAAAACTGACGTCAATTTGTTAAATAATAAACCATAAAGGAACAAAGATGGTTAAGGATGGAGATGATTAACACAGATTTCAAAAGACGAATTTGAAAAATTTAGGCTAAACTTTTCATGATGCGTAAACCATGACGTAGCTCCTTTGACAAAGGGGG
Organism: Orbicella franksi; assembly: GCF_964199315.1. NCBI lineage: Eukaryota > Metazoa > Cnidaria > Anthozoa > Scleractinia > Merulinidae > Orbicella > Orbicella franksi. Next base: position 21,099,646 of record NC_138159.1, read on the forward strand.
CAAGGGATTCTCTCCGCACGAAACTGGTATTTAAAGCAATGCGGCGCACGTTATCGCGAAACGAACTTGTTTTTCATGTAGAACAAACCGCTGAGATTATATCTTTATTCGAGGAATTGGCTCGCGCGACGTAAGTCACTACATTATGTTGAGTCACCATATTGGAGGATTTTTCGTCCAAATAAAGATCAACGAGCTAACAAAGAAGCAAACCCAATAAATCAGTGCTCATATAGCGCGATTTTTTCATCGCCTTCTCACCCACTGCAGTGACTACTTGAGGCTACCAGAGTCAGGTTAGTGTTACTGCTCTGTGACGGACATTTTTTGATTTCCTGCTGTGAAGTAATTTACAACATTTCATGTGACTGCTAAAAGCTGTTCTTATGTGTTTACTTGATAAGGCATACACAATAGGGTTCAGTACACATGACAAGTACACCAGCCACATTGCCATCCTGTACACCGACAACGGGGTCTCGGAAGAGGGTTGGCAATTATGCACCATCACGTAAGGACCCCAGGATAAAAAGAACACTAACACAAGAATGAACCCGATTTTAGCAATCTTGTATTCGCGCGGGATTGAGCTCACCCGAAGTTTGCTCTTAAACTTAGAAATGGCGCGAAGTCTCAACAGAGGTGAGCTTGTCTTATTTGCCGCAGGTACTTTGAGTGAGGTGGAATCCAGCTCAGACCTCTCTGCCAGTGTTCCGAAGCTAAGAGATCTAGAGCGAGATTTCGGTCGCGGAACTAGTTCTGGTAAACTTGCTTTTCCAAGCTGAACGGGATAAACAGGGTCAACAGGAATTTTAACAGGCGGTAGCTGTAGATGGTTAGAATTCTTTTTACTGGTATTGGAATTTGACTCGGTCTTCGATTTTTCTAAACGTCGCGTAATTAAATGTACCTTTCCGATACACCGATCATCTTGTGTTTGTGGCGTTAATCCATTTATTGAGAAAGAAGATGGAACATTTAAGTCCGGGCTTACAGGGTTTGAAGCAGTTGTTACCGTTAAGCTGATTGAATGTGAAGGTATTCTATTGACTTTGCACTCGCTAGGTTGATGTGGTACTTGATCTGCAGCGGAATGAGCGTGTGGCTCTGAAGAGATCAGATTATTTGGGTCGATTGAGTGTAAGTTGCGATAACTTAGACTTACGGATCTGGTTAATTGTCCCGGATCCGTCGAGTTATCTGCTGGACAGAAAAACGCAGACACTGTCCCTGGTACCAATCCGTTGATGGAAAACTGCACGCTGACCGAGCAGGACCTGGGTCTAGCCGGCTCATCCGGGCTTTCATCGCTAGTTATCGCTTTTGCCGCTGATTTCATTTGCACAAAAAGCGGCAGAAGATTCTCGTCTGTTCTAGTATGCTGACATCCCGCTGAATGCGACCTAAACTTTTTGTCGTGATGTCTTTCAGAAACTTTAGCCTTGATCGATTCCGCCTCGCATACATGAGCTCTTAAATCACCGATTGAATTATCTGGTACGCTGTGATCAGTGCAAGCTTCTTTCACTCTCTTAAAATTGCTTTTCTCTTCTTCGACACCTGAGTTAGAAAGAAACGATTCGAACTCCCGACCCGTGATATCTGTTACGCGCGGGCTGTCCCGTTTCCCGTTTGAGCCGTTTGTAGAAGTCCTCCAGTGGGAAACTCTCTTAGTATGCCGGCGTATTGAGGCGAAAATCATGCCATAGGTGGAGAGAAGAGTTATTAAAGGAACTCCAAATGCAAAAACGGTCATGAATGCGTACAACCCACAGCTTCGATGCCATGCTGGCGAACAGAAGTTTGTCCCAGGGTGGTACTCATAGGTCGTGATTAAAGGCAGACAAGAGAGGGACAGAGAACCCAGCCATACCAGTGCTAGCATGCATAACGCTCTCCTTGGAGTCAGCACGTGTTTGTAGCGCATTGGTTTGACCACAGCCAAGTATCGATCGGCGCTGATACAACACAAGGTTGAGATGGACGCCAGGCACAACGCAGTGCTGGACATCCCGTTCATCTAAAATGAAGCAAAAAGCCAACAAATGAAACTAGAATTCCATTTTGCATCCGGGGGAGGTACTCTGTTACTCTTTGGGTGGGGGTGTGCCGCTGAAACACTGAAACCCTTACTCTATACTAGACCGTGATCAGCTATTTTTCGTGCAGAAACTTTATCACTATCGTTGGTCCAACATAGGCTAACTAAACCAATACCTTACAAAGTCACTTCCGAGTTTCAGTTTCTACTTTTTAACCCCAAGAACTCTGTCCTACCCTAAGTCATTCATACACTGGCCACTTTCCCGGTAAATTCTACCCTCTGTTAGACCAAAACTGTCTGAGTTCTATACCCTATCTCAGGCTAAACTGCCTGAAGACCATACCCTTCACAGCAGAACATACCTATATAGCCTATATGTGGGACCACCCCCGGGTTTTCCTTAATTGAACACTAACAACACTAACACTTAAGAGAACACTACTATAATTTTTCCAATTTACTTATACGTATAATTGCCTAGAATCTTTTTTTAATAGAACAAGACCAATAAAACGTCTGGAAAAATAGCTAAACTTTAATTCTAAAGTTGTTTTTAATGATTAGGATTTGTCTCACGACAAGTCTAGAAATAGAGCTAATGTGACTGAAAGCATTTTTAACTCTCAAAACGTCTTGAAACAGAGTCAAAGTACCAGAGCTCCAGCCAAATGCACGCAACAGTTAATGCAACTTGAAAACAACTTTGTTTCATACAACATATTGCACATGTTTGGCCAACAGGGTAACAATAAAGTAATAAGATTTTGCAACATGCATGTTGTGCCAAGCAATATTGCAATATGTTGCTTTGAACTGAATACTTGAGTTTGATAAATTAGAATTACATTCACGAAAGACCTAAAATTGAGCCAACATGCCTGGAGTCCAATTTAAAAATTGCAATATGGAAAAGGGGAACGGGAAAAATTTAAAATTAACGCCGGTTTGTTTCCCCTATTAAGTACATTATCTAGGTTCAGGCGGAGTTTCAGTCCTGTTTTTGTCACAATGTTATGGAAAAGTTTTCGACAAAAACGTAATTTAGTCCAAAGCGCGATTGAAAACGTGATTTCCAACTTTTATCTCATATGGAAAACAAAGACGCATCAATGTAGTCGATAATGAAGAAACATAGGTACGCAATGCGTACAGGAAGAGGCAATCTTATCGTGGTGGTTCGTGTTTGCATGAGAGAATTTTGACTGAATTATTCAAGCTTTTAGAAGTGTCCAACCAGGCAATTGTTCTTTCTTGGGTTTACTTAAAGTTGATGGTCATTAAAGCAGAAACGCAGAGAGTGCCTTAGCGAATTTTTCTTGTTAAATTCCGACATCAGAACAAAATTCAATCTTTTCCTCAGTTTTCAAAAACGTGACTCTGACATTACCATTGACGTTGTTCCCGATATAAATATTCCCTGACGTGGCGAAACAATGCACAGTGCGTGATAGTATCAATTTTACCACGTGTCGGTCAAACAGAATAATATAAATATTAAACTATCAGTCAGATAAAGTTATTTCCTTTCGCGTGATATGTCATAAAGTGCTTTATCTATTAAACAATGGAAAACATAGATTCACAAAGCACCGCTGTTGCATAAAATGAACCATTTTTCGCGCTATTAATCCGGTCTTTCAAATAATTATTTTTTTCGCCGGTTTAACCCACTGTGACAGTTTTTCGTCACAAAAGAAAAAGGATATTTACAATATTATTGTTTCTCTTTTCCTGTTCTCGTTCCTACCTTCCGTGAGACTGACGTGAAATTTAATTAGAATCACTGGTAAAACTAAATTAGGGTTTCTTAAAGGCAATATTGTCAAAAATATCAATTTGCCTTTTCTACGCAACTGTTTTCACATATAATTATCCTTGCTTCTTTCAGAGGTATATTGCAATGAAGGAGTAATCATTTTCATAGATGTTAAAATACCGGTAAAATTAATTTCAGTCGAAAAGATACTAGATTCCATTTGCACGCTCGTGAGATAATTTTAAGGCCGCAAATATATTAAACATTGATCAGGAATTTCTGCTTCAAAATCTGAAATTTCAATTGTTTAACAATATTTTCTCGGTTTTTCATTAATATCTTGTCTTATTGTTATATTCTTTCATTATCCACGACCGATAATAAGCTTAGTGGGGGTATTATAGGAACTACGGGCCTGAGCGAATAAGAAGGTTAAACAAAGCTGTACAATAATAATCCAAAGATGTTTAATTTCGGTTACTTACAACACAGTGAAGACATTTTCTCAGCCGTGCATCTTTTTAACAAAGAGAACTTCTAGTTATTCTTGTTTCTTTTTGTTTTGTTTTTCTGTGGAAATTTTTTAATTATAAAACAAGTCACGAAATATATCTTCAACCATTTTTCACCGAAATATTAATAAATTATAAATACCACATTCTCTGTATCTCAATCGTAGTTTCTCTCTGTCTTAAAGCTTCTTTAAAAAACTGTACGTGGTGAATAAAATAAAATAAATAAATGATTTCAACGTACCTTACAGAGCAGAGAATCGATACTCCAGCCAAGCTTGATGAAGCTCGCTAGACTAAGCGGCATAACAAAGATCGCCATTAAAGCGTTGGAAATAACCAGGTTTAATATAAAAATATTTGTGGTTATCTTCCTCAAATGTTTGTTCCTACAAATCACAAACACCACTGAAAAGTTCAAGATGATGGACGCGGCTATAACGAAAACTAACAGCACTTCTTGTGTAATGTGTGAAGAAGGGGCTGTTATCTGTTCCTCTTTGCCATTGAGGTCCGCCATTTCAACACGATACGCAGTCGGTCAAAATTCACTCTAAACGTCAAAATCGTGTTTAAATAGCACAAAATGGAGTTGAATATTTACGGTAGCTCGTCGACGAAGCAAGTGTGTGTACATTTCGTGTAGATGACGGGAACAAATCGCTTTATGGCCAAGACTTCCTGTCAAAAATCTTCCAAAATTCACTAGCAGGCGCAATAACTTTCGAATGCGCTTCCGAGATTGGTCCGTCTGATTACAATAACTTGTCATTAGGAAAAATTTATAATTCGAAACGTGTTAAATCCTGAGGAAATCACTAAAACATACATGAATATTTCAGTGTCCAATTAGCCGCGGGTAGAAATCGTGAAAGATAAGGCTAGTTATGTCACTGAATTTTGTTAATGCATTTAGTTTGCACATGCACTCAGTTGGCTAACATAAATTTATTCCATTTGCCCACTAAACTAGAAGTAATTCCAAAACAAACAAAGTAACTGTTTTGTTTCTGTTGTACAGACTCGTTCAATTACTTCATTATTTTGTTGTTGTGTACAACACTAAAGCGAGCTTTTAAATCTGTAACGAATTTGCACGATAAAGTGAAGAGCCTGCCGTCATGTTTGCACCTGCAGTCTGCCTAAACAAGAAGACACAACACTTAATAAACGGGAGGATTTGGTCCTCCTTTTCCGCGATGAACTAAAAAAAATTGTCTTTGTCTTTGACTGTTTCTATGGAAATACAAATCTGAATTCAGCTGTCGGCGAAATAACCTCAATGACGAAGTTTTACAGTTGGTGTTTTTGATTGTCGGCCCTCCTTCGACAGAAAATAAGCTTGTTGTGAGAGGCGTGTGTGATCAAAATGTAAAATACCGAGCCTTAACACTATTGGAGGAACCGTAACAACAAGATACAGTAAAGGTGTCTAGGAGTGTCAATGGTGTTTTCATTATTATTACGTCTTGTTTACTGATGTATTTTACTTTTTTTATCCACGCATATTCATAATTTAGAAAACCGTGGCGATGTGTTTTATTCAGTCAAAGCTCGTGCGACATGTGTGTAAGGTCAAACCCGTTTGTTTTCCTGATACTTTTTCAGCATTACTTTTGTTCGTTTGTTGGCTTGCTTGCCTGCTTGTCGGTGCAATGGGTTCTGGTGCCATATTTGGCTTATGTTTCATGTTGGTTCTAGTCTTTGCTACCGGTCCTCTGGTTTTCCTTCCTGCACAAAGAAACTATCATTTCTAAATTTTAATTCGACTGGAAAACCAAGAGCCACAAATTTTTCAGTCTCTAAACCGTTATGGTCTACCCTTCCTGGCAGTAAGAATTAATATTTTGAGATCGGAATGAAAAGGGTAACGTTGAAGCTCGTGTGAGAAAGGAAGTTCTCTTTATGCAACATCCGTTTGAAACAAAGTTAGATCTCAACTGGTAAAAGATTGCGTTGGCGGTAAAATAAATGTGTTACAGAAACGCGTGGGCCTCAAAGAGGTTAATAGGCTATATTTCAGAGAAATACTCGAGATCTTGCACTGTTATCATTGATTAAATTAGCCGATAAATAACTTGGATCGTTTACGTGCTGGAACAGAGATGGGTGAAATACGTCAAAAGATTGATTGCAATCAAATAGAGAGCTTATTTACTCACGTTTAGTACAAAGAATTATTTTTATTTTTACCCTTTTTGGGTAAAACATCATTTATCTGTGGACGAAGAAGGTGCGACATTTGAATTTTCAAACTGATTCTGAAGTTAGTGCGTTCACATTTCAACAGAGAAGTTGTACTTTAAGATTGGAGATTCCAGAAAGAAGGTGTCGGTCGACCAATGAAACCTTGAAATTTGTACTCACATGAACCATTTTTAACTTACATTTTATCCAGAACACAGATTTCTCATTCATATAATGTTCGAAAGTCAGCTTCTTCTTTTAAGTATATTGCTCCATAATATTTACAAAATTGCAGAACTTTAAAATTTAACAACGTATATTAACTTCCGAAGAAGCTAATGGGTAAAAAGGCCAAAAAAAAAAATGTAATGTTATTTTTGATCAAAGCTACCGAGAGTATATAAAGTGTTCTTATCTCATCTTCAAGCTACCGTTAAAATACCTCCTTCTTAATAACACATTCGTTCAATTAAACAATCGCAAGGATTTCCTATTTTCGTACTCAACAGGAAGTTACAGCATAGGAGAATAAGATAATATGTTTTTTCGTATCCCGTCAAAGTGCAAAAAAATTCTTCTTTACAAACCGCCAGGAGTAGAGAAAAAACTTTTAGATTAAGCCTTTTTCTACGATTATATTAAATATCTCTTATCCTTTTGCTTTTTTACCGATAAAGGTGTTAGATAACTTAAGAATTTTTTTTTTCTCTGACGCATACACAAGGATGCGTGCTCACGTTCACTTAACTTGTTAGATAGTTTCTGACATGCGAAAGTTGGCTCTCGCTCCCTCCAATCGCCGACACTTGCAGCACAAAGAAAAAACCGTCAAAAACATTTGTTCAAACTTCATCTTCACTGTGGAGTTGCACAAGGCATACGCTACGGGATTCAAAACACCGTTCATAAACACGAGCCACATTGTCAAGCGGATAACTGTCTGTGGCGCATGCACTCTGGCGGAACAGATGTGCACTACCATATATGGCAACCACAGAACAATGAAAAGAAGCAATAACAGAACTCCAGTCTTGGCTACTTTGTACTCTCTGGACAGAGGACGCTGCTCGCGCCTGCGCTTTCGCGGCCAAATGTTTCTGAGCATTTCTCCACAACAAATTTTGCCACGCTTGGTCTGCTGGCCACTGCTTGAAGGCTCACTGCTGGTATTTTGCGATACTGGCGCCGAGGACTGCTCGCCTGCGTTTGAAACGTCACAACACGTGTTGTAAGATGGCAGTTCTGTGGAGATGTCAATTTTTTCTCCTTCTTGCACATACAATCCGCTTGGCTCACCATTTTTAATGTTCAATTCGAATTGCTTGGCACAACTGTCAAATGGTGAAAGTTCCATGTTCGAGCTAAATATTGTTTGCTCTTCTTTGGACTTGAGCTTTTCTACGGGGAACTTGACTTCATTTGCAGAATTTTGGTTCAAGCTTGGTTTCACATTCAGTCTTTGTGTCAGCGAAATCAATTTGCAGTCGTTCTTCTTCGCCTTTTTTTTCGTCCGCCTGATGGTTGACACCTTACGAGAGTGTTTTCGAATAACCAAAAAAATGCGAATATATGTAAAACCCATCACAGCAATAGGAATATTAAATCCCACAACAGCTAGGTAGATATACAGTGCACAGTCTTGTGTCCAGGCTGGAGAACAGTGCAAAGTTCCCGGATGATATTCGTATTTGGACCACCCAAACAATGGAAAAGTGGCGTACAGTAAACCTTGTCCCCAGACCACGAGCAAGGTGTAGCAGGCGCGTTTGACCGTGACAATGGTCTTGTAGCGTGTTGGCCTGGTGACTGCAATATATCGATCCAAACTTATGCAGCAAAGCGTCATCACAATTCCAACACTCGATACCACGCTGATGAAACCATTTCCCTGAAAACATAAAGAAATATCGCACTATTAGTTAAAAGAAAGCCTTACACGGATTTACATTTTGTTAAAAGTGCTAAAATGGCACAAAATATTTCCACATGAGAAATTTCGGTAACGGTTGCCCTTGTTTTTCTAAAATATCCTATCCGTAATAAATTTTGGGACAAAAATTAAAAATTCAAAGATCTGCCTCTTTCTTCTTCTTTCTTCGTTTCTTACTCCTGGAAAATGTACTGCTAAAATCCGATGCTTGTTTCTATTCCATGCAAGACCGTCACGGTATTCGTGATCCTCGTGGTCCTATCAGGAATTGTATTTTTCACCGAAACAAGCTGCCTTGATTTGGCTAGGCCTCGGATCTCGATTTTGAAACAATGTTCCTTCTCGGTCATATTTCCCTCAGTAGACAAAACGTTAAACTGATCTCAACCCTAATTTCAGCCGTGCAAACTAAACCTAACTGAATACAGAAGCCAGACATTGCCAGGCTTTGTCACTTTATCCCACTATCATTGATAAATTCATGTTTTACGTTTGATTGGTCGTAAATCAGTAGCATTTTACGGGCCTGAGTTTGACGATTGTTGCGCGCTACATAAACGCCAACTTCACTAGTGACCGCTTTTGCTCAAATCAACTACCAAGCGACCCTTGAATAAACAGCGCCACTGTAACAAAATCACATTGTTTCGTAGCTATGTATGTGTACAACTGATGCAAAATTACACCCGGTAGTTGCACGAAAATTACTTTTAAGTTCTTTTATTACGATTTACTCCATACAATACGAATACATCAAAGTGTTAACCCCTGGTCTAGAAAATCCGTTTGCAAATGTAGCTATACTGATGGAGTCGAGCATTGAAATTTCAAGCACATGGTTGTATAAGTTTGGTCTTACCTGGCAAAGAAGTCTTGAATATGCGGCGTGTTTGTCTTGAATAATGGTCACCAAGCTAAATGGAATCACACAGGCGGTCAAGAGAAGATTAGCGATACACAAATTCGCCACAAATGTATTGGCTGGCTTGTTTCGTAACACTTTCGTCCGCCAAATAATTGTACAAACAGCGAGGTTTAACGTCAAGGAGACCAGAAGAACGAACGATAATCCGACCCCCTCCAGGATACGAACTTGAGAACTAAGTCCAGTGTGATCCACTGTAGTGTTGTTGATAAGCATGGTGTTATACAGGCGAAAGAATGGTTTATTCGTTTTGCTACAGACCTCGTTGTGTTACAGATTAGACACGGACTCTTGATCAAAATTACTTGTACAGTTGTACAGTATTGAGCAATAACTGTGACGTGTAATTGCCCGGATTAAAAACCCCGCTACATTGGCTAATGCATAACTGACGACAGCATGTTGCGAGGTCACGTTAACACGATGTTCGTGAATTAAAACCGCTTCATTTATATATCCTGATGAAAAACTGCTAAAAAAAACACACAGAAGACTGAATGATCAAACCTTTTCTTTTGTTCGGTGTTTGTTCACTCCAGCACTAAGCACGTTTGTAACCTTTTACTGTTGACTTTATGACATCTGGCCCTCTGTTTAGATTTTCTCAACAATTTTCACATCAATTCACGCCGTCTTTTCTTTGTCTCGGCTTGTCAAAGTATCAAGCAACCGAAGTTAATGACAAATGGATTTGATGTTTAGAAAAATATTAAAAACTTGATATTTTAAAAATAAATCCTGTAAAATTTTATTGTTTTGGTTATTCATTAAAACCTTTCCAATAAGACAATCCTCTTGAGAATTCAGTTGGCTTGCTTCTGATCCAGTAAAAACCGAGTGGAAATTAAAAAAAAAAGTTAGAAGTTTTTTTTTTTTATTCTGACAGGTTAGGCAGATTTCTTAGCTCTAGTTCCGTCTGTGTTTTATTAGCAATGAAATTCTTAAGCAAGAGTATTTTTGATTGGCCATATCACAGTGGCCTCATCAACTTGTTTGTAGACTAAAATTGGAAATTAAGTCATGCACTGACAAGCCGACGAAAATTACACTGACATTGTTTATTATTCATGAAATTTAAAATTATTTGTTTTCATCGGTAAAAATTCATTAACAATTTCTGCACGTATGATAACGTAAAAAGACAAAGAAAAAACAGTGAAGGGAAAAAAATCTTTATCCAGGTTAAAAAACTCTCAACGACGTTATCAAACGATAGAAAACCAATGAAAATGTGTAAATTTTTCAAATCTTAAATGCGCACATACGTATATTAACTGGGACTCAAAATTGGATTCTGTATATTAAGTCTATTCCGGTGATCTGATTTCCAGTGACACGTTTATGCTCTTCAGAAATTACCGCCAACTAATAAGAAGATTTTCTCCTCGGCCTTTTAATTAAATTCGTGAGCCGTCTCACGTCTGAGAGACCAGAGAACCAAGAGGAAAACAAATCTTTCTGTTTGTATTTTTTTCTTTCACCTCGATTTTCTTTTTTGCATTAACTTTTCTGTTTGTACACTCTCGGTAAAACAGCAAATAATTTTCTATTCTTCCTACATACTGGACCTCTGTAAACATTTTTTTGGATGACGGAAATAAGATGTTTATTTTGCCAGCGTCACAGCGGCGAGAAAGTTCAACAATTCAAACACAGCCGCAGACCAGTCAATAACTTCGATATATTGCACGTGCTACGTTAATTTACCTCACGTGATCAACCCTTGACACAAAAAAATCACGTGGCACAACCTATTGCAGCACGTGGCGCATGCTCAATAAAATAAATTGTAGTTTTTTTCTGGAAAGCACATTTGGGCAGAATACAAGTGCACACGTTTTGGGACAAAACAAAGAAGGAAACACTGTAATACTTGACGTTTCATATTTTAAAGTCAACTTAATTATATTTCAATCGTATGTGAAGGATTTTAATATCATAGAATTAAGGCATGAATTTAAGAACCTAAAAACATAGACCACGGAACACGCACGAAGTATTGTGATATTTCCTGGAGCAGTGCTCAGCCAATGAGGAGAACCATTAGGAGGGGCGGACATGCAAATTACGGAGGCGGCGTGGCCGTGTGGTCAGGGCGCTGGATTTGCAATCCGGAGATCCCGGGTTCAAATCCACCTCCCTGCCACTAGATGGATTTGTGTTTGGTGGTTCCAGATTCAACTCCTCCACGCTTTGTAAATAGCCAACTGGTCAGCCTCCTGTCGGTCGGGATTTTTAACAAGTTTTGGAATTGTTTGCTTATTTCAGTGTCCCAAATAAGTACAGTAGTGCTAAACACTTCGACAAGTAAATAAAGTGATCATTTATTATTGTTTTATTTTATACTTTATAGTAGTCTATTTCGAAAATATCATATCCGTGAATGCAGAATTCCCTTGTGTTTTTGCAGTAATTATCATACTGTTATGTATCAATTAGTCCATTCTTCATTCTACGTATTGTGGAATTTTTTGCTTTTTGTTTTTTGTTTTTTGTTTTTTGCATTTCCTTTGGGTAACGCATAATTTCGAAAGATTTCTTTCACTTTGGTTAAGACTCTTGAACTTTTAGTCGAGATAAGCTCTCGGCCACCTCCGCTATTTCTTCGTTGGTACCGTGACGATCGTCTTCATCTTCGTCTTCTTCATCGCCATCTTCCTCGTCTTCATCGCTGTCACTTTCATCGTCTTCTTCGTCATCTGCGTGGCTAGTGCTCCCGTAAGAGTACCCGCTGGACCCGTAACTGAACCCGCCTGACCCGTAACTGAACCCGCTTGCTCCGTAATCATCATCATAGTCATAATCGTCCACGGTGTTTCGTTGTCGGGAATACGCGTAGTTACGGGCTGAAATAAGATACATCCGAATTACAGTCGAACCTCGCCATAACGGCCACCTTGGGGACAGAGGAAAGTGGCCGTTCCAGGGAGGTGGCCGTTATGGGGAGGTAGAGGGTAACATGACTTTTTTTTTCGGGGGTACAACTTTCTATATTCAAAACCTGCTTACTGTAGCATTGAAATACCTTACACAAACAAAGTATATCAATAAAACAGAAACCAAACAGAAACCAAACAGAAACAGAGACCAACGATGCTCGGTATGGATCAAATTTGATGACCTTTTACAATAAAAATGGGGATTTGTATGACCGTTTGCCAGTCGTTGATTAACGGGATGTTGTCGAGTGGTTACTTTGGTAGTTAGAACGCGCTTTAGTAGCCGTTGCCGTTGTGGTGAGGTGGCCGTTGTAGACAGGTTTAAATAAGAGTAAATGTAAGAACCGTCCGCTGGGACCGAAAAGGTTTTGAACCCTTACACTGATAACTGCGGTACAAATCACTTGATATCCGGACTCACCGTGCACTAACAGAAATATTGACTTACTAGACATGCTTAGATCCTTGGTTTCTCTTGTCTCATATCCGCATTTAGGACAGGGAATAGGCTGTCCCCTAGTGTACTTTAACCCCTTTCTTCTCACATGGTCTTCACAGAAACAAATCTTTAAGAAAAATATACAAGGTGCTGTGACTAAGCAAGAGGTCCAGTTTCCTCTCAGTGCATAACGAGGAGAGAAAAGTGTAGGAAAATGTTTTTATTGTCCCACATAAAATCACAACCTGCAGTTTAATGCTGGTGTTAATAAGATTGCTCTGAGAAAAGGACAATGCTCAAAACGTCAGCTTCGGTGGGTAATTTTCCTTTAATAACTTCAAGCTGATGAAAATAAATAAATAAATAAATAAATAAATAAATACATAAATTACAATATTTAGAAAGCCACGCCAGCCTTAGCTGGTTGTCAAGGGAGTCCCCCATCCTGGTCGAATAGAATTTTGAAATGTCGTTTTTTGTGAAGGGAGGAAAACCGGAGAATCCGGAGAAAAACCTTCGGAGCAAGGCGAGAACCAACAACGAACTCAACCCACATATGACACCAGGCCGGAATCGAACCCGCACCACATTGGTGGGAGGTGAGCACTCTCACCACTGCACCATCCCTGCTGCAGAAGTTCTGCTCCTCTGCTAAAGAGTGAAGTCTTTCACTTGTCCACTGACCCAGCCCAACAGTTTCTTTAGAAACTGATACTCATTTGATCACAAATATATTTAACATTTATTTTAACATGTGTCTGATTACATTAATGTAGTGTTCCCTTGGGTGTTTTAGAATGGAAAAGGTTGCAGATTTTGTCTTCAGTTCTTAAAGGGAACTGCATAACAACACTTTGTGATTCATGAATTATGGGGAAATTAACATTCACACTTAAAGAGAAAAGGGGAGTGCAGCAACTAAATTTAAAAAATCTGAAATTAGCTGATCAAATATAACTTGGGTAAAGGGATTTTTCAACGGGTTTTGACTTTCTATAGTCAATCAAACTTTACTATTTACATGTACTTAACTCATCCCCACTGCCACCCCCTCCCCCTCCCCCTCAAAGTTGTCTGAAGTGAAATACATGTAAGTGGTGTAAACAATAGTAAATGTAAACAATACTTACCTTGCACTTAAGACATGAATACTGTCCCAACTTGTTGCAGGAGCCACCTTAAAAATAGCAGATGAATACTCTTAATACCTAAATCTGACATGCAGTCACAGTCTTACTGATCACTGCTGTTAGTTAGTTAACTGTACAAAAAACTTTACATGTTTTCTTGAGTAATGGCACTGTGAGACAGCATAACTTATAACAACATACACCACATTGTGTGAAACAAATTATCTTGTTCTTCTTTAGAAGGGATGGAACATTAGAAATGTTACAGGGGTGTGGGAAATACAAAACAAAATCATTCAATGCAAACTTGTAAAAAAAATGCCAATTGAGCAACCTGAAAAAATGCCTAAATTGAAGGCTAGATAATGTTCCTGACCTGCATTCATTCACACTGTTTAGTGTAACTACGAAGAAAGAGGACAGCTCATTTGAAAACTTACATTTTAATGTTTCAGATTCTAACACTTGACATTTGGCTTGATGTTCAAACTGGTCATCTTCACACAAGAATGACGCACAGAATGAACACACAAACACACGACCACCTGTGGAAAACAGGATAACATGTAACATCATAACTGGTAGAACAAAACATTTAAACACATAACTGTTTCATTTACAAGAGTGGAAAGGTTCAGAGATGGAAATTTTTTCCCCACTTCATCCCAGGGGGCTCTCATATGAAAAGATCATGGATGCTCGTTTTCTCGCTTAGGGGTATAAATCAAGGATTCTGGTCTCACTTAAGGCATCCATAATAAAACACAACTATTTTTAGGATGCACTTGAAGAAAAAATGATAACAAAAAACTCTCATTTCAGGCTTGAAATTCCGACGGTCTCTCAAGCCAAATCTACTAGCACGGGCTCCTTTCCCAAACAGCAGTCTGTAAATGAGCCTTTTCTGTTTTAAGTGGTATCTCTTGCAGGTCAAATAAAGCTCGAGCCACACCCAGATTGATCTCCTTCAGGGGTTTAATTCAAATTTTCCAACAAGCATCCCCGACCTTTTCATATGGGATTCTCCTCCAAGCACTTCAAATGGTGAGGGTGAGTCATCATCGTAGCAATAATTTGCACACTGAAGACAATTCTTGAACAAAGCCTCACTCACCTGTCTGTAGGCTTTCTAGTTTCTTTAAAGTATCCTCCCCACATGAGTGTATTTTTTTTTTCTTACATTAAAAATTGTAATATCTTTTTGGGTGACAAAAGAAATATATAAAAAGAAATTTTGTCATATGGAAATTTGGAATCTTTTAAAGTGGATCATTTTTGGCCATACATCTTGCAATAAATTAAAAAAAAAATCTTGCAATAAATTTGATTAGTTATTAAGTAAGAACACATTGCAAAGCATATTTTTCAAAAATATTTATGCACTGTAGGTAATCATATGAATGTGAGTGCAATTAAGAATTACACTATGAGTGATATGTGAAAACTCTCTCAAAATTGCATGAGCCTTTAGGCGAGGGCAATTTGAAAGAATTTTCAAATATCACGAGTTGTGTAAATCCTTAACTCATTGCACGATCCTTCATACGATTATTCATTTATCATATGACTGGAAAAAATCACATTAATTTGCACTGCAGTGCAAATTAAAAATTAGCCAATCAAAACGAAGTAATTTTTGCAGTTATATAATATAAAGGATAATACATACCATGATCCCACACCCCTCGCTCACACTCTATGCATTCACCCTCTCTGAGTGCACATTCACATGCATGAGTTGTTAAGCATTTTTTACTATGACAGATAAATGCCTCACAGAAATCACAAATGGCTCCCTATGAAAAACAATAAAACATAATTATAATATTAAAAATGCAACTTAATTTCCCTATTTATTTCAATAAAGCATCAGTTATCATTGATAATTATTGCAAGATGTTACAATGCTGTGCCAGAAAATTCTACTAAATAATAAAAATAGCACACAACAGCGAACAAGGAGAATTAATTAAGCGGTTTTCACTATTATATCAATAATAATTTGAATTAGCTTTAGTTTTGAATTAGTACCCTTTGTTATTGGTTTAAAAATATCTCACTCTACTTTTTGATTCAATCAGAAGTAAAACCAAAACCAATCACAATTCACTCAACTCCTTCTCCCAGGCTTTGTACCAGCTACATGTATTTGGTTTGGGTTTGATTGGCTCACCAGATTTTGTGACTGGCCAAAATATTTTTCTGTTTTTCAACACTCAACTGAAAACTGCTCTATTTCTAGCTGCTCTGAAAGGGTTAAAAAATGGTAAACAGCACACAGCTTACACTTACCACCATCCCAAACCCAGTGGTAAAATTTGTTCCATGTTTGACTACACAGTCTCCAGTTTTTGACATGCATTTTGTCTTACCTACAAAATAATTATAAAAAAACATTATAAGCAAACTATAACATAGTACACTTAATTGCTTGTCCCAAGGGGAAACAGGTTTGTTTTCCAGAGACTGTGAATGTTCCACAAGATGAAGTCGAGATTCAAGGGAAAACAAAACTATCTGTTTCCGAAGGGACAAGTAATTAAGTGTTTTGTTATATGGCTGGAGTTAAGTGTAAAGTAATAAGGTAAGAAGAAGTCAAAGTAACCTGCGGTTAGTGGGAATGTAGGCTAAAAATTGCTTCATTTATCATTTAGCCATTGCCACGTGATCGTAAATCAAATGCCCATTTTAGATTCTACTAAACTCTAGCTGCAGTGTATAACAAAACAATTCATTTCACTAACTTACTGCTACTGGCCCGTCAGAATTTATTAGCCAAGACAATTTTTAACTAGCCAGATTTTGCACTAGCTCGTCAGGTTTTAGAACTATTAAATGTATTTTTCTTTTATCTGGAATTAAAACTGTTGGTATTGGACAGGTTAAAATATAAAAAAAAAATTCTGCAATCTCTATACTTTATCTTTGGTCTTCCCTAAGCTTAAAATTTGCTTTCATTGTTTTAAAATATCAAACTGATATTATTACATGAAAAGAACTACAACTCCTTGATGTGTAACAAATTATGTGAAGATGACAATATGGAAGTCTCTTAACTGATAGAGAAGTTCTCTGAATTAACAGAGTTTTTGTTTATTAATAATAGTATTCTAGTCACTTCTGTGTGTGCACAATTACACTGTTACTTTGTTTTCCATTACCTGTAGTTGTTTCTATTGTTTTACTTGTACCTTTTGTAATTTTGCCAGAAATGATTATTTCCTTTTAATTACTTTTCTTTCTTTCTTTTTTAATATAAACTCTTGCCCTCGCCTCAATTATTGGTTCTGAAACTAGTAGTTGAAGGGGTGAGCAATTCTTGTAATTCTATATAAGAAAATAAAATAAATATAAACCAAAGTTCAAGTTCAAGACCAAGAACCATAAAATACAACTCACCACAGTTTCCACACATAGGTAACTTTTGAACTGAGGAACAAAAATAACAGAAGGCTCTGTTTTTCTGACGTCTATGAAAAAGAAAACTAATGTTATCCACATGAACAAAGTGTCTGAGGCACCTAACTTTCATTTCACAAAATACCATTTCCAAAAAGGTTTCTTCATATTAAAATTCAAATATCTGAAAACTACATATACCTGACAGACCATAGAAATCTTATTAATAGCTGCAAACTGAGCTTGGTTGCTAGAGGTGCCTCTCTCATTATATTGTTTGCCAAGATACAATAGAATACATCACAACATTTTTATGGATTCCTGATTCGTCCCTTTTTGTCCAGGAGTGGTGTGGGTAAAATTTTGGGCAAACCAGATACAGTGATTTCTTCCCGTTGGAAGGGTTCCAAGATTTTCTCTACAGCTAAGATCTTTTGTTTTTCTTATCTCTTTTCCCCAGACAGGAATTTACAATTATAACCTCATATATCAACCCGCACGTACTAATAAAATTCTGAAGAGCAATGCAATATGGCTGAAAAAATCATTTCAACGACATTAATTATTTTTTAGTATTGTTTTAAAAGTGGCGTGGAACCCCGCCTTACGCCCGCCCCGTTGATACAACTATCTCTTTTTTACGGCCACTTTATACTGGCCCGAACAAAAGCTCAGCTAGATACTTTGTTAGTTCAAGAACCCCTTAAATACGTACGGTCATCCCGTTAAAACGGCCAGACTTTTGTAGCCCGTTGATGACCGGATTAACGGAGCTCCACTGTATCAGGCTTACCTTTTACATTTATCACATTCCTGGATAAAGACAGACAGAGCAAAATGATTAGTGTTTCATTTCTAGGCACACTAGAACAGTCACGAGATCACACGAGGCATGACGCGCCGTGTTAACTTACCATTGTTACATTACAGAAATACTCAGTGATCGGTCGGTCTCGAGCTTCTCTTATTCCTCGCTGACGTTCCTTCTGCTTTTCAGCTTTTTTTCGAGCTCCTGTCTTTTTCTTCGGCATTTCGCTCTTGTATTCTATAGACTTCAAAACTTCTAGAATTTTGAGAGGCACGTATAAAAGGAATCCATGATGGTATTAAAACAGGCAGGCGTTTCTTTCATGAGGGAAGTCTGGGGCGATTACACAGAGGAAAACCGCTGTCCACAAGTCATGTAGCCTGGGCAATAAACCGAAGGGAATTTTTTTTTTTTTTTGGAACACCCATATAAAAAGCCGTGGGTGCTCGTCGTACCTTTTAGACGGATTCCGCTGAAACTTCGAGCAATAAGTGCAAAAATTATTTACTAAAATTCTACTTAGGGCACGGTAACTTTTTGAATACTATTTGAAACATCTCACTATAATTCATTTCTCTAGGTGACCCCGCGATTAAATCCCCAAGCATTCTCGAGAAATGTAATGTCAAACTTCGTAAGAATGCTTAATGCGTGTGTTATTGAGTTTTCAACTAACGCGAGACGTCCGTTTTAATAGAAATATGGATAACTTCAAGTTCAATTTTCAATTTTCTCGCCGGGTCAGGTTGAGAGCTAAGGTCTCGATAAGATCTTCCTACCTTTATTCAAAATATTACCATGCCGTGAGGTTGTTTTGGTAACTTAACTTTTGCCATTATTGTTCGAATTTTCTGCGGAAATCATCTTTAAAAAGCGGTTTTGGTACCTAAAGGTGGTCAACCTCAAAAGGTCCACAGCAGCAGCTTTCGCGGTATCTTTTACGGTACTGAGCCGAAAAAAAATATTTGATAGAGTAAAAGGCATTCGAACAAAGCAATGTCTTTTTTGTCATTAAAGATTACGAAAGCGTCAGTAATGTGTAGTTTAAGGGGTGAAAAAATTTCAAGCCACACCCACAAACAATATCTTGGTGCTCCTTAAGGTGGCCGAACACAGTTTTCGCGCGCGCTTTTGCCGACGCAATTCAGCGCGCGCATAAGGATTGCAAAAACAAACATGCCGTCAATAGAGCGATCATTTTATTTACTCAACACCCGCAGTATCTGTGCTATTTTCCTCTGTAATTGAACGCAACGTATTGATGGCTTTAGTCTCTTATTACAAATATATGTTAGAAAAGGTAACGATGTAAACAACCCAGCAATTCTCAGCTTTTTCTTTCTTACCGAAAGAACCCAGTTAAATGCAGCGCATGCGTAGTAAGTCAAAAAAGTGCGATTGAATGAATATTGCACTCTCGGAAATACGCCTATTTCTCGAGAACCACTCATTAGAATTTCACGAAATTTGGCGCGAAAATTCTTCAGGAAATAAGTAACTGGAGTATCGAAAATTGAACTTTAAAAAAAGGAAATTCTAGATATTCCAGTGAACCTTCAACAAGGGATAAATGTCTGTTAAATTATTAGCAAAATGGTGTTAACTTGTGAGAAGCGTTACAAACTTCTTGCATGCAAATTATAAAGAAAATCTAATGACTAGATTTTCTGCAAATAAACGAAACCGATTTTAAAGGCCTGTTTAAATTTATTCATCTTGCCATGGAAACGACACATACGTCAGCTTCACGATCAAAAAACCAAAGTTTGGGTTGTTAACTAGCTTGTGGCCATTTTTGACGACCGAGAGATCGAGGGTTTTAGAGAAAAGGTGAATGAAACACTGACATCAATAACTGTGTTCAGCCACCTTAAGACGAGCACTCCCGTCCTTTTTATATTGGACTTCCCGGAGTGCGGGGACAGCCAGGAACCAACACATGACTCCTACAGACACTTAAGTCACTTTGAACTGTTCAGTTCAAGACCACTCTAAAGTTGATACGCAAAACTACGTCCTAGCTGTTACCTACTAATTACAACATATCGTACACGTATTCGATCTGCTTAACATCTGTAATGTTTACGTACAACAGTTATTTGCAAACTTGCAGTACTTACTTAAATACCTGCAACTAAATGTAACAAAAATGCGTGTTCGATACTGAAATAAGCGCAAAAATAATTCTAAAGAACGGTACAAAAGTGTCAGAAACAAGAAAGCTTAGGAAAGATTCTTGTTTTTTAACTTTTTGCAAAGTTTGAAAATTTGAAACATGGCAAACAAACGTAACGAAACTTTCCAGTACCTTACACTTAATTATTTGCAGTGGTGGGTTTCATTAATCAAAAACAGCTCCTTTTTTCAATTGCAAAATGTCACGTACTGTGTATGTTAAAGGACCCTAGTCAACCATGCCATGCCATCGAAATTATTGATATTGCATGGTAAAGCCAAATCTTGTTGCTTTACTGTAACTTCTGATCCTGAAAGTATGTTTAGTTATCTTTAGTAGTTTCACGTAATATATCAAACAGAGAGACAGTGTTTCATCGGGATATCCAAACACCGTGAAGAGAGTTGAAAATACGGTACGCAGCGGAGTATATTTGACGAAATTCAAAGTGTTTGGACAGCCGGTGTAACACTGTCTCGAGTGTTTGATATATCTTCTCAATCGAAACAAAAACTAAGGAGTAAACAGATAAATAAAAACGTCAAAATCTATGTTAATTAAGACCGGGTATCCAAGCCTCCTTCACGGTTGTGATTTTTTTGTTTTAACTTGATGTATTATTAATGAGTTTGAGAAGATAATTTACTTCGTTCTGACATGCTCCGAATAAGATATAATAGTCACACTCTCGCATGTGAACAAAAACAAAGGTGTGGCTGACTAGGGCCCTTTAATTACGCAATTCTCTTTCCACAGCCCCCATAGAATCTTGCCCCTTGCTTTACTTCCGTCTTCCTCATCCCTGTTTTTCACGGCCGTAAATATACATCCCTGTTGAATTAAACCAAGTGGGATTTTCTACGCAAGGCTTAGGTTCAAAGTTGTACCTTGCACCAAACACACGATGGTTAAATCTAGTAGTCGCGCAAAACTTTGAAAAGGGAGGTAGAGTAAGCGAGGCTAGATCTTTTGCACCATCGTTGGCAGTAAGGTCAAATTCTCTCATTTTCCTCTCGTATGTACCGTGTATTCCAATATACGCGTCGCACACGTTTGTCTTATTTTCAAAAAATCGCAAAAAGGACGCTGGTGGATTGTGATGCAGCCTCGAGTCATGGAAATACGTCTTGTTCATGTTATTAAGCCATAGGTGATAAGTTTGATCGCCAAAAGGATGGCACAACGTCTTGTTCTTATCTTGTGCGAGGAATTTATGGATTATATCTCTTGAGAAAATAACGAATGCTTCATCCGCCCAAGCGATTCCTGCCTGGCAGTGGAAATTCGCCCAGACTAGTCCGTTTTTCGGTCGCATGGGTAACTCCGATAAAAGTCTCTTTAAACACAAGAAATAATCATCATCGATCTTAAGAAGATACTGGAAATCAAATTTAGCCTTTGCCCATTCGATCTGATGTAGAAAACGTTGCCCGAATACCAAACCCCCGGCCACCGGCAGAAACTCCAGATCCTTGTACTGGTTTCTTTCTTGGATCACGCGAACACGTTGAGTGGCATTCTGAATGATACCATCTGTAACAAACACGCATTTGACCTGTTTGAGATAAATAAAAAAGAGGTTAGGTGGATCACTGTCTCTGCAATATTAGGCTGTTCACAGCCTCTCTATTCTTCAACGCACGTGAAAGAAAAATCGAGCGAGGCCAGCGCGAATCACGCGGAGGCGGGCAAGGGAAGGCGAAAGAAGCGAGACAAACGAAGAGTTGAGAGACTGTGGACATCTTTGGAAAAAAGTGGTTTTATTAAGCTCCTCCCCCTGTTATCGCCATGTTGCTAACAGCTCCGCCTCTTGACTAATTGACCTGTGGCTTTCTAGAATTGGTTTCCCTGTGCACAGTTATATGCAGGAAAAAATTACTTTCCTGTAAGGACACCAAAATGGCCACCCCGCTTGATTTTTGCAGGGCATGTCACGGCCAGTAAACTGGAACCGTTTAATACATGTGGCGAACATGTGAGCATGTGAGCAGGCCATGTGAGCTCGTCTTTGCACTGGATCTTTTTATAACTTCTTTCCATTCAGTCGCCGTAGTTTTCGCTATTTTGTGCTCTCAGCATTGGACTTTAGTTAATTTAAACGCATTAACTGTAACATTTATCGAAATGAGGGGATCGTCCTTGTTTATTTTAAATGTGAATGAAAACGACTTTGCATCGCCTTGGCTTTGGGATGTTAACTGTTGGGAACAGCTATAATTTGATTGCATTTGTTAATTAGTTCCAGTCCCGACAGATAGTCGAATATTCGCCGCTCGATTTCGCACACGCGTCTACGACGCGCGCGCTTGTGCTCGTGCTCCAACGTGAGCCTGCTCGCAGACTAGGATTACAAGGCATAAGTCAATTATCGTGTTACTTGCATATCATTTATTATCAGTTTCACAGAGCTATTTTCTCGAACCTCCTTTTGGGTCAACTGACAACCTTTCTTTTCTCTGACAGCCCGAAATATCGTGATTTATCTGTGGCCAGCCTCAAAATACCCTACAAACCTATGCTCATATTTACCTGACTGTCGTCACAGTGCTTCCACCACGTATCTCTTATAGCCTGTCTTCTGTCATACCTTTGCGGCGCACTGCCAGCAGTAACCAATAGCAACACTCGTGGCTTGCGACTTCCTAAATCTTTAAAATCTACCAACGGAATGGAATCATCAGGAATTCTGCTCTCGCTTCGTAGCCTAGGTCTGGCTGAGGTATGCACGTAGACCATCAATATCAAAGAAGTAGCAAATGTTAAAATAAACACTGCGTACGTGTACGCCAGTTGTCTCGTCCAAAGTTTACGCCTCATGACAAATGCTGTCGGATCGAACTCCAACCGCCAGCTAAGAGAAAAATGAGAAAATAACATTTTGATTTATACATCGTAGTGAGGTTTCATACCGTTAGTGCTCTATAAAGCCCTTCCCTTCCCCCCCCCCCGCCCCCACCCCCGCGCGGGGCTAATTTATTTCAAACAGTCCTAAGAAAATACGCGCGCTGATTGGTTATAAATCCTGTTTCTATTAAACAATGAGATTATTCTCTCTCGATTTTCTCAATTGCAGCAAAATAAAAATTGGTAATAGAGTCTGTCTGTTACTTTTCAGTCGTGAACGAAAAGAGTGGAGGGGAGGGAGAGGCTTAAAAGAGACGAGGGGGCCTAATCGATCCAAAACGGAGAGCCTATGAGAGAGACTCGATTGGGGTTACACAGCGGAGAACTAGGGCTGCTACGGTCCCGTTTTCATGAATTTTTCCATTTCTCATCACCTTTGTACAAGACAATGCATTCAAATTGCACTCTGACTAACCTTCGAAATAACATCTTGGTGTCGGGAAGGGGACTCTCTATATTTGGCATTGGAAGGGACTTAACTGAATCATAAGTATGTGATTCATCCTTAATTTGTGGTATCACACCGAAATAAAAAAAAAGGAATTACAAAACCTTGTAATACTATCAAAATTAGTCTATTTACAATTTTCATAAAATACTTAACATTACAAAAGATAGAAACATTAAAACCTAATTAATTATTACACGGATTGCAGCTCCGGGTATTCACATTGATCCTAAGTATGTTCGCTTTGCAAATGTAAATATAGGTTGCCGACCTTAATTTACTAGGGAGCTTTGTAGACAACACTCCTGTATGGTTTGAATTCGTCCTTTTAATCTTAACGATTCCCTTAGAACAGGAAAAAAATACAAGATTAATAAATACGAACTTATATAGAGATGAAAAAACGTGATTTCTTACAAGATCTGTACGGCACTCCGAAAGTGACCACGGCTGAATAAAAACTGAAAAACCTAAAACGCTATACAACGTAATTTTGAACCAAAAGAATAGACCACGAGCTCGAGGTTACGTGATAAACAATAGACGATTACTTAACACGATGTGAAAAAACGGGAATCTACACTGATTGAAAATTGCGCAAAAAATTAACTAAATAACAAACAAACACACACACACAAAAAATTAAAGGCAACCAAATGGATAAATTTAACTCTCGTGGTTACATTAGCGTGTTCCATAATTTTGGAATGAGACCTACAATCGTGGACAAAAGTCCTTGGGACACTTACGTAATTTAATGAATTATCTGTGTTTTAGTACTGAAGTTTGAAAAAAGCGCAGCGTTCCTTTTAAAAACGCGTTACTCTTCCCCCTCCCCACCCAATACAACGTTGAAAACCAGAAGAAATTACAGGTAGTAGTTTTCAACATTGTATGAGGGGTTGGGGGGGGGGAGGAGGTTAGGCAAGTGAAGTTGTATTTGCGTCTGGCGTGTGCGCAAAGGCGCCAAAAGTGCAAATTTGTCCCTAACCCTAACCCTAACCCTAACCCTAACCCTAAACCCAAGGCCCTAAGCGATGAAAAAGTATAAGGAACCATCTGAGAAGCAAAACCTAAAAAAGCACTATAACATTTTGTATGCATTTACTTTATATCTAGATGTTGCTTTGTTATGAAAAACCATAACCATCTGAGAAGCAAAGTCTTTAAAAAACACTAGAACATTTTTGTTTGCAAACTTTATAACTAGATGCCACTGATTTGATTTTGCAATGCATATGTCATCCGCTTTTCGACGTTTAGCATAACAACAAAACTGCCTCAGGGCCCTCTGGCACAAAACACGACAAACAAGCAACCAAATTAAAAATGTGCAAAAGCTTTGAATCCTGCTTTGGACCCTAGTCTAGGTACAAATTCGTTGTCTTCCAAATATATCATCTCGACTACAGTAAATTTCACTATCGTGATCTCTGCCTGTCTTAAATTGTTATCTCAAACAGAAATTTACGACTCTTAGTTGTTCTTGTTCAGTCATCTATGACTGAATATTTTTGAAATCCCACTTCTTTAAGTTTGTTCTCCTTTAAATGTTGGTAGTAGTGGAAGGCAACCCAGCGAAAGTAATCGCCCTCCTCCAAAAGTACGGGGAGACTCAAAAATGCAGCAGAATCTAAAACTTAGGCCGGAAAGTAACAGTGTAAGTTTTAACGTACAATCTAGCATGCCTTTGTTCTGAATTAAGGTCTTGAAACATCTCGTGTTGTTGACAAACTTTAATACACAAAATATTTGCCTCGGGCTCAAAATAGCTTAAAATAGCTCAAAATAGTAGTTATTTCTGTGCTCTATGTTACCTGTTGTGGACATGTTTATATTTGACACGATTGAATTGAGATGTATCATCCCATGAAAACCTGTTCGAATGAGGTAGACCCAAAAGTACCCACGTCCTGTCGAGAAGTAGCTCAGTACAGAGACAGGTGTTTGAAGTAATCGCTGGCTATCAATCTACACGTACATGTATACCAAGAATTTGGAAATAAAATGAATTATCAAATTTTTTAGGGTTTCTCTGTGCGAGCATCCAAATCACTTTTTGAAAGCTAAGTCAAAGTGAGTCTGCCTCAAATTTTGGACAGTAGCTAGTTTATCATCCATGTCTGTTAATTTTTATTTTGAAATATTTCTTCTCTGAGAGTGATTTTTGAATGATCACTCCACCATTCTTTAATCCTGTTTTGGAAATGTTCTGTAACTTTTTACTGCGATTGAATATGGCAACACACAGGCAATTTTTTTTAGTATTTTGTGTCCAGAAACTGAGAAACAAATTAAATTAACAAGAAACAAAGTTCACTTTGACTTGTACATGTAGCTTTCAAAATGTGATAATAATAATAATAATAATAATAATAATAATAATAATAATGATTTGGACACCAGCACTAAAATGTCTAGAAAAATTTGGCAATTCATTTTATTTGAAAGTCCTTGGTATAGTTTGATAGCCAGCTCTATAAGTTTTAATTATGGCAAATTTAATATTCGATTTAATGGACCTAAATTATGGAATGAACTCGATGAAAGATTCAAGTTTTGTACTTCTAATCAATTTAAAAAAGAACTAACTTCGCATTTCATTAGTCTCTATTAATCTTTACTGATATTTTGATGGTTTATATCTATTTATTTTGTTTTGTTTTGTATATTTAATCTTGTACCAAGTTTGTGATACTTATGTGTACCAATGTATTTGTTGCGCCTCTTTCCTGACTCTTACATTTTTAATTATTATAATTACGGTCACCCAACTAGTTTAGCTTTTTAGTTATTTTGGGTGTCCCACTACTGTATGTACTGTACTGTTTATTTATATATTTATAATTACAATCTTGTAAATTCTTTTAGTTGTTTACAGTAGTACAAATAAACTGTTGTTGTTGTAATTTGATATGGGGTTTACAAACAATGTCTACAGATTAAATCGGATGCACTACATCCCTTTTGTGTGAGACACCTCTAAAGGTATATGGTAATGTTAAGAGGGTTCCAATTGTTGAACCAAATAATAATGATGTTAGAGTGGTTTTCAATTGAGTGTCGCAAAACCAAAACCAAAACCAATTACGTACTGATTAGACTTCTCAGCTAATCTCGAACTGTAGTAAAACCAAAACCAAAACCAAAGTAATTGTCTAATTACTTTCGACACTCAACTGAAAACCGCTCTAAATATGCAAAGCAGCAATTCATTAATTCATCCCTAATTCTCTTTCGTAACATAGCAGCATCTAGTTGTAAAGTTTGCATACAAAATGTAAGTGTTTTTTTAGACTGCTTCTCAGATGGTTCCGAACTTCTGCTTTTTCATAATATAGCAGCATCTACATGTAGTTAGAAAGTTGCATGCAAAATGTTATAGAAGTGGTTTTTTAGACTTTGCTTCTCAAATGCTTCATTATGCCTTTTCATAACACAGCAGCATCTAGTTATAAAGTTTGCAAAAAAAAAAATGTTGTAGTGTTTTTTAAAGACTTTGCTTCTCAGATGGTTATGCTTTTTCATAACAAAGCAGCATCTAGATATAAAGCAAATGCATACAAAATGTTATAGTATTTTTTTAGTTTTGATTCTCAGATGGTTCCTTATACTTTTTCATAACATAGGGTCTTGGCAATGTAAATTCTTCCATAGCTTGATGAAAATAAACATACACGAACAAGTAACATAAGTTTTATTATTTCAGTATTAATAAAGAATTATTTGAAATGAAATGAAGATGTCATAACGGCAGTTGTTTCCGTTTTGTTGGGATAACATGCATATTGTCCTGGTAATTTTGTTTCTTTTGGGTGGGTTTTGTTAGGAATCCAAAGGAATTTAAAAGTGTGTTACACTCGGTAGTTTGAACACAGTTTGGGGGATATACAAGCTTTGGTATGGGTCCTCAGTACTTCACGTTGGCGTCGGTATTCAATCACGAATACGTTTCATACTTTACATGAGTCTCGTGTTCCAGTCGAACACCACAGAACACTTGAAGTGTGTCGTTTAGAATACCTTAAAACCTCACGTCTGCCTCAGTATTCAAACATGAACACGTTTCGTACTTCGCATGAGTCTCGTGTTCCAGTCGAACACCACAGAACACTTGAAGTGTGTCGTTTAGAATACCTTAAAACCTCACGTATGCCTCAGTATTCAAACATGAACACGTTTCATACTTGCATGAGTCTCGTGTTCCAGTCGGACGCTTCGGAACACTAGCGTGTTGTCTAAATGAACTACGCGGTAGCGTATATTACCTGCATAAAATCCGTTCTTGACGACGCAATACATCTTTGGCTGTGAAAAATGTGACATAACTTTCGTATTCATAGCGTGCGATTCTCGAAAATTAGAGCACACTTGACGTATTCATTAGTATTCGAAGACGTTCACGTCAGAAGTGGCGTCGTGCATCGCGTGTTCCAGTCGCAAACTCTCGAACAACTGAGAGTATTCGAAAATGTTCGAGTCATAAATGATCGCTATATCTTCGAAGAACATCTAATGCAACATTAATCTACCAAAACGTGGCCCGTATGATTTATCGAACACTTCGAGTCATTCACGAGTATTAAATTTGAATACGGAAAAACAGGCCGGATTCCTCTAGAATATTCCAGGTGTATTTCGAGTCAGCCGTAATCGAATACGTCAGAACATTGCGGCATACGCGGCGTGCGCCGATCCGTATTCGAGCGAATTCGGGCCCGATTATTTGGCTTTTCGCGCAGTGGAAGCGGCGAGGTCACGAACAGACATCACTAGCTATACAGTCACTAGTTACTAGCACGTGTACTGAAAGCCCCGTGTAAGACGATGAGATTTCTATTCGTCAGTTTAGGCTCGTAAATAGCTTCTTTTCAAGGTGGTGATGTTTTCAAGCGATTTCGTGAATTCCCTGTATTGATACTTAAACCTACTTTTAATAAATTAAGTCTAGTATATTTAGCCAAAATAGCACCTTCTCGATCTGCAAAATCTTTGGTTATTCGTTCGTTCGAATCTCAGTAAATTCGAAATCCTTCACATAAACAACCGTAAACTGACCAACCTCAAGTAACCGTTAAATCGGTTGCTATTTTCTCACGTACCTAAACTTGTTGTCTTAACAAACTCATCGATATAGGGGTTTCAAAAGGTATATCGTAAAGCTTTGAACGAAGCGACCCTTCGAAAGTAGAGGGATACTTAATGCTACCAACTGAAATCCGAGAGCAGCAACCCAGCGAAAGTAACCGCCTTCCTAACGTACGAGCAGCAAAATGAAACAGAATGTAACGAAACTATAACGTATGCTTTTACCCTAAATTTAGGCCATGGAACACGTTGGAAGAAGTGTTCTTGACAAATTTAAACAGACAAAATGTTTCCCTCAAAACGACGTTTCGTGCGAATAAGTAAGATTTGCGTTTTCGGTTGCCAATGTTGAAGTTTCTTGTTTTGTAAACTGATTATGTTGAAGTATACTGGAGCCGGAATACTTCATAAATATCCGAAAACCTATAAATGCAAAGAACAATTTTAGGTTTGGCGAACATGTGAAGCTTGAATAAAATATACAACACGAGGAAACAAATCGACCGGTCTGTTCTAAAGTAACTGTTTCCATCGTCTTCCATAATTTTCAGGGTCTAAAATTAGCTAGGCCCCTTTTTCGAAAACTAAACCTAGTTATTTTTGTGCTCTAGGTAACCTGTTAAGAGATGTTTACGTTCAGCACGATTAAATTGAGATGTATGAAAACCTGTTCGAATGAGGTAGACCCAAAAGTACCCATGTCCCGTCGAGAAGTTGCTCAGTATAGGAAGAGGTTTTTAAATCCCAGAAAGCGACCATTAATACAATATCGGAACCTTACGATAGATTCTTAATTTTGTAGCAATGTGTAAAACGTTCGCGGTGAGTTTGGATCTATAGTATCAAGAGGTCGTTCAATTCGCCATGTTGGCTTCCATCAAGGCTAATTGAAACCGAACATCTACAACAATTTCCAATTTCCGTGGCTACTTAAACTCCCTATCAAATTGAATTGAATTATCGTTCGCTCAATTAAGACAACATTACTACTTGTAGCTCCTTCTTGAACAGTTCTCGGCTAGAAAGTATAACAAAGGCACATAATTTCCTGCATTTGCCGTCGAATCACTTTTTGTAGCTACTTCAAATCTTCTGAGGAAACAATAGAAATACTGACGCCAATGTGAAGTACTGAGGACTTATACCAAAGCTTGTATATCCCCCAAACTGTGTTCAAACTGCCGAGTGTAACACACTTTTAAATTCCTTTGGATTCCTAACAAAACCCACCCAAAAGAAACAAAATTACCAGGACAATATGCATATTATCCCAACAAAAAGTAAACAACTGCCGTTGTGACATCTTCATTTCATTTCAAATAATACTTTATTTATACTGAAATAATAAAACTTAATTATATTGTTACTTGTTCGTGTATGTTTATTTTCATCAAACTATAGAAGAATTTACATTGCCAAGACCCTATGTTATGAAAAAGTATAAGGAAACATCTGAGAAGCAAAACCTAAAAAAACACTATAACATTTTGTATGCATTTACTTTATATCTAGATGCTGCTTTGTTATGAAAAACCATAACCATCTGAGAAGCAAAGTCTTTAAAAAACACTAGAACATTTTTGTTTGCAAACTTTATAACTAGATGCCACTGATTTGATTTTGCAATGCATATGTCATCCGCTTTTCGACGTTTAGCATAAAAAACAAAACTGCCTCAGGGCCCTCTGGCACAAAACACGACAAACAAGCAACCAAATTAAAAATGTGCAAAAGCTTTGGATCCTGCTTTGGACTCTAGTCTAGGTACAAATTCGTTGTCTTCCAAATATGTCATCTCGACTACAGTAAATTTTCACTATCGTGATCTCCGAGTCTGCCTGTCTTAAATTGTTATCTCAAACAGAAATTTACGACTCTTGGGTGTTCTTGTTCAGTCATCTATGACTGAATATTTTTGAAATCCCACTTCTTTAAGTTTGGTCTCCTTTAAATGTTGGTAGTAGTGGGAGGCTCCTATTTAAAAAGGCTATAGGCTTGGATTCACCTTGGCTAGATTTCCCAAGAACTAGATAAATTGATCCATCTACCGGCTGTAGTTATCAAACAAGGAAACCTACAGCATGCTGTTCACGATATCAAATTAATTTAGAAATCATGAAATGGACCAGAACAGGATAAACTGACACTGACTTATAAAGACACTTGGTCATTCCAAGTTTTAAGAGCTACTGCAAGTGTTCAATATAAAAAAAGGATAACGTAAAGATCTTAACGTAACGACCCTTCGAAAACAGAGAAATACCATGATTTCATGCTTCTTCTTGAAATCGACGAGAAGCAACCCAGCGAAAGTAATCGCCCTCCTCCAAAAGTACGGGGAGACTCAAAAATGCAGCAGAATCTAAAGCTTAGGCCGGAAAGTAACAGTGTAAGTTTTAACGTACAATCTAGCATGCCTTTGTTCTGAATTAAGGTCTTGAAACATCTCGTGTTGTTGACAAATTTTAATACACAAAATATTTGCCTCGGGCTCAAAATAGCGTTTTGTGCGAATGATCAGTTGAATTCGAGTTTTCGATTGCCAATGTTGAAGTTTCTTCTTTTTTAAATTGACTAAGTTAAAATACACTGGAGCCTGAATACTTCATAAATATAACAAAACCCATAAATCCAAAGAACAATTTTAGGCTTGGCCAGCCTGTGAAGCGTGTACTGACACAACAAGAGGGTACTAATCGATCGGTCTGTCTTACGGTTGATTGTTTTCATCGTCTTCCATAATTTTGGTCCCTACCACTATATTTCCAAAACTTAACGTAGTTATTTCTGTGCTCTATGTTACCTGTTGTGGACATGTTTATATTTGACACGATTGAATTGAGATGTATCATCCCATGAAAACCTGTTCGAATGAGGTAGACCCAAAAGTACCCACGTCCTGTCGAGAAGTAGCTCAGCACAGAGACAGGTGTTTGAATCCATGAAAATAACTAGGAGTATAATAATGTCGGAATTTAACAATAGATCCTTAATTTTTTAAGCAATTTGTAAAAACGTGGCTTCGATCAAAGCTGATCAAAACCGACCATCTACAACAATTTCCACAGAAAAACAAGCATAGGTATTCAGTAGAAAACAGGGTGGTCTGAAAACATCCATTTCGTAAATAGAAAGATTTCCAATGTGTGCCTACGGTTCTAAATTCAGACCAATTGGTGACTTATTCTGACTGTCATTTCTTAATATTCCTTGCTCAATTCAGAGCAGCACAACACTCTAACTAGTTCCGTCTTTCTAGAGAGTAAAACAGACTTGTTCCGTTTCCATCTTTAGAAAGTACAACAAATGCACTTAATATCGTACATTTGTGGTCGATTCGCTGTTCAGCAGAAAAGTATACTCTGGCGGTTTTTCAGTTAGGTTGAGCCAATGTGGAGTACATTCACATTTGTCTAGTGGTCAGACAGTTAAGGTATTTTCGTCATTTTCGTGTGGTTGCCTGAAATAATAAATTTAACTCTCGGTTTCACGCGGGTTTCTCGTACTATTGTTATACACATCTCGAGCATGTTCTGTATTTGTATAGTCCATTACACGTCACAACGTTCTGCTCGCCGGCTACAGAATGGAGGTAGAAACAATTATTCCTTTCTTAAGATCTAGCATCTCCTAAAGAATTTGTTACGTACTGTTATAGGATCGGTTATGATGATAATCGTCCTACTAGTAGGGCGGTTTCGGTTTTGAAGAAAACCAAAACTGGTTGTGGATTCGAGGGAACAAAAATATGGCGGTTTGAGTCCCTCTGAAGACGAGGCCGACCCAAAACAACGTGGAGGATAATGATTTAGGAAGAAAGGCGCGCAGATGGGTGGCAGTCAGGGGCGACTGCAAGTCAGAGCTGTAGCAATAAATTGAATTGGGTGGAAAGAGAATGTAAAGCCTTATGTGCCTCATGGCACGGAGAGATATAGCTATACATATAGGTAGGTAATGCCTTTGACATGAATCGTTTGCTTGTTGAATATCGTGTGTGCTTGCTCGATAGTTCTAACCTGAATAAAGGGAGCTAGAAATCCTTAGACAAGTCTCCTCTGCATATCCTTCTCCCAATCCGGCGGCGTTAAAACTAGAGTTTAATCGAGATCCAAGGTTCAGACAAGACACATCTGAGAAATGCCGGCTGACACATCTGAGAAATGCTGACAATAGATATTGTGTCGTCATATCTCTTCAGACCCCTTATTGGCTTGTTTATGGATTGGTTTCCTTCACCGAAGCATTTCGCGAGAGTTCTACATTTATTTTATCACGACAACTGTGTAATCTTCAGTGTGCCCCGGCTTATTCCCTTTATGCGCGAAAAGCCAAATATTCGGGCCCGAATTCGCTCGAATACGGATCGGCGCACGCCGCGTATGCCGCAATGTTCTGACGTATTCGATTACGGCTGACTCGAAATACACCTGGAATATTCTAGAGGAATCCGGCCTGTTTTTCCGTATTCAAATTTTATACTCGTGAATGACTCGAAGTGTTCGATAAATCATACGGGCCACGTTTTGGTAGATTAATGTTGCATTAGATGTTCTTCGAAGATATAGTGATCATGTATGACTCGAACATTTTTGAATACTCTCAGTTGTTCGAGAGTTTGCGACTGGAACACGAGATGCACGACGCCATTTCTGACGTAAACGTCTTCGAATACTAATGAATACGTCAAGTATGCTCTAATTTTCGAGAATCGCACGCTATGAATACGAAAGTTATGTCACATTTTTCACAGCCAATAATGTCTTGCGTCGTCAAGAACGGGCTTTATGCAGGTAATATACACTACCGCGTACTTCAGTCAGACAACACGCTAGTGTTCGAAGCGTACGACTGGAACACGAGACTCATGCGAAGTATGAAACGTGTTCATGTTTGAATACTGAGGCATACGTGAGGTTTTAAGGTATTCTAAACGACACACTTCAACTGTTCTGTGGTGTTCGACTGGGACACGACACTTATGCGAAGTATGAAACGTGTTCATGTTTGAATACTGAGGCATATGTGAGGTTTTAAGGTATTCTAAACGACACACTTAAAGTGTTCTGTAGTGTTCGACTGGGACACCAGACTCATGTAAAGTATGAAACGTATACGTGATTGAATACTGACGCCAACGTGAAGTACTGAGGACTCATACCAAAGCTTGTATATCCCCCAAACTGTGTTCAAACTGCCGAGTGTAACACACTTTTAAATTCCTTTGGATTCCTAACAAAACCCACCCAAAAGAAACAAAATTACCAGGACAATATGCATATTATCCCAACAAAAAGTAAACAACTGCCGTTATGACATCCTCATTTCATTTCAAATAATACTTTATTTATACTGAAATAATAAAACTTAATTATATTGTTACTTGTTCGTGTATGTTTATTTTCATCAAACTATGGAAGAATTTACATTGCCAAGGCCCTATGCTATGAAAAAGTATAAGGAAACATCTGAGAAGCAAAACCTAAAAAAGCACTATAACATTTTGTATGCATTTACTTTATATCTAGATGTTGCTTTGTTATGAAAAACCATAACCATCTGAGAAGCAAAGTCTTTAAAAAACACTAGAACATTTTTGTTTGCAAACTTTATAACTAGATGCCACTGATTTGATTTTGCAATGCATATGTCATCCACTTTTCGACGTTTAGCATAACAACAAAACTGCCTCAGGGCCCTCTGGCACAAAACACGACAAACAAGCAACCAAATTAAAAATGTGCAAAAGCTTTGGATCCTGCTTTGGACTCTAGTCTAGGTACAAATTCGTTGTCTTCCAAATATATCATCTCGACTACAGTAAATTTTCACTATCGTGATCTCCGAGTCTGCCTGTCTTAAATTGTTATCTCAAACAGAAATTTACGACTCTTGGGTGTTCTTGTTCAGTCATCTATGACTGAATATTTTTGAAATCCCACTTCTTTAAAGTGCACCTAACGCCAAAAATGTTTTTTTCGCTAAAACAAATCTAGACTTTATTTGAAGCATTTGGGCGAAGAAATTTTTGAATTTGGTTGAATCCTCGATTTTCTATGCCCTTTCAAAGTCGCGATTAAGTGTTTCACGACCGCGTTTTAGGGAGTCTTGGGCGGCGGTACCTGATGACGTCTACCCAAGAACCAAACACAATAGCGCCTCAGTCAACTCTCTGTATTTGCTCGAGAAAATAGAACGCAAAACTAACCGTTCCGATGTATTTTGGGACTAAAACATCCAAGTTTTGTCTCAGAATCATTTCTTTTTCGTCACTGGAGTCAGAGTTAAGTTTCGATTCGGAAGGCTCCGAAATAAACTTTGATCGAGCACGTTCGACAACTGTGAACTCACTGCTTAGAGCTTTGAGAGCAATTTACAATATTTCAAGCGACGACGGGGAAGACGTCTTTGCGGACGAGCTGCTTGTATATTGGGAATGGAAAGCTAGATACGAAGTGGAGGAGTAGGCAAACGAAAAGCAGGAAAGAAAACTCAAGGACTGCTTTGGATGGTAATTTCGTCAACTAAACATAAGATTCCCACGCGTGTTTATAGCCCGTTTACATTTGTCCTTACCGAGAATGTATTTTGTCAAGGTTCTGTTAAATCCAGTTTGTGTTTTACTTTCAGTTGAATGCTTCATGTTTATAAGAGCGACGTACGTGTTGCAGTTTTCGAGACTTCATGACCTCCAAAACATTGGCTTCGATCGATTAAAAATCGTATTGTTTGGACCTGTATTTTTGAAGCTGCGGGAAGCAAGGCGGAAGGAAACATTTCATATAATTACCGATTTCACATTGTCACACGTTTTAAGTCGTAACTCCAAATAACCAATGTAAATTGTTCTCAAAGTTTGCAGTGAAATTCGTCGGATAAGCGAAAAGGATGTGTTCCCTAAGCGGTCCGCAGATAATGTTACGCGGTCATATTTTCGACGCTATTGCACAGAATCTTTGTCGCACTGCTGATTTCCAAACCTTCGAAAAACTCTGTGAATCTAACAATTTTGTTATCATGTAATTCTAGAGGATTAATCTTCGACTTTCATCTAAATCGAAAGAGAAATAAGTGTTGGTTAGCGGCGTACAGTTGCGATCTATTTACATATCAGTATAACGCTTCTTGATCATGACCGGATCACACAACTTTGCCGGTTATGTTATAAATACTGCGGGATTGGAAGATATAGGTTGTAGGTAGTATTTCTACAAATTGCTGGTTAGCTTTAAGCAGAAAATTTATGAAAATAGCGTTCGAAAGTCTGTGGAACAAATTCCAGTGAGAGTTCTTCAATGGTTCTCACAGATTCAGTTCGCTTGTTTCAGTTCGACAAAATCAACCATCGTTTACGTCTTTATTGCACCATTAGCCGATCATCGTCAGTAAATTGTACAGTATATCTTTCTTTAAATCTGGAATATTGCTGCAACAGCCGATAGCACCTCTGGAAGGCGTTTCTGCGCACTTTTCGACTGTGTATTGCACCATCCTGAAGGAAATGAGAGGAAATGAGATATCCAACCTTCCTGAGTAGACGTCACAACAGCCGCTGGACCCATTCTCCTCAAACTCGGTCGTGAAACAAAATGGCGGTGTTTTGGAGCTATTTTCGAGATTTCGTCGTGACACAGAAAATCGAAGATTTAACGGAATTCAAAAATTTTTTCGCAGAACTATTTCAAATAATAAGTAGATTCGTTCTAGCGGAAAAAAAAATTTCGGGGTTAGCTGCACTTTAAGTTTGTTTTCCTTTAAATGTTGGTAGTAGTGCGAGGCTACTATTTAAAAAGGCTATAGGCTTGGATTCACCTTGGCTAGATTTCCCAAGAACTAGATAAATTGATCCATCTACCGGCTGTAGTTATCAAACAAGGAAAACTACAGCATGCTGTTTACGATATCAAATTAATTTAGAAATCATGAAATGGACCAGAACAGGATAAACTGACACTGACTTATAAAGACACTTGGTCATTCCAAGTTTTAAGAGCTACTGCAAGTGTTCAATATAAAAAAAGGATAACGTAAAGATCTTAACGTAACGACCCTTCGAAAACAGAGAAATACCATGATTTCATGCTTCTTCTTGAAATCGACGAGAAGCAACCCAGCGAAAGTAATCGCCCTCCTCCAAAAGTACGGGGAGACTCAAAAATGCAGCAGAATCTAAAGCTTAGGCCGGAAAGTAACAGTGTAAGTTTTAACGTACAATCTAGCATGCCTTTGTTCTGAATTAAGGTCTTGAAACATCTCGTGTTGTTGACAAATTTTAATACACAAAATATTTGCCTCGGGCTCAAAATAGCATTTTGTGCGAATGATCAGTTGAATTCGAGTTTTCGATTGCCAATGTTGAAGTTTCTTCTTTTTTAAATTGACTAAGTTAAAATACACTGGAGCCTGAATACTTCATAAATATAACAAAACCCATAAATCCAAAGAACAATTTTAGGCTTGGCCAGCCTGTGAAGCGTGTACTGACACAACAAGAGGGTACTAATCGATCGGTCTGTCTTACGGTTGATTGTTTTCATCGTCTTCCATAATTTTGGTCCCTACCACTATATTTCCAAAACTTAACGTAGTTATTTCTGTGCTCTATGTTACCTGTTGTGGACATGTTTATATTTGACACGATTGAATTGAGATGTATCATCCCATGAAAACCTGTTCGAATGAGGTAGACCCAAAAGTACCCACGTCCTGTCGAGAAGTAGCTCAGTACAGAGACAGGTGTTTGAATCCATGAAAATATCTAGGAGTATAATAATGTCGGAATTTCACAATAGATCCTTAATTTTTTAAGCAATTTGTAAAAACGTGGCTTCGATCAAAGCTGATCAAAACCGACCATCTACAACAATTTCCACAGAAAAACAAGCATAGGTATTCAGTAGAAAACAGGGTGGTCTGAAAACATCCATTTCGTAAATAGAAAGATTTCCAATGTGTGCCTACGGTCGCTTGTGTATTTCAAATCAGTGTAATGATGTAAATTCCCATTTGGCAATTTTATCTGATGAGTACTGCACACAAGTTGTGTAGTACGAAACTAAATAGTAATAAAATGTCGAGTCAAATCTACATTTGATCAGTTCGTCATCTGTTATTTTATATATACATTATATTAAGGTACACGTAAACCCTGTTTCATTGATGACCACTACATATTTCAAGACAATTTGCTATAGTAATGTCAAACTACAGTGAAACTTTGATATAATGAAGTGCCAAGGAATAGGCAAAGTATATTCACTATAACAGGGTTTTGTTTCAAGGTTCTTTTCTGTATAGTCTACTATTACTGGGGTCAGGAAAATCATTTGTTATACTGAGGACCTCATTATATAGAGGCTCGTTAAATCGAGGTTCCACTGTACTAACCATATTCCTTCCAAAGGTAAATATTGAAAATTGAGTTTTATTACTCATTTAGGCTATTAGCCTTAGGAGGAATTTGTTTGCATGTCTACATGAAGTTATCTAATCAGTTCATTCTGTTTGTTCAGAGTGACTTTTAGCCACTCATTTCAGGTTAAGAGCTGAAAATTCAGAACAATATTGAATTTGATACTCAAATTTTGATTGGATTAATTAATGCATAAAAAGTTTGCACCATATCTAGCAAGAAATGAAAGGCTTCTAGAGCTTGCCTACCTTTATCAGTGCAAAATGAAACATAATCTGTAACCTTGAACATTGTTGCTTGAATCGTTTTTAATGTTTTTAAGCCCACAAACTCTGGCCCTCACATCCTTTCATACTTTGTTTGCACTGTAAACTTGATTAATGTGCAACACAACTCTCTCTTCTCTCAAAGGCATCTTGCACTAGAAACCCAGGTGCTTACAGTGTAGCTTTCCAAATGTGACTGTAAAACTTTTTGGTCATCAATCCTGTCAACACTTAGTGTTGATCTCAGGTCTTGGTTTGAATTTTCAGCTCTTTGTCTTGAGGTTACCCTATATCTTTCAGAGTGTCTTGCACTCACGCCATTTAGCATGTCTAATTAAAGCCAATAAAGCTGGCTATCAATCTACACGTACATGTATACCAAGAATTTGGAAATAAAATGAATTATCAAATTTTTTAGGGTTTCTCTGTGCGAGCATCCAAATCACTTTTTGAAAGCTAAGTCAAAGTGAGTCTGCCTCAAATTTTGGACAGTAGCTAGTTTATCATCCATGTCTGTTAATTTTTATTTTGAAATATTTCTTCTCTGAGAGTGATTTTTGAATGATCACTCCACCATTCTTTAATCCTGTTTTGGAAATGTTCTGTAACTTTTTACTGCGATTGAATATGGCAACACACAGGCAATTTTTTTTAGTATTTTGTGTCCAGAAACTGAGAAACAAATTAAATTAACAAGAAACAAAGTTCACTTTGACTTGTACATGTAGCTTTCAAAATGTGATAATAATAATAATAATAATAATAATAATAATAATAATAATGATTTGGACACCAGCACTAAAATGTCTAGAAAAATTTGGCAATTCATTTTATTTGAAAGTCCTTGGTATAGTTTGATAGCCAGCTCTATAAGTTTTAATTATGGCAAATTTAATATTCGATTTAATGGACCTAAATTATGGAATGAACTCGATGAAAGATTCAAGTTTTGTACTTCTAATCAATTTAAAAAAGAACTAACTTCGCATTTCATTAGTCTCTATTAATCTTTACTGATATTTTGATGGTTTATATCTATTTATTTTGTTTTGTTTTGTATATTTAATCTTGTACCAAGTTTGTGATACTTATGTGTACCAATGTATTTGTTGCGCCTCTTTCCTGACTCTTACATTTTTAATTATTATAATTACGGTCACCCAACTAGTTTAGCTTTTTAGTTATTTTGGGTGTCCCACTACTGTATGTACTGTACTGTTTATTTATATATTTATAATTACAATCTTGTAAATTCTTTTAGTTGTTTACAGTAGTACAAATAAACTGTTGTTGTTGTAATTTGATATGGGGTTTACAAACAATGTCTACAGATTAAATCGGATGCACTACATCCCTTTTGTGTGAGACACCTCTAAAGGTATATGGTAATGTTAAGAGGGTTCCAATTGTTGAACCAAATAATAATGATGTTAGAGTGGTTTTCAATTGAGTGTCGCAAAACCAAAACCAAAACCAATTACTTACTGATTAGACTTCTCAGCTAATCTCGAACTGTAGTAAAACCAAAACCAAAACCAAAGTAATTGTCTAATTACTTTCGACACTCAACTGAAAACCGCTCTAAATATGCAAAGCAGCAATTCATTAATTCATCCCTAATTCTCTTTCGTAACATAGCAGCATCTAGTTCTAAAGTTTGCATACAAAATGTAAGTGTTTTTTTAGACTGCTTCTCAGATGGTTCCGAACTTCTGCTTTTTCATAATATAGCAGCATCTACATGTAGTTAGAAAGTTGCATGCAAAATGTTATAGAAGTGGTTTTTTAGACTTTGCTTCTCAAATGCTTCATTATGCCTTTTCATAACACAGCAGCATCTAGTTATAAAGTTTGCAAAAAAAAAAAATGTTGTAGTGTTTTTTAAAGACTTTGCTTCTCAGATGGTTATGCTTTTTCATAACAAAGCAGCATCTAGATATAAAGCAAATGCATACAAAATGTTATAGTATTTTTTTAGTTTTGATTCTCAGATGGTTCCTTATACTTTTTCATAACATAGGGTCTTGGCAATGTAAATTCTTCCATAGCTTGATGAAAATAAACATACACGAACAAGTAACATAAGTTTTATTATTTCAGTATTAATAAAGTATTATTTGAAATGAAATGAAGATGTCATAACGGCAGTTGTTTCCGTTTTGTTGGGATAACATGCATATTGTCCTGGTAATTTTGTTTCTTTTGGGTGGGTTTTGTTAGGAATCCAAAGGAATTTAAAAGTGTGTTACACTCGGCAGTTTGAACACAGTTTGGGGGATATACAAGCTTTGGTATGAGTCCTCAGTACTTCACATTGGCGTCAGTATTTCTATTGTTTCCTCAGAAGATTTGAAGTAGCTACAAAAAGTGATTCGACGGCAAATGCAGGAAATTATATGCCTTTGTTATACTTTCTAGCCGAGAACTGTTCAAGAAGGAGCTACAAGTAGTAATGTTGTCTTAATTGAGCGAACGATAATTCAATTCAATTTGATAGGGAGTTTAAGTAGCCACGGAAATTGGAAATTGTTGTAGATGTTCGGTTTCAATTAGCTTTGATGGAAGCCAACATGGCGAATTGAACGACCTCTTGATACTATAGATCCAAACTCACCGCGAACGTTTTACACATTGCTACAAAATTAAGAATCTATCGT
This sequence comes from Orbicella franksi, assembly GCF_964199315.1. Classification (NCBI taxonomy): domain Eukaryota; kingdom Metazoa; phylum Cnidaria; class Anthozoa; order Scleractinia; family Merulinidae; genus Orbicella; species Orbicella franksi. Next base: position 21,140,663 of record NC_138159.1, read on the forward strand.
AAGGTTCCGATATTGTATTAATGGTCGCTTTCTGGGATTTAAAAACCTCTTCCTATACTGAGCAACTTCTCGACGGGACATGGGTACTTTTGGGTCTACCTCATTCGAACAGGTTTTCATACATCTCAATTTAATCGTGCTGAACGTAAACATCTCTTAACAGGTTACCTAGAGCACAAAAATAACTAGGTTTAGTTTTCGAAAAAGGGGCCTAGCTAATTTTAGACCCTGAAAATTATGGAAGACGATGGAAACAGTTACTTTAGAACAGACCGGTCGATTTGTTTCCTCGTGTTGTATATTTTATTCAAGCTTCACATGTTCGCCAAACCTAAAATTGTTCTTTGCATTTATAGGTTTTCGGATATTTATGAAGTATTCCGGCTCCAGTATACTTCAACATAATCAGTTTACAAAACAAGAAACTTCAACATTGGCAACCGAAAACGCAAATCTTACTTATTCGCACGAAACGTCGTTTTGAGGGAAACATTTTGTCTGTTTAAATTTGTCAAGAACACTTCTTCCAACGTGTTCCATGGCCTAAATTTAGGGTAAAAGCATACGTTATAGTTTCGTTACATTCTGTTTCATTTTGCTGCTCGTACGTTAGGAAGGCGGTTACTTTCGCTGGGTTGCTGCTCTCGGATTTCAGTTGGTAGCATTAAGTATCCCTCTACTTTCGAAGGGTCGCTTCGTTCAAAGCTTTACGATATACCTTTTGAAACCCCTATATCGATGAGTTTGTTAAGACAACACGTTTAGGTACGTGAGAAAATAGCAACCGATTTAACGGTTACTTGAGGTTGGTCAGTTTACGGTTGTTTATGTGAAGGATTTCGAATTTACTGAGATTCGAACGAACGAATAACCAAAGATTTTGCAGATCGAGAAGGTGCTATTTTGGCTAAATATACTAGACTTAATTTATTAAAAGTAGGTTTAAGTATCAATACAGGGAATTCACGAAATCGCTTGAAAACATCACCACCTTGAAAAGAAGCTATTTACGAGCCTAAACTGACGAATAGAAATCTCATCGTCTTACACGGGGCTTTCAGTACACGTGCTAGTAACTAGTGACTGTATAGCTAGTGATGTCTGTTCGTGACCTCGCCGCTTCCACTGCGCGAAAAGCCAAATAATCGGGCCCGAATTCGCTCGAATACGGATCGGCGCACGCCGCGTATGCCGCAATGTTCTGACGTATTCGATTACGGCTGACTCGAAATACACCTGGAATATTCTAGAGGAATCCGGCCTGTTTTTCCGTATTCAAATTTAATACTCGTGAATGACTCGAAGTGTTCGATAAATCATACGGGCCACGTTTTGGTAGATTAATGTTGCATTAGATGTTCTTCGAAGATATAGCGATCATTTATGACTCGAACATTTTCGAATACTCTCAGTTGTTCGAGAGTTTGCGACTGGAACACGCGATGCACGACGCCACTTCTGACGTGAACGTCTTCGAATACTAATGAATACGTCAAGTGTGCTCTAATTTTCGAGAATCGCACGCTATGAATACGAAAGTTAGGTCACATTTTTCACAGCCAATAATGTCTTGCGTCGTCAAGAACGGGTTTTATGCAGGTAATATACGCTACCGCGTAGTTCATTCAGACAACACGCTAGTGTTCCGAAGCGTCCGACTGGAACACGAGACTCATACAAGTATGAAACGTGTTCATGTTTGAATACTGAGGCATACGTGAGGTTTTAATGTATTCTAAACGACAGATTTCAAGTGTTCTGTGGTGTTCGACTGGAACACGAGACTCATGCGAAGTACGAAACGTGTTCATGTTTGAATACTGAGGCATACGTGAGGTTTTAAGGTATTCTAAACGACACACTTCAAGTGTTCTGTGGTGTTCGACTGGAACATGAGACTCATGCGAAGTATGAAACATGTTCATGTTTGAATACTGAGGCATACGTGAGGTTTTAATGTATTCTAAACGATACACTTCAAGTGTTCTGTGGTGTTCGACTGGAACACGAGACTCATGTAAAGTATGAAACGTATTCGTGATTGAATACCGACGCCAACGTGAAGTACTGAGGACCCATACCAAAGCTTGTATATCCCCCAAACTGTGTTCAAACTGCCGAGTGTAACACACTTTTAAATTCCTTTGGATTCCTAACAAAACCCACCCAAAAGAAACAAAATTACCAGGACAATATGCATGTTATCCCAACAAAAAGTAAACAACTGCCGTTGTGACATCTTCATTTCATTTCAAATAATACTTTATTTATACTGAAATAATAAAACTTAATTATATTGTTACTTGTTCGTGTATGTTTATTTTCATCAAACTATAGAAGAATTTACATTGCCAAGACCCTATGTTATGAAAAAGTATAAGGAAACATCTGAGAAGCAAAACCTAAAAAAACACTATAACATTTTGTATGCATTTACTTTATATCTAGATGCTGCTTTGTTATGAAAAACCATAACCATCTGAGAAGCAAAGTCTTTAAAAAACACTAGAACATTTTTGTTTGCAAACTTTATAACTAGATGCCACTGATTTGATTTTGCAATGCATATGTCATCCGCTTTTCGACGTTTAGCATAAAAAACAAAACTGCCTCAGGGCCCTCTGGCACAAAACACGACAAACAAGCAACCAAATTAAAAATGTGCAAGAGCTTTGGATCCTGCTTTGGACTCTAGTCTAGGTACAAATTCGTTGTCTTCCAAATATGTCATCTCGACTACAGTAAATTTTCACTATCGTGATCTCCGAGTCTGCCTGTCTTAAATTGTTATCTCAAACAGAAATTTACGACTCTTGGGTGTTCTTGTTCAGTCATCTATGACTGAATATTTTTGAAATCCCACTTCTTTAAGTTTGTTTTCCTTTAAATGTTGGTAGTAGTGCGAGGCTACTATTTAAAAAGGCTATAGGCTTGGATTCACCTTGGCTAGATTTCCCAAGAACTAGATAAATTGATCCATCTACCGGCTGTAGTTATCAAACAAGGAAAGCTACAGCATGCTGTTCACGATATCAAATTAATTTAGAAATCATGAAATGGACCAGAACAGGATAAACTGACACTGACTTATAAAGACACTTGGTCATTCCAAGTTTTAAGAGCTACTGCAAGTGTTCAATATAAAAAAAGGATAACGTAAAGATCTTAACGTAACGACCCTTCGAAAACAGAGAAATACCATGATTTCATGCTTCTTCTTGAAATCGACGAGAAGCAACCCAGCGAAAGTAATCGCCCTCCTCCAAAAGTACGGGGAGACTCAAAAATGCAGCAGAATCTAAAGCTTAGGCCGGAAAGTAACAGTGTAAGTTTTAACGTACAATCTAGCATGCCTTTGTTCTGAATTAAGGTCTTGAAACATCTCGTGTTGTTGACAAATTTTAATACACAAAATATTTGCCTCGGGCTCAAAATAGCGTTTTGTGCGAATGATCAGTTGAATTCGAGTTTTCGATTGCCAATGTTGAAGTTTCTTCTTTTTTAAATTGACTAAGTTAAAATACACTGGAGCCTGAATACTTCATAAATATAACAAAACCCATAAATCCAAAGAACAATTTTAGGCTTGGCCAGCCTGTGAAGCGTGTACTGACACAACAAGAGCGTACTAATCGATCGGTCTGTCTTACGGTTGATTGTTTTCATCGTCTTCCATAATTTTGGTCCCTACCACTATATTTCCAAAACTTAACGTAGTTATTTCTGTGCTCTATGTTACCTGTTGTGGACATGTTTATATTTGACACGATTGAATTGAGATGTATCATCCCATGAAAACCTGTTCGAATGAGGTAGACCCAAAAGTACCCACGTCCTGTCGAGAAGTAGCTCAGTATAGAGACAGGTGTTTGAATCCATGAAAATAACTAGGAGTATAATAATGTCGGAATTTAACAATAGATCCTTAATTTTTTAAGCAATTTGTAAAAACGTGGCTTCGATCAAAGCTGATCAAAACCGACCATCTACAACAATTTCCACAGAAAAACAAGCATAGGTATTCAGTAGAAAACAGGGTGGTCTGAAAACATCCATTTCGTAAATAGAAAGATTTCCAATGTGTGCCTACGGTTCTAAATTCAGACCAATTGGTGACTTATTCTGACTGTCATTTCTTAATATTCCTTGCTCAATTCAGAGCAGCACAACACTCTAACTAGTTCCGTCTTTCTAGAGAGTAAAACAGACTTGTTCCGTTTCCGTCTTTAGAAAGTACAACAAATGCACTTAATATCGTACATTTGTGGTCGATTCGCTGTTCAGCAGAAAAGTATACTCTGGCGGTTTTTCAGTTAGGTTGAGCCAATGTGGAGTACATTCACATTTATCTAGTGGTCAGACAGTTAAGGTATTTTCGTCATTTTCGTGTGGTTGCCTGAAATAATAAATTTAACTCTCGGTTTCACGCGGGTTTTTCGTGCTATTGTTATACACATCTCGAGCATGTTCTGTATTTGTATAGTCCATTACACGTCACAACGTTCTGCTCGCCGACTACAGAATGGAGGTAGAAACAATTATTCCTTTCTTAAGATCTAGCATCTCCTAAAGAATTTGTTACGTACTGTTATAGGATCGGTTATGATGATAATCGTCCTACTAGTAGGGCGGTTTCGGTTTTGAAGAAAACCAAAACTGGTTGTGGATTCAAAGGAACAAAAATATGGCGGTTTGAGTCCCTCTGAGGACGAGGTCGACCCAAAACAACGTGGAGGATAATGATTTAGGAAGAAAGGCGCGCAGATGGGTGGCAGTCAGGGGCGACTGCAAGTCAGAGCTGTAGCAATAAATTGAATTGGGTGGAAAGAGAATGTAAAGCCTTATGTGCCTCATGGCACGGAGAGATATAGCTATACATATAGGTAGGTAATGCCTTTGACATGAATCGTTTGCTTGTTGAATATCGTGTGTGCTTGCTCGATAGTTCTAACCTGAATAAATTTAACTCTCGGTTTCACGCGGGTTTTTCGTGCTATTGTTATACACATCTCGAGCATCTTCTGTATTTGTATAGTCCATTACACGTCAAAACGTTCTGTTCGCCGGCTACAGAATGGAGTTAGAAACAAAAGTACAGCACTTGAGAGATATAGCTATACATATAGGTAGGCCTTTGACATGAATCGTTTGCTTGTTGAATATCGTGTGTGCTTGCTCGATAGTTCTAACCTGAATAAAGGGAGCTAGAAATCCTTAGACAAGTCTCCTCTGCATATCCTTCTCCCAATCCGGCGGCGTTAAAACTAGAGTTTAATCGAGATCCAAGGTTCAGACAAGACACATCTGAGAAATGCCGGCTGACACATCTGAGAAATGCTGACAATAGATATTGTGTCGTCATATCTCTTCAGACCCCTTATTGGCTTGTTTATGGATTTGTTTTCCTTCACCGAAGCATTTCGCGAGAGTTCTACATTTATTTTATCACGACAACTGTGTAATCTTCAGTGTGCCCCGGCTTATTCCCTTTATGCGCGAAAAGCCAAATATTCGGGCCCGAATTCGCTCGAATACGGATCGGCGCACGCCGCGTATGCCGCAATGTTCTGACGTATTCGATTGCGGCTGACTCGAAATACACCTGGAATATTCTAGAGGAATCCGGCCTGTTTTTCCGTATTCAAATTTTATACTCGTGAATGACTCGAAGTGTTCGATAAATCATACGGACCACGTTTCGGTAGATTACTGTTGCATTAGATGTTCTTCGAAGATATAGTGATCATGTATGACTCGAACATTTTTGAATACTCTCAGTTGTTCGAGAGTTTGCGACTGGAACACGCGATGCACGACGCCATTTCTGACGTAAACGTCTTCGAATACTATTGAATACGTCAAGTATGCTCTAATTTTCGAGAATCGCACGCTATGAATACGAAAGTTATGTCACATTTTTCACAGCCAATAATGTCTTGCGTCGTCAAGAACGGGCTTTATGCAGGTAATATACACTACCGCGTACTTCAGTCAGACAACACGCTAGTGTTCGAAGCGTACGACTGGAACACGAGACTCATGCGAAGTATGAAACGTGTTCATGTTTGAATACGGAGGCATACGTGAGGTTTTAAGGTATCCTAAACGACACACTTCAACTGTTCTGTGGTGTTAAACTGGAACACGAGACTAATGCGAAGTATGAATGTAATATCATGAAGGACACACACGGAGTAAAACGAAATACACTTTACTCGAGCACCACGCGATTACAACTGAGCTTCGAGCTATAACAGAATACTAAATAGGCTAAAGCACCGCGGGAACAGGTCCCTGGAGGCACGTGCTAATGCATATTATAACACCCTCCCTTTTATGGATAAGGAAAAGAAAACTAGCTTATAAATACACAATACGAATAAGCATGAATTGATAAAGAAAGTAACTGAGCTCTGTGATAACGGGCTAAAGGTCTTAGTGTTCTAAGTGTTCTAAGTGTTCATGGCTTCATGTCAAAACAAAGTCATTTAAGTGTTTTGGTGGACGTCGCTGACGCACTGATCGTCTAAGCATCGACTTGGGTGGTGACGTCACTGCAGCTGAAGGAACTTCCGAGTCACTCGGAGACGAGCTTCCTTGACTCGACGCGGGTAGACCAACTTCTCCAGAAGAACTTGTCTGCGACTCGTACGACTGTGCAAAAGAGGGAGCGGGCAGCTCTGATACCTCAGCAGATATCTCATTAGGTATCTCGTCTATCAGTGGCGGTGATGGCTCATTTGTCAAACGTAGGTGAACACGGTTGCGACGTACAACATTGTAAGGCGTCTCAACCTCGTACGATCTCTCGTCCAGTCGCTTTCATACAATTCCTTTCTGCCAATCGCGCTTGCCCAACTGGAACGGTTTCAGTCTCACAGTATCTCCTCTCTTTAACGGATCCAGATCAATAGCACCTCTGTTGTAATACTGAGCTTGTCGCTGTTTGCGCTGTTCAAGCTTGGCTTGGCACCGCTCACTGTCTGGAACTGCCTGTGGTGCAAGCAGGTTAGCTGTCATCGGTAGTAGACTTCTAGCCCTTCTGTTGAAGAGGCGCTGTGCTGGACTAATTTGGATACCGGCAGATGGAGTGTTACGATGATCGAGTAAGGCTAGAAAAGCATCCGATCCACTGGACTTGCACTTTCTGAGAATTTTCTTAGCCTCCTTCACTGCACTCTCTGCTTTACCATTTCCTTGGCTGTGGTATGGACTGCTGGTCAGATGTTCAAAGTCCCAGTCTTTCGCGAATTTCAGGAAATCGCATGACGTAAATTGTGAACCGTTATCTGTCACCAGCTGCTCGGGAATGCCGTGGCGCGCAAAGTGGGCCTTTAACTTCCTGATGACACACACCGACGAAGGAGATCTTAGATGGTCCAGTTCAAAGAAATCGCTGTAATAATCTGAGGTGACTAAGTAGGTTTTTCCTTCAAGCTCAAACAAATCTGCAGCCACTCGTTGCCAAGGTCGATTTGGTGTCTCAGGGGACATCATCGTTTCCTTGACTTGACCCCGCTCAAACTCTCGACATGCCTCACAGGTTGACACATAGTTCTTAATGTCAGCTGTCATTCCGGGCTAATAGAGACACTCACGGGCTCTGTTTAGACAGCCATTAACCCCAAGATGTGAGTTGTGAATTCGTCTTAACAGCTCGCTCCTCGACGCTCGTGGAACCACGACGCGTTCTCCCTTAAAGATGAGACCATCCTGGATCGACATCTCATCACGCATGTTGAAGTAAGGAGAAATGACACTAGGCACGCTACTCTTATGCTCTGGCCAGCCCTTCTGAATCACGGCTTTCAGCACTTGAAGAGAGTCATCTGCTTCGGTATCTCGCTGAATCTGCAGAAGCCTTTCTTCCGATACGGGCAGATACTTCATCATGTTGATTGTCTCGAACTCATTCTCGTCTTGCTCACCGGCAGGGAGAAATGCTCTCGAGAGGGTATCGGCCAGAAACATCTTGCTTCCCTTCTCGTACCTCACCTCCAGGTCATACTTCTGAAGACGAATTATCATGCCTTGCAAACGCTTGGGGGCACGGTGCAAGGGCTTCTTGAAAATTGATTCTAGCGGCTTGTGGTCGCTAAAAACAATAGTCTTATTGCCAAACGTGTAGTCGTTAAACTTCTCCACGGCGAAAACAATCGCAAGCATTTCTTTTTCCATCTGAGCATAACGGGTCTCGGTCTCTGTTAGTGCTCGGCTTACATAAGCAATGGGGTGACCGCCTTGCATCAGGGCGGCGCCAAGACCAGCTTGACTGCTGCCACATTGCACTGCTAGTGGCTCCCCAGGCTTGTAGTAGGCTAGCACAGGAGCAGATGCGATAAGGCTCTTCACTTCACTCCAAGCACGTTCTTGCGCGTCGGACCAACACCATTTAACATCTTTATGGGTAAGGTCGCGTAGCGGCTTCATTACGTCAGACAGGTTTGGCAGGAAACGACTGAGGTAATTTACCATACCATTCAAACGTGACACATCCTCAGGCTTTTCTGGTCGCGGCATTTCTGCAATTGCCTTGACCTTCTGTGGATCTGGCTTCAGGCCCTCTGATGTCAGAACATGTCCATGAAAAGGGACTTCCTTACACTTGTATTCCAATTTCGCGCGGTTGAGCTTTATGCCCTTCTGCTGACACCTCTTCATGAAACCCTCCAGGGAACTATCGTGGTCAGCATCATCTCTTCCATAGATTAGTACGTCATCCGCAATACACTTCACACCAGGCAGGCCTAACAACTCTTGATTCAAATGCTTTTGAAATATCTCGCTCGAGACACACAGCCCAAACGGTAAACGAAGCCAGCGGTATCTCCCATGGGGAGTTGCAAAAGTTGTCAACAGACTGGACTCATCATCCAGCTCCAATTGCCAGAAAGCGGATGCGAGATCAACCTTTGTAAACACACGAGCCTCGGCTAAATCGGGCAACACATCATCAATGACCGGGATCTGGTATCTTTCTCTCCTTAAAGCAGCATTCAACGGTTTTGGATCAATGCAGACGCGTAAATCACCAGACTTTTTCACAGCAACAACAAACTGGCTGACCCATTCAGTCGGCTGATCCACAGGAGCAATAACTTTTAGATCCTGCAACCTTTTGAGTTCTGCCTTGAATTTTTCCTTTACAGATACAGGCACTTTCCTGGCTGGGAGAATCACTGGTTGGCAAACCGGATCTACTTGCAGATGAACCTTTCCAGGTAGCTTGCCAAGGCCATTATCAAATACATCTGGGTATTTGTTAGTAAGATCGTTTTCTAAATTCTCCACAACGCAAACAAAGTTCTCCTTGTGTACGGTTAACAAACCCATCTTCTCGGTAGCGTTTAAACCCAGGAGTGGAGTTAGATTCTCCTTGACGACTAAGAATCTCACTTTATACCTTGTATTAGTTCGGGGATTGACAACGGGCAGAGCACACGTCCCAACAGGCTTGACCTTGGTGCCATTCCACATAACGAGGGACTGGGAACAAGGCTCGAGATCCACACCTTTCACATGTTTACATGGTACAATGTTGGCACTGGCTCCACAGTCAATTTGAAATCTCACGGGTTTCTGCTGAACCAGCATCTGAGCAAACACAGCTTTATCCTTCATAGCTTGAACTCTTACAACACTGATCTCTTCCAAGTCTTCGTCGCTCTCAAAGGCGTTAACCGCGGCATCTTTGCACCCTTTCGCAAAATGATTCTTTTTCTTGCACCGCTTACACACTTTGCCCCACGCAGGACACTTCTTTCTCTCAGGAGCATGTTCATAGCCACAAAACTTGCACGAAATTTTCTTTCCCGACTGTCCGTCCGGCGTCGGAACTCGAGGCTTCTTTTTCTTAGACTTGACCTGGTTTATGTTGTCCACCGGTTCCGATAGTGACTTCATGTACAGCGCCGTAACTTCTTCGCTGCGGCAGGTATCGATACACCGATTCAAAGTGAGATCTCGAATTCTCAGTAGCTTCTTGGTGGTTTGCTCATCTTTAATACCAAGCACAATGCGATCACGGATAAGACTATCGCGCAAGCAGTCACAAAAGTTGCATGTCTTAGCCAACGTTTTCAGCTCAGCAACGAAACAATCGACCGACTCGGTTGAAAGCTTATCCCGCTTATTAAAACAGTATCGCTCGTAGATCTCATTGACTTCTCCAATGCAGTGTTTCTCCATTTTAGCCATTACCACTCGCCAATTATGCGAATCTTCGCCCTCGGTGTAGCTAAATGTTTTGATAACTTTCAAAGCTTCATCGCCGATCGTGTGCTTGAACATCGCAAGGTGATATTGAGAACCTTCTCGGTCTAGCCTAGAAATAACAAAATAGTTGTTGTACTTTTCCTTCCAGAGCTTCCAGTTCTCGGCTACTTCTCCGCTGGGCCGCAAGGCAAGAGGTTGAGGCGGCGAAATTTGATGAAACATTGGAGACTGGTTCGTTGAAGGTTGAGCAACTGTAGGAGAGCTTCCACCGGTTCCACTGTGGCCATCCTCATCGCTCATGTCGCTGACAGTTTAATTCGTCGACGACCAAGAGAAACTAGACTAATTTTCCGCTCGCTGCCACCATGTAATATCATGAAGGACACACACGGAGTAAAACGAAATACACTTTACTCGAGCACCACGCGATTACAACTGAGCTTCGTGTTGTAAATGAGAAAAGACGATTGCCTGCAGAAATACTAGGCTTTAATCACCAAATCTCTGTCCTTACAAAACATGGCGGCCAACTGTAGGACTCTATTAACCACGAGGCAACCACAAGCATTGCAGGCTCGCACAAGAAAGCTGAACATACTACATGTATGACACAATGAATTATAATGTAACGCAAAAACTCGCAGTGTTCAAGTCACGCAAAACTCGCAGTGTTCAAGTGTCTAGAGAGCCTTCAAGAGGGCCTTTTGCAATGTCATTTACACCACATTCACCCTGTCCTTTAAAGATTAAGTCTAACTATAGGACGACGAACTCGTTGGGAGCGACGTACAGGTTCTGAATTCAGTACTGGTGTAAGTTCAGGTTCAAGTTCAGGTTCGGGCACAGACGATGGTTCTGCATTAGGCGTAACACTCACATGTGTGTCAAGGGGCAAGTTCTCTGCTTCCTCTGGAATACATTCTGATGCTGGCTGGGCCTCGACAACTTCCATGTGGCCCTTGGGTGCAAGGTGCTTTGTGGCCACTGTCGTCTCCCTACCGTCAGGATAGCGCACATGCGCATAGTGAGGGTTCGCCTGGAGTAGTTCCACTTCATCGACCAAAGGGTCCATCTTACTTGTGCGTACCTGGCGTTTAATGTACACTGGGCCAGGTGTAGCTAGCCAGGTGGGAATGGAGGCGCCAGCTGACGATCGGCGTGAGAAACCAAAGAATCGCTCATGTGGAGTTTCATTGGTGGCAGTACACAAAAGAGAACGAACAGAGTGTAGCACATCGGGGAGGACATCCTGCCAGTTCTTGAATGGTAGGTTCTTGGATTTCAAACTCATAGTAACTGCTTTCCATATCACACCATTGCATCTCTCTGCTTGCCCATTTCCTTCTGGATTGTAACTGGTAGTTCGGCTTGAAGCTACTCCTTTTGAAGACAGGAACTCCCGTAACTCTCTGCTCATGAATGAAGCTCCGCGGTCTGAATGGACATATGCTGGCATTCCAACAAGTGAGAACAGCGATGTAAGGCACTTAATGACTGTGTTCGTGGATACATCAGGACATGGGAAAACAAATGGGAACCGGGAATACTCATCAACAACCATAAGGAAGTGCTTGTTTCCGTTATTTGTCGGAAGAGGGCCTTTAAAGTCGATGTTGATCCTCTCAAATGGCTGAGTGGCTTTGATAAGGGGAACCTTCTCTGGGCGATGGTACTGAGGTTTACATTTACAACAAATAGGGCACCGGCTTGTCATCTTCTTAATCTCATCGAGGGAATAAGGTAAGTTCTTGGTTCGCACAAAGTGGTTTAGCCTGGTGATGCCTGGATGGCAGAGTGCTTCGTGAAGCTTAAAGAGGGAATCTTCAGTGGCCATGGCACACGTAGTCCTGGACAGTGTGTCAGCTGGGACATTATCTCTGCCGGGGCGATAGACGATATCAAAACTGAAGCAGGAGAGTTCGAGTCTCCAACGCAGGAACTTCTCGTTCTTTATCTTTCCGCTGTGCTGCTTGTCAAACATGTAGGACACCGATTTCTGGTCAGTTTTCAGGATGAAGTGTCTTCCAGTAAGGAAGTGTCTCCAATGCCTCACCGCTTCTATTATGGCCTGGGCTTCCTTCTCTATGGATGCATGCTTCAGTTCACTGCCTTGAAGAGTTCGCGAGAAGAAGGCGACAGGTTTTCCATTCTGGTTGAGAGTGGCTGCTAGCGCTACTTCGGACGCATCAGTTTCGACTTCAAAGGGAATGGTCTCATCAATAGCGGTGACAACAGCTTCTTCTATCGTCTTCTTGAGACTTTCAAATGCTTCAACAGCTGGCGGAGGCAGAGGGAACGACCTGCAAGAAGCAATTGGCTTGATTCGATCCGAGAACCTTGGGATCCATTGTGAATAATAGGAGAATAACCCGAGACACCTGCTCATGGACTTTGAGTCATGTGGAACGGGGAGTTCACGCAGGGGCCGTAGACGATCAGGATCCGGCCGTATGGTACCCTCCTCGATGATGTATCCGAAGACGGGGAGACGCCGGGTTGAGAAGATACACTTTTCAGTGTTATAACAGAGGTTCTTGCGTTTGGCAGCTTCAAGAAAATGTTCCATGTTAGTGTCATGGTCCTCTTGGTCCTTGCCGCAAATAGTAACGTTGTCAAGGTAAGGGAAGCTGGCCTCAAGATCATTCTCATCTACAAACTTCATCATCTCTCTCTGAAAACAGGCTACTCCATTGGTGACCCCAAAAGGCAGGCGAGTGAACTGATAGAGATTTCCTCGAGCTTCAAAGGCTGTGTAAGGCTTGTCTTCCTTCTTAAGCGGTACTTGGTGGTACGCACTACGTAGGTCGATTGTGCTAAATACTCTGTACTGGGCCATCTTGTTGACCATGTCGCTTATTCTGGGCAATGGGAAAGCATCTAGAAGTGTGAACCTGTTAATTGTTTGCGAGTAGTCGATCGCTAGCCTCTTCCTGTGATTCTCGTCTTTAGTCACTACGACTTGTGCCCGCCATGGTGAAAGGCTTGGTTCAACGATGCCTTCTTTGAGTAATCTTTTCACTTCCTCGTCAATAAAAGCGGAATCCTCTTGGCTGTATCTTCGAGACTTTGAGGCAATTGGATGGCAGTCTGCAGTCAGATTCGCAAATGGCTCAGGTGGGTCTATATTCAGTTTACTAAAACCACAGACGGCCAAAGGTGGTTCAGAGCCCCCGTAATGGAAAGTGACGTTTGAATGCTGGGATTGGAAATCAAGACCAAGGATTAGGTCAGCACAAAGTCCAGGCAAGACGGACAGTTTGTAATCTGCATATTTACGTCCTTGGTAGGAGAGATCAGCGACACAGGTACCGGTGATACTAACTGTACGAGATGCTGATGTAGCTATGGATACTGTACCAGATGAAGGATGAACGGTAAGAGCTACCCTCTCTACCAACCTTGGATGAATAAAGCTTTCAGTGCTACCACTATCAAAGAGGGCTTTGACCTCCAGTCCTTGGATGATTACAGTTCCTGAAGACTTTGAAAGGGATTCAGGGGCACCAACTGTGGCAAGTGTAGGAGACCAGGCTGCAGCTGAAACTTTATTCTTGCTCATCTTCTTTCCACGGCAAACTTTTGCAAAATGGCCCTTCTTCTGACAATTAGAGCAAACTGCATCACGGGCAGGACATTTTGAACGAGGATGGTTGCTGTTTCCACAGAAGAAACAAGTAGTCGCCTGAGGTGAGCCATTTGATCCTACCGCAGCTAGCGTGCTGGGATCTATCTGTTCCTGATCCACCGTAGTGGTGGGTGGAATGGCTGCATTGACAGATGAAAGAGGACCAGAGTAGGACTCGGAATTACGCATAGCCAATTCCAGAGAACGAGCTTGATCAAATATGGCCTTCAAATCTAGCGTATTATTCTCCAGTAACCTCTGGCGGATTGAAGGTGACCGTAAACCAGTGATAAAAGCGTCACGGATGCTTTCTTCGCAATATTTAGAAGCAGTGACACTTTGGAAGTTGCAATCCCTGGTAAGTGTTTTCAGAGCTTGGAGGAATTCGTCCAAAGTTTCGTGAGGTTGCTGGCACCTCGTGGCAAGGATATGGCGGGCAAAGATTTCATTCCGAGGTTTCACAAAAAGAGCTTGTAATATTTTTTACGGCTGCCTCATAGTCGGTGCACTCCTCGATGTGTTGAAAGATTGAGGGAGAAACGTAATTCGCCGGTACCGAGAGCTTGTCGAGGTCTCTTTGTGGTAGGACAGCCAAAAAGTTATCGAAGGTTCGTTTCCAATGAAGCCATTCTTTCGAAGCTTCGCCACTGCTAGGGTCCGTTTCCAGGCGCTCCGGACGGAGTACTTTGTCCATCGAGACTGGTGATTAAATTGTTGTAAATGAGAAAAGACGATTGCCTGCAGAAATACTAGGCTTTAATCACCAAATCTCTGTCCTTACAAAACATGGCGGCCAACTGTAGGACTCTATTAACCACGAGGCAACCACAAGCATTGCAGGCTCGCACAAGAAAGCTGAATACTGACGCCAACTTGAATACTGACGCCAACGTGAAGTACTGAGGACTCATACCAAAGCTTGTATATCCCCCAAACTGTGTTCAAACTGCCGAGTGTAACACACTTTTAATGGCCCTTCTTCTGACAATTAGAGACAGGTGTTTGAATCCATGAAAATAACTAGGAGTATAATAATGTCGGAATTTAACAATAGATCCTTAATTTTTTAAGCAATTTGTAAAAACGTGGCTTCGATCAAAGCTGATCAAAACCGACCAATCAACAATTTCCACAGAAAAACAAGCATAGGTATTCAGTAGAAAACAGGGTGGTCTGAAAACATTCATTTCGTAAATAGAAAGATTTCCAATGTGTGCCTACGGTTCTAAATTCAGACCAATTGGTGACTTATTCTGACTGTCATTTCTTAATATTCCTTGCTCAATTCAGAGCAGCACAACACTCTAACTAGTTCCGTCTTTCTAGAGAGTAAAACAGACTTGTTCCGTTTCCGTCTTTAGAAAGTACAACAAATGCACTTAATATCGTACATTTGTGGTCGATTCGCTGTTCAGCAGAAAAGTATACTCTGGCGGTTTTTCAGTTAGGTTGAGCCAATGTGGAGTACATTCACATTTATCTAGTGGTCAGACAGTTAAGGTATTTTCGTCATTTTCGTGTGGTTGCCTGAAATAATAAATTTAACTCTCGGTTTCACGCGGGTTTTTCGTGCTATTGTTATACACATCTCGAGCATGTTCTGTATTTGTATAGTCCATTACACGTCACAACGTTCTGCTCGCCGACTACAGAATGGAGTTAGAAACAATTATTCCTTTCTTAAGATCTAGCATCTCCTAAAGAATTTGTTACGTACTGTTATAGGATCGGTTATGATGATAATCGTCCTACTAGTAGGGCGGTTTCGGTTTTGAAGAAAACCAAAACTGGTTGTGGATTCAAAGGAACAAAAATATGGCGGTTTGAGTCCCTCTGAGGACGAGGTCGACCCAAAACAACGTGGAGGATAATGATTTAGGAAGAAAGGCGCGCAGATGGGTGGCAGTCAGGGGCGACTGCAAGTCAGAGCTGTAGCAATAAATTGAATTGGGTGGAAAGAGAATGTAAAGCCTTATGTGCCTCATGGCACGGAGAGATATAGCTATACATATAGGTAGGTAATGCCTTTGACATGAATCGTTTGCTTGTTGAATATCGTGTGTGCTTGCTCGATAGTTCTAACCTGAATAAATTTAACTCTCGGTTTCACGCGGGTTTTTCGTGCTATTGTTATACACATCTCGAGCATCTTCTGTATTTGTATAGTCCATTACACGTCAAAACGTTCTGTTCGCCGACTACAGAATGGAGTTAGAAACAAAAGTACAGCACTTGAGATCCCAAAACTACCCTCCACTTAAAGAGCAGTGTCTCACCTGTAAAAACATGCAATAAAATTTTGAGGCAGTAAAACCTGTAAAATGTTAGAAGAAGTTGTTTAAGCTGTGCTTTTGTCAACAAAGACCGCCGTCCTAATTAGCATAATAACGTGAAAATAACGATGCACAGAGAAAATAATGATATATTCCACTTACCTCGCGACATGTCGACAACTGGATGTTCCACGATGCCTCATGTTATATTTCCAGTATGTTTCAGCCACATTTTCGGTGATTAGTGTACGAAATCACTCTCAGACATCGCCACGGTTAAGCAGATTTCAACTCTCCGAAGCCCCCTTCATAACATCTATCAATATTCACAGTAAATGGTTTGAACCCAGGAGTATCAGTAGTTCGTATAGTGTGATCGTCCGGGTGAGTGTAGTTCTGAAAAGAACTGTTGTTGGTGACTGACGTTTCGACAACCTGAGCGAAAGTCATCTTCAGAGTCAAGTGAATAGTGTTTGTCAGTCGATGATCTTATAAGTCTGGTCCGTTGAACGTGATTGGTCAGTATAGCCATGATGGTATTGGCTGAAAGACTCGTGTAAAGTTTGTCATCAGTCATTGGTGGGTTTCGATCCGTCTATTGTTAGTCAAGTAGGTCGGTTTTGGTCCGTGTATTGTTAAGTCGGTCTGTTAGAAGTCCGTTTGTCGGTTTCGTTTCTGTCGTGGATAAGTCGTTTGTAAGGCGCCGGTAGTTGTTGACATCTGTTAAGAGGCGTTTGTTCTAGGTTAGTGTACCAGCTTTCCAGAGTCAGTCGTTGAAAATAGTTTGTACTGTAGGTTAAGCACTGAGCAGAGTCCCAGTCAATGTTGTGGTTTGTCAGTTGATGATGTACAGCAATGTGATTGTTGGCATCACCATTTCTCGTGGCTCGTTTGTGTTCAGTCAGTCTCGTGTTAAGGTTTCTGGCAGTCTCACCAATGTAGGAAGCCTGGCAGTCCGAGCATTTGATCTTGTAAACTGCTCCCTGTCTGTCGTTAGGTTCGTCTCTGTCTTTCACGTTGGTCAGTAAGTGTCGTAACGTAGTTGTAGGTTTGTGGGCTACACGAATGTTGTAGGGCTGTAGGATCCGCGAGATGGTCTCAGAAGTGCCCTACGTATCAACTATCTAAGTACTTGACGACCATACTGCAACCCCTTACTGACAAATCAAGACGCAAACTACAATCTACGGAGAACTTTATTGACGCTATTAAGACAGTACAGATACCTGACGACTACAAACTTGTGTCCTTTGATGTGAAATCACTGTTCACCAGTATTCCACTTCAATTGGCATTACAGTGTACCGAGACCGCTATACAACAATCTACTGTTGAACTGCCGTTACCTACAGAAGACATCATGGACTTACTGAACCTTTGCCTTACATCGACTTACTTTCAGTACAACGGTAAACACTACAAAAAGTTGCATGGAACAGCAATGGGATCGCCTGTTTCTGTTGTTGTCGCAGAAATTGTGATG
The DNA here is from genome assembly GCF_964199315.1 of Orbicella franksi. NCBI lineage: Eukaryota > Metazoa > Cnidaria > Anthozoa > Scleractinia > Merulinidae > Orbicella > Orbicella franksi. Next base: position 21,158,259 of record NC_138159.1, read on the forward strand.
CAACACGTGGAGGAACGCGCCCTTGCAACTTGCCGACAAACGATACCGCTTTGGTTACGCTACGTTGACGACACCTTTACCGCCGTTCACAAAGACGAAATTGACGATTTTCACGACCACCTAAACGAACAGAACGCCGACATCCAGTTTACTAAAGAGATCGAAGAAAATGGAAAACTTCCTTTTCTAGACTGTTTGGTAAGCCGCGACAACAACGAACTACGAACGACAGTGTACAGAAAACCGACGCATACCGACAGATTACTTGACGAATCATCCTACAACCCGACTTCACACAAAGCCATGACTATAAAGACTTTGACGAGACGAGCGCAACTAGTTTGTGACACACCGGACAGCTTACGTGACGAAAACAGATACCTTGAACGTGTTTTTCACAAAAACAACTACAACGCTGACTTTATTAGACGAAACATTTACCGACCTACTGAAGCTGACGCTACGAACAGGAACCCTACGCCTGTTACTACAGTGACTATACCTTACATTAAGGGCACTTCTGAGACCATCTCGCGGATCCTACAGCCCTACAACATTCGTGTAGCCCACAAACCTACAACTACGTTACGACACTTACTGACCAACGTGAAAGACAGAGACGAACCTAACGACAGACAGGGAGCAGTTTACAAGATCAAATGCTCGGACTGCCAGGCTTCCTACATTGGTGAGACTGCCAGAAACCTTAACACGAGACTGACTGAACACAAACGAGCCACGAGAAATGGTGATGCCAACAATCACATTGCTGTACATCATCAACTGACAAACCACAACATTGACTGGGACTCTGCTCAGTGCTTAACCTACAGTACAAACTATTTTCAACGACTGACTCTGGAAAGCTGGTACACTAACCTAGAACAAACGCCTCTTAACAGATGTCAACAACTACCGGCGCCTTACAAACGACTTATCCACGACAGAAACGAAACCGACAAACGGACTTCTAACAGACCGACTTAACAATACACGGACCAAAACCGACCTACTTGACTAACAATAGACGGATCGAAACCCACCAATGACTGATGACAAACTTTACACGAGTCTTTCAGCCAATACCATCATGGCTATACTGACCAATCACGTTCAACGGACCAGACTTATAAGATCATCGACTGACAAACACTATTCACTTGACTCTGAAGATGACTTTCGCTCAGGTTGTCGAAACGTCAGTCACCAACAACAGTTCTTTTCAGAACTACACTCACCCGGACGATCACACTATACGAACTATCTATCAATATTATTTGTCTTTCGCCTCATAAGCCGCCGTTTACAAGAAGTTTAACAATTTGCTGAGATCCTAACTGACCCAGAACTCTGTTAGCAGCCTTTAAAATCCTCCTCTTAATCGAGGATTCTCATCAAGAACTCGTTTAAGCTCAGTTCTGTTTTGATCTGTTGTGCACTCGCCATTATTCCACAGATTGCGTTACATTTGACAAATGCACATTCCAACGGGTAGGGGTAGGGTGGGTAGGAAGTGAAAATGTAACCGACATTAAAGCCATTTTGCGCATTTCTGTGGCTAAACTAGTTACATGTACTGGCTTTCCCAGAATGATTTGAACATGAGCTTCTGCTTGCAGGTATTTTCTAGTTTATTTTTGCAGGGAAGGGGGCCGGGGGGGGGGGGGTGTCGTGTATTAAAAAAGAAAAAAAGGAAAAAAGAAAACGATAGACAGTATCAAGTTAAAAGATTATGATCTGTGTATCGTGATCACCTTTATCAGTTCATCAGTGAGGCCCTATTAGGGATTTTCAGGAAACTGGATATTTGGGTAAAAAAATTAACAGGATGCAAGAAATTTAGGGGAAAAATTTATGGGGTAGAGCATGTTTAGATCAGATAAAGCGGGACAGTTGTCTCTTTCGCTGCCGGAAGTGCCATCAAATTTTGCAAAAGACAACAGACTGACGAATAGTGCGCAGGAAGCAATGATAAGCGACATTTTATTGAAACTTCTTACATTTTCTTAGCCGTTTCACTTTTGCATCAGAAAAGAAAATGCTCAGAAAATTATTGAAGGGCAGTTAAGGACGGTGCCTTCCATTTTAGGCATGGTTTAAAGGTCAGGCGCGCGCTTGGGTTGGAACTAGTGACGTAATTAACTACCCTACCAAGCGTGCGACTTAAAAAAAATCCTATTGTGACCGAAACAAATTTCGCACTAAAATTACGAGCCTGTACTAAAACCGGGATTACCAGAAAAGCAGCATATCGCTAAGCACTAACTGTGAACGGCTTCCAGCTGAAAAACTAGCTTTTATCGTTGGTTCCGTAAAAAACCAGACAATCTAACTGGGCTACGCCAATCGTATAATTTATTCCAGGATTCAAGATTATTCGATCTAAAGAGGTAATGCAAAATTCCATTGAGAAACCAAACAGACGATCGGAATATAAACGCAAACCTAAGTTACATTGTTTTAAGTCTGAGTTACAGTACTAAACTTACTTCTTTGACGATGTCCAATCAGATTGTTTTACGGTTTGTCCAGGTCAGGAAACAGATAAACAGATTTGAAAACAGCAGAAAACGGGTCAGCAAAACAGGTCAGCAACGAACGTGTTCACAGTGGAAATATCTGCGACAAAAAAAAAACTTATCCAAGCTCAAAGGTCAATTGACCGTATCGGTTACGCGGCTAAATGCCAATCAAAAGGTATTTACGAAATCAAACGTCAATCAAATGTTAATTGTTCATATATTAACGGAACATTCTCCGCCCCGATAAGGGCGTAGTCCTTATCTTATCAGCTGTTCGTTCAGTCGTCACCTTCTACAGGGTGAACGACTGCAATCTTTGTAACTGGACGGCTGTACACTCCTGTGGCTGTTCTGACTTAACGTTACGAACTCGTCCATCTGGTCCAGGATAAACTTCGATTATTCGGCCCACTGCCCACTTGCCTCTTACTGCATTTTGCTCAGCCACTGTTACTATGTCATTAACTTGTACGTTTCGCTTCTCCACGTGCCACTTCTTTCTCGGCACTAGGGCAGGAAATACGTCCCTAGTCCAACGCTTCCAGAACGAGTCGACAATTTTTTACACGAACTCCACTCGTCTGCGTGGGTTTCTTGTGTCTTTGAACGGACCTTGTGGTACTTCTGGTGTTGCTCTTCCAAGGAGCATGTCGTTCGGACACAGGTAGGCTCCGTAATCTGGATCAGTGGGAATGCGACCGATGGGGCGTTGATTCACTAAGTTTGCAACTTCTAAAAGACAGCTGTACAGCTCAAAAGGCGTTAGAAGTTGCTCGCCAATTGCTATTGCTATTTTACAGCTCTTTACAAGGGCTTCTGCACATCCATTTTGGTGTGGCGCAGCTGGTGCAATGAAGATCCACTGAATTTTCTTTTCCCCGCAGAACTCACGTAATTGATTGGCATCTAGACCTTCCACCATCTCTCTCATCTGTGAACCGTTATCGCTTAGCATTACTGCCGGGTAGCCTCTGATTGAAAAGAATCTTCTTAGGACGTGCATAAACTCCATTGTAGTTAGGTCAACTGCTAATTCCAGATGGACAGCTCTTGTGTTTAAACAGGTAAAGATGACGCCATAGTGCTTAGCCGTCTTGTTTCTCCCGATTCTTACGCTGTAAGGACCAAAGTAATCGCAGGCGGTATAGTGGAACGGCGGCGTGTTTGGTGCTAAGCGGGGAACAGGGAGGTCTGCCATAAGTTGCGTTTCAGCCTTGTGTGCCAATTCACGGCAGAATGCACACTTGAATTTCACAGATTTGCTTAACTTGTTCGCCTTCAAGATCCAAAACTTTCTCCTGGTCTTGCCTGTCGTAACTGCCACCTCGGTGTGTCCGTGCTGATGGACGTGTCTTGTTACCAGCAAAGAGATCCAGTGGTCACTTGGAAGAAGGACGGGGTGTCTTGTCTCATATGACACGATAGCTTCGTCCACTCTTCCTCCAACTCTTATTACTCCGTTTTCATCTTTGAACGGGCTGAGAGATTTGAAATCACCTCTTTCTAGGCGGCTGTGCAAGGTTGACTGTGCTTGCTTTATCCAGTAAATCTCTGCTTGCTGAAGCTCTTCAGGGGCCAGCGGTCCTTCCTTTCCGTCTTGATCGTATTTTCTCAGTCGTATTTTCACCGCTAGTCTGCGTATTCGTGCCGTCACGCGGATTAGTTTTCTCCAGCTGGAGAACTTGGACGGATCGATCGCATCTTTAGCTTTCTGTGTTGCAGCTGCGGTCAGTATCCGTGCTTGTCGACGTTCCATGTCTTCATCTGAGCTTGGCGAAGCGATCTTAATCGGCCACCGACTTTCTGCTAAGTACAAGAAATCCGGGCTATTCATCCATCTGCCCTGCAGTTCATCAACAGAGATCCCTCGTGACAGGTCGTCAGCTACATTATCCTCACTGGGGATGTGCTTCCACTGGCTTGGATCTGAGTTACTCTGAATTTCTCCCACTCTGGAGGATACGAACGGTTTGAAGCTGCGAGACGGACTTTGAATCCAGGCCAAGGTGATAGTGCTGTCGGTGAAGAACTTAACATCTTGAAACTGTATCCTAGTTTCCTCCTGAATGGTTTTGGCTAGGCGGGTTGCGAGAATGGCTGCCTGTAGCTCCAAGCGCGGGATCGTGAGCTGTTTCAGCGGTGCTACTCGGGACTTCGCTGCGATAAACTTGACTGAGTAAGTGTCATCCTTTCTTTGGCGTTCGTAGGCACATGCTCCGAATGCGTCTTGCGATGCGTCAGCGAAAACACACAGCATTGGCGGATCCACGGCTTTGTCTGTAGTTAAACATCTTTCGAAGAACACATTGTCCAACTCTTTCATTTCTTTGAACAAAGAGATCCACTGATCCTGAACTGCGACTGGTACCTCATCGTCCCAGTCTAATCCCAACTGCCACAGTTTTTGCAGCCCTATCTTCGCCCTGATTATGAATGCTGCAGCGAATCCAATCGGATCGTAAATTCGAGCCACCTGGCTTAAGATCATTCTCTTCGTCATCTTCAAAGGTACAGGGTTTGGTCTGTCGTCTAGCTTTAGCAACTCTGTCGTCACTCGGAAGTAGAACTCGTCTGTTCGAAAGTTCCACAGGGTTCCCGGGACTTTCTCCTCGTTTCCTTGAAATAGATTCATCTCCTTCTCTGTGTCACTGTTTTCTTTCTCTTCAAGCATCTCGTTGGAAATCCATCCTTTAACTTTGAATCCTCCAGTCTTCAAGACCTTGTCAATATCTGTCGTTAATTTTCGGGCTTCATGTACTGTGTCTACGGAATCGCAGATGTCATCCATGTACACGTTGTTTGTGAGGACTTCAGCTACCTCTGGGTAGTCTACCTTGTTCTCTTGAGCTGTTTTCCTCAGGGCTATTTGCGCCATAGCGGGTGCAGGCTTGTCCCCAAATGTGAGAACAGTTTTGAGGTAGATGTCAGGATCTCTGTCCGTTTCCATGTTTCTCCAGAGAAAGCGATGCACATGTTGATCCCTCTCGGGAATTAGGATCCTATGATACATCTTGGAGATGTCTCCCATAACTGCGACTTTCTTCCCTCTGAATCGTAAGATAACTCCAAATATGCCGTTTAAAAGATCGGGACCTTTCTTCCAGTAATCATTCAGAGTATGTCCTTGAAATACAGAAGATGAATTGAAAACAATTCGAACAGGAGTGCTCTTCTTGTCTGGCCTCAGCACGGCGCGATGAGGAATGTAGTGAACAGGTCCTTGATACGCGTTTTGTTCTTCCTTGGACAGCTTTCGCGCAAATTTCATGCTTTCCATTTCTTCCATCTGTTTGCAGTAGGCTTCGACTTGTTCAGGATTTCTTTTCAGGCGTCGTTCTGTTGACTCTAGGCGTTTCATTGCCAAATCTTTGTTGTCTGGGAGCAGGGTGGGGTCTTTTCTCCAGGGGTATGGAATCATCCATTGACTTCCAACTTTGATACATGTTTCCTCTATTAGCTTAGCTTCTTCTCTTTCTGTTTGAGACAGTTTGTCTGCATCGCAGACACAGGGTTTCACGGCCACACCCATAGTCTCTGTTGTCCAGAAGTCAGTTAAGTCTATTGGTGAGGCGTACTTGACGTGTAATATGCTTGTTATGTCACAGATCTGCTCTGGTTTTCCTCCAAAAACTACCCATCCAAGTAGCGACTTGCGAGCTAGTAGATGGTCCACTTGTCTCGTTTCACCAGCATGCATACGTGCGTGATCAATACCGATTAGCAGATCCACATGTCCCTTGCCGCGGCGAAATCTCGAAGCCAAGAAGCTCCGGTAAGTGCGAAGTTTTCACTGTTGGGATTTTATCACTGATGCTCTGAATGCCGATTGCTTTAACGGTAAAACGCTTGCCGGTGTCTATGCAGGTTAGCTGAAGTTTGTATTCTTTGGTTTTCATTGACTCTTCCTCCCCGCCAACTTTAGTAATTGTTATGGAAACATCCTTTCCCTTCAAGCCGAGAGTTTCTGCGGTATCTTGACGAATAAGGCTTACTTGAGCGCCAGAGTCAAGAAGAACATTTCCACATTTAAGTAGGCCGTTAGCGCTGCCGATGTTTGCGGAGAGGACTGGGAGAATAGCTTCTTTCGTATTGACTGATGTAGCGACGCTAATCTTGACAGTATTGCTCTTATGAAGCAGCTGATGGTGATGTTGTGGACACCGCATTCCATTCTCCAGCTTTGCGCACTGTTGTTTGCGCCTGCAGTTATCTACAGTGTGTCCCCTTCCGGCCCTCTTGAAACAGCTGAAGCACAGGTGATTTGTCTTTGCAGTTGCGATACGGTCATCAATGCTGAGAGCTGCAAACTTCGGACATTGATCGGGCCAGTGGGATGAAGTTTTGCACAGCCAACATTTGTGCCAGACAGGTTTGCCGTCATTAGATGTGAAGTGATTCACGTGGCGTCTTCCAGATGAGCCCACTCTGATAGGAGCTGTGGCACGCATGCGTGACTTCATTTCCACGTTCATCCAGTTCATCAACGCTTCCAGGGTAGCAGGCTTCTTTTCTCTCTCCAGATCTCTCGCCCAGACCTTTCTGTCGTCAGAGCACATCTTTCGTTCGATAATGGAAAGCATATGACTGTTGTCCATATCACTAGGGAGACCAACTTCTTTCAGGGTATTATAACATCTCTTGACTAGATGTACCAGGTCGCAAAATCGCGCATCTTCCCCTTCCTGCAAGGCTTTAAATTGGACGATATCCTGGGTCACAGTGTCTGACACAAATCTCGGGTCGCCATAGATCGAGTCCAAACATTCCCAGGCGGCGTCATAATCACTTCCGATACCTTTGATCAGTTCTAGCGGCTTATCTCTCAGGCATGTACGCAGGAGCGTTAGTGCATCTCTCTTTGTGTATTTTGCTTCTGTTGCGTGTTTGAAGTCAGAGCGGAAAATTGCATAATCTCTTACATTCCCAGCGAAAACAGGCAGTTTTGGTTTTTCGAGCTTAAACGTGCACGCGCCAGCTTGACTTGTATCACTAGTGGTTTCTTTGTTTATTGCGGGATTTTGCTTGTCATCGGCCTTTTGAACACTGTTAATTTCTTTATCTGAAGTGCCTTCAGCTTTTCCGGCGTTAATTTCTGGGAGTGTTTGGCTAATTGGTTGAATATTTGTCATTCCAGAGGTGTGCGGCTCTTCGCTTGGGCTAGGTGTTGGAGGCTGCATATTTGGAATTCCTTCATTATCGGGTACTTCATCGGTTAATGCGCTCTCCTTTCCTTTACTTAAGTCACCATTCTCAGCTGAATCGTTCGAACAACACTGCTCAACACTTTCAATGAACATTTTCGCGTCTACTTCTAGCCTCATGAAAATTTCTTGGCATTCAGAGAGCCATTTTTCTTCAGTTTCATACGCTTCATCATCTTCGATGTGCTTGGCATAATCCTCATGCTTAGCCACTAAGTTCTCATACGCTCCCTGAAGCTTAATTATGGCTTGTCTTACCTCATTAGGAGGCCTTTTGTACTCAACTGCATGTACCAACGCTTTTCCAACTCGTGTAAAGTTCGATTTGGCAGTAGGTCGGTCGGTCTTGGCTTGTTTTACCGCCGCTTCATCCATGACCGTGTGCGTTTCTGTGGATCAGCGCAGAGGTTTTCTTCATCCAGCCAAGAAATCGAATGAAATGGTTCCGTAAAAAACCAAACAGACAATCTAACTGGGCTACGCCAATCGTATAATTTATTCCAGGATTCAAGATTATTCGATCTAAAGAGGTAATACAAAATTCCATTGAGAAACCAAACAGACGATCGGAATATAGATCAGTTAGAGCGGTTTTCAGTTGAGTGTCGAAAGTAATTAGACAATTACTTTGGGTTTGGTTTTGGTTTTACTACAGTTCGAGATTAGCTGAGAAGTCTAATTGGTAAGTAGTTGTAAAATCTTAAAAGTTGTTGTCACTGACTTAAAAATCTTAAAATAGACGTTTCGGCTAGAATACTATAACCTTCTTCAGTGATGAAATGAATGTTAATGACGTCTAAATGTAAATGAGATGTTTATAAGAATGTGAGGAACTCGCTAGGGATTAATTTAGCATTTTGTAAATGTCTGGAATATGCGCGTGGTCATTAATTGAGTTCGGTTCGCGAATGGAATGCCACGCTTCCAAGAACAATCTACGCGACCACAAGGGACAGCGGTCTATGACCTTGACATTATTAAAATCAAATTCGTGGTTGTTTTTCATACAGTGTTGCGCCAAAAGAGAGTTCTTGTCACATGTGAGGACGGCTCTTTTATGTTCTTTTGTTCTGGATCTCAGTGCTATAGATGTTTGAATCCGAACACACGGTTTCGATCCACCAAGACAAACTTCAAAGACTTCTATCCAACCTCCCCGATAACCGCCCAGATAACCGCCCAGATAACCGCTCGGATAACAGTGGGAATGACCCAACAGAGAGATGGGTGGTGAATATATCCAACAAGCCTCTGAGCGAGTTAGACAAAACAGCACTGAGCTATGGTTTCAACTTCACGATTACACCAACGAAGTTGGAAGCGTTTTCTACAAACAAATATTCGGCTGTCCCATGGGTTCACCTGTAAGCGCCATCTTGGCAAATTTGGTGATGGAACACGTCGAAGAGAGAGCGTTAAGTACTGCACCACACCCCCCTAAGTGGTGGTACAGACATGTCGACGATAGCCATGTTTGCCTCGCCCGTGAGCATCTCACTGAATTTCACTCCCATCTTAACTCGATCAACCAGCACATCAAATTCACAGTCGAAGAAGAGAGTGATAGATCCATCGCATTCCTCGACACGAAGACAACTAGAAATACTGATGGATCAATTAAAAGCAGTGTTTACAGAAAAGCAACCCATACCGACAAGTATCTCCATTTCAACTCTCACCACCCTTTGCAACACAAACGCTCAGTGGTCAGAACCCTTCTTGACAGAGCAAAGAATATTCCGTCGACTGACGAAGACAAAATATCCGAAGTACAACACGTGGTGGACGCACTCAAAACCAATGGTTACACGGACCAATTCTTAAAAAGCTGCCAAAGAACCAAACCACCTAAAGCATTAAATCAGCCCCAAAATAATCAGCTTCAAAGCCACAGAGGCTTTGTTACTTTGCCATATTTTCAAGGAATCTCTAAAAAATTGCAAGAACTTTAGGACAATTCGACGTAAATGTTGCTCATAAACCCGTCAAGACGGTTGGTTCGATCCTGAAGAAACCGCAGGATAAATTCGATCAAGACCTGTCAACTGGTGTCGTGTATAAAATCAATTGTAAAAACTGTGAAAAACTTTACAACGGTCAAACATCCAGAGCACTGAGATCCAGAACAAAAGAACATAAAAGAGCCGTCCTCACATGTGACAAGAACTCTCTTTTGGCGCAACACTGTATGAAAAACAACCACGAATTTGATTTTAATAATGTCAAGGTCATAGACCGCTGTCCCTTGTGGTCGCGAACCGAACTCAATTAATGACCACGCGCATATTCCAGACATTTACAAAATGCTAAATTAATCCCTAGCGAGTTCCTCACATTCTTATAAACATCTCATTTACATTTAGACGCCATTAACATTCATTTCATCACTGAAGAAGGTTATAGTATTCTAGATGAAACGTCTATTTTAAGATTTTTAAGTCAGTGACAACAACTTTTAAGATTTTATTACTATGCCTGACTACAGTATTGGTAAGTAGTTGGTTTTAGTTTCGGTTTTACGACACTCAATTGAAAACCACTCTAACATCATTATTATTTAGTTCAACAATTGGAACCCTCTTAACATTACCATATACCTTTAGAGGTGTCTCACACAAAAGGGATGTAGTGCATCCGATTTAATCTGTAGACACTGTATGTAAACCCCATATCAAATTAAAACTTATAGAGCTGGCTATCAAACTATACCAAGGACTTTCAAATAAAATGAATTGCCAAATTTTTCTAGACATTTTAGTGCTGACGTCCAAATCATTATTATTATTATTATCACATTTTGAAAGCTACACGTACAAGTCAAAGCGAACTTTGTTTCTTGTTAATTTAATTTGTTTCTCAGTTTCTCGACACAAAACACTAAAAAAATTTCCTGTGTGTTACCATATTAAATCACAGTAAAAAGTTACAGAACATTTCCAAAACAGGATTAAAGAATGGTGGAGTGATCATTCAAAAATCACTCTCAGAGAAAAAATATTTCAAAATAAAAATTAACAGAGATGGATGATAAACTAGCTACTGTCCAAAATTTGAAGCAGACTCACTTTGACTTAGCTTTCAAAAAGTGATTGGATGCTCACATAGAGAAACCCTGAAAAATTTGGCAATTCATTTTATTTCAAAATTCTTGGTATACATGTACGTGTAGATTGATAGCCAGCTTTATTGGCGTCAATTAGACATGCTAAATGGTGTGGGTGCAAGACACTCTGGAAGATATAGGGTAACCTCACGACAAAGAGCTGAAAATTCAAACCAAGACCTGCGATCAACACTAAGTGTTGACAGGATTGATGACCAAAAGGTTTTACAGTCACATTGGGAAAGCTACACTGTAAGCACCTGGGTTTCTAGTGCATGCAAAAACATACTTAAGATGCCTTTGAGAGAAGAGAGAGTTGTGTTGCACATTAATCTAGTTTACAGTGCAAACAAAGTATGAAAGGATGTGAGGGCCAGAGTTTGTGGGCTTAAAAACGTTAAGAGTCACTGACTGAAAATATCGAGAATGGCTGGCCAGGTTAGAAAAATCGAAAATCCTGAAACTTTGCCTAAAGAACCCTTTTAGGTAGCCACTTTCGAAAATATTATTCCGATTTTCTTAGAATTTAAAGTCTTCGAGAAATTCGCAAAAAACGAAAATAGAGCTTTTTGCCTCATTAAATATGCAAAAAACATCTGGAAAATTGACAAAGTTCTCGGTATTCGCATTGAAACAATTTACAAAACTAGAACTCGGGGTAAACCTAGCATAAGAACTTTACTTTTCTTCTATCTAACAATAGAAAGTTTGAAATTTTTCAAGCATTTTGAAGGATTCTGTCGACCGTTGAAGAATTGCCTTTTCAAGCCCCTATGAAAACGGCAAAAATTGCGTAGTTTTACGGGCTTAAAACGCATCTTGGTATGTCCGATACGGAACTAAAACAAGTACTGTGCAAACGAGTGTCGTTTCTACTATAATAATATGGAAAAACATTTCTGGGCAATCGAGGTTCACACAGGTAAAATGCAAAAGTTCGCGACAGTCTCTTCTCAAATTTGCATAATGCGGTATGTTCAGAGAACTCTATTGTTGAACACTCTAGTCTGTTTTTGTTCCATTTGTGGGCCATGCTTTGTGGGAAATATACAAAAAGATGGTTGATCCATGTCGTTATTACAACATTGTTTCATTATTTCAGACAAGATACAAAAAAGCTATAGATAAAGCCCAAAATATAAGTTCAAAGTTGCATAGATTGAACACGCTACATGTATTACGTGACTGGCGTCACGTAAGATATATTTTCAGTTAGCTCCAATTGGAATTCCTCGATTATTGAGGTTTAGACACTTGCTTATAATAGAAGCATATGGGGGTTTGTCTTTCCCGTCTATACACACTCGATTAGCCTGCAAATATTCGAAAGGAGACTAGTCTTTTAAAGTAAATTTTAGCATGTCTCGAATTAATTAAATACACGAAATGAAACGAAGAGGTTTTATTAACGTGATCCAGCCAGACCAAGGAAGCAAGTTTTCTTGAAAAATAGAGTAAAACTGTTTGAAATCGATCCCGCGATCTGACCTTGGTTGGAATTCGGCCTAGTCCAAACGTCGCGTTTCTGCCATTCCGACCTGATAAATTTGTCCCGGCAGTGGCAATGACAAGAAAACAGCGGTGATTCCAAACGTCGAGTTCAATCAGTCGCGCAAAAGATCGGAAGACGCCTGCTTTGCTGAAGGCCACTTTAAATGCTACAAATATTAGCATCGGCAGTTAATGCAGCAGGCTATGAATTCAGTTCGGCACGGTACGTATGAGCACGCCGAAGCCAAGTCGCCCTACACGGCATGCAAACTTTATTCATTCCCCCGCGGAGGAGAGGGGAGACTCATATAAAATAACGGGGGTGCTCGTCGTACAGGAGTTAATCTTCAAAAGGTCCACCGCGAGAGCTTTTGCGGTACCTTTTACGGGGATTGAGCCGAAAAATATGACAGGGGATAATGTGTTATGTAAACGGTTGTCAGTTTAACCATCGAATTTCCCTCTTTCTTTATTATTTGGAAACTATTAAGGCTAAGTAATTGAAGACACCAACAGCGACAAAAAACACTGTTAGAAATATATCGAGTAGTCATTCTATGAAGAGACTTTTCAGTTTTCGTCAATTATGCAAAAAAAGTTCACCTAGCCTTAAAAACGTTTGTGTTTGCTGGCGTGCGTTCTTACTGCCCAGATTTTTTGTTCGAAATACTGATTGAAGAAGACCAATAGTTAATCAAAGTATTTATTTCGACCCGATATTGGGCAAACTAAAACGTCTTTTAAGCCCGTAAAATTACGCAATTTTTGCCGTTTCCATAGGGGCTTGAATTCTTCGACAGTCGACGGAACTCCTCAAAATTTAATTTAATATAAAGCGCGGCTTTCAATATGCTTAGTTGATCCGGTGTTCTAGTCTTGTGAATTGTTTCAATGCGAATACCGAGAACTTCGACTCAAGCGCGGCAGTAGCACGACGTATGAAACCATGCATGCACTCAGTTCGGCAGCCGCGACTACTTATAGCACGGCAGGCCTAATGCCTTCCGCACGGCAGTAGCGCGACTTGGCCTCGAATGGCCTGCTCTTTGCCATGCACGTGCTGAACTGAACCAGGGACGGCGGAGCCGGGGTGGCGGCTTAAGGCCCCCCCCCCCCCCCCCTCCCCTCCACTTTTTACCACGATGACAGTTTATTTAGTTTTAGTATGAGGTACAAATGAAGAAATAAAGAAGAAGGAAAAGAAAACGAAAAACAGTCTGGTTGACTACAGATTTACCAAGAATTTACAAAGCTACAACCTCGTACCAAATCTGTAGGAAGCTTTTCATGTTTACATAGTTTTAACCTTTCCGCAGCGTGCACTTCCTTCCCACACACGGGGGAACTTGTGTAAAAGCGCAGGTCAGTCAGTACTAAGGCCGTGATATATCATGGAGGGTTGAGAAAGATGTATCAAGCTCACAATACCTTCAAAATATATTGCTGTAAATGCACTAAAGGTACCGGTCATTTTACAGTTCATCCACTAGGTTGATTTTTTTAAGAACTACACCATGGTGAATGTCAAAAATACCATTTCCAAGCCCGTAGATTTAAAATGTTTTTTGGGGGGAGGGTGCCCCTAGATCCCTCTACAAACTTACGCCGGCACCGCTCGTTTTCAAGCAACCCCACCACCTCCTCCCCCCTCCCCCCCTTCCTTCCCTTGATAAACGACTCCGCCGTTCCTGTGAATTTATATCCTGCTGCATCAAGCTGCAGTTGCTTTCTAGCATTTAAAAATGTCTTCAGCAAAGCAAACTTCTTCCGATCTTCTGCGCGACTGAATTAAATTCGACGTTTGAATCTTTTATAGCTTTTTCTCATGCCACTGCCGGGCCAAATTTATTTGAGGTCGGAACGGGAGAAGCACGATGTTTGGACTAGGCCGAATTCCAACCAAGATGAGATCGCGGGGTAGACATCAAACAGTCTTACTCTATTTTTCAAGAAAACCTACTTTCTTGGTCTAGCTGGATCACGCTAATAAAACCTCTTCGTTTCATTTCGTGTATTTAATTAATTCGAGACATGCTAAAATTTACTTTAAAAGACTAGTCTCCTTTCGAATATTTGCAGGCTAATCGAGTGTGTATAGACGGGAAAGACAAACCCCCATATGCTTCTATTATAAGCAAGTGTCTAAACCTCAATAATCGAGGAATTCCAATTGGAGCTAACTGAAAATATATCTTACGTGACGCCAGTCACGTAATACATGTAGCGTGTTCAATCTATGCAACTTTGAACTTATATTTTGGGCTTTATCTATAGCTTTTTTGTATCTTGTCTGAAATAATGAAACAATGTTGTAATAACGACATGGATCAACCATCTTTTTGTATATTTCCCACAAAGCATGGCCCACAAATGGAACAAAAACAGACTAGAGTGTTCAACAATAGAGTTCTCTGAACATACCGCATTATGCAAATTTGAGAAGAGACTGTCGCGAACTTTTGCATTTTACCTGTGTGAACCTCGATTGCCCAGAAATGTTTTTCCATATTATTATAGTAGAAACGACACTCGTTTGCACAGTACTTGTTTTAGTTCCGTATCGGACATACCAAGATGCGTTTTAAGCCCGTAAAACTACGCAATTTTTGCCGTTTTCATAGGGGCTTGAAAAGGCAATTCTTCAACGGTCGACAGAATCCTTCAAAATGCTTGAAAAATTTCAAACTTTCTATTGTTAGATAGAAGAAAAGTAAAGTTCTTATGCTAGGTTTACCCCGAGTTCTAGTTTTGTAAATTGTTTCAATGCGAATACCGAGAACTTTGTCAATTTTCCAGATGTTTTTTGCATATTTAATGAGGCAAAAAGCTCTATTTTCGTTTTTTGCGAATTTCTCGAAGACTTTAAATTCTAAGAAAATCGGAATAATATTTTCGAAAGTGGCTACCTAAAAGGGTTCTTTAGGCAAAGTTTCAGGATTTTCGATTTTTCTAACCTGGCCAGCCATTCTCGATATTTTCAGTCAGTGACTCTTAAAAACAATTCAAGCAACAATGTTCAAGGTTACAGATTATGTTTCATTTTGCACCGACAAAGGTAGCCAAGCTCTAGAAGCCTTTTATTTTTTGCTAGATATGGTGCAAACTTTTTATGCATTAATAAATCCAATCAAAATTTTAGTATCAAATTTTCGGCTCTTAACCTGAAATGAGTGGCTAATAGTCATTTTTAACAAACAGAATGAACTGATTAGATAACTTCATGTAGATATGCAAACAAATTCCTCCTTAGGCTAATAACCTAAACGAGTGATAAAACTCAATTGTCAATATTTACCTTTGGAAGGAATATGGTTAGTACAGTGGAACTTTGATTTAACGAGCCTCTATATAACGAGGCCCTCAGTACAACAAATGATTTTCATGGCCCCGGTAATAGTAGACTATACGGAAAAGAACCTTGATACAAAACCCTGTTATAGTGAACATACTTTGCCAATTCCTTGGCACTTCATTATATCAAAGTTTCACTGTAGTTTGACATTACTATAGCAAATTGTCTTGAAATTTGTAGTGGTCATCAATGAAACAGGGTTTACATGTACCTTAATATAATGTATATATAAAATAACAGATGTCAAACTGATCAAATGTAGATTTGACTTGACATTTTATTACTATTTAGTTTTGTACTTCACAACTTGTGTGCAGTACTCATCAGATAAAATTGCCAAATGGGAATTTACATCATTACACTGATTTGAAATACACAAGCGACCACTGGAAATGTGATAGCTACAATAAGCAAATGCTTTTACAAACAAAGGAAAGTTGGAAATTAGGAATAAACTCTGTTATTATTGAAATACAAGAGAAGATTTAAAATTTAAAATTTAATATTTAACATTTTTGAGGAGGAATTTGTTTGCATGTCTACTTAACAATTAGACCCTTCGCTGTCAAGGGCTACGGGTCAATAGCCCATGAGGTGAAGCCGAATCGGCTATTGACCCGTGGCCCTTGACAGCGAAGGGTCTAATTGTTTTAGCATCACCCAACTAGTCGGACAGAAAAGGTAATAATAAAGTTAGCAAATGCAAGTTGAAGAAATATTTATTTGGGAATAAAACGAAAGAAAGCGTCACGCTCGATGGCGCCAATTTCGCTACTCGATGACTATTACTAATAGTCCCCTAGTAGCGTAGCCAATCAAAATGCAGGATTTGCATTAGTCCACTAGTTGGGTGATACTAAATGAAGTTATCTAATCAGTTCATTCTGTTTGCTCAGAGAGGCTAACTCAGGTTTACAAATAATAAAGTACTTCTCCCAGAGGCGCAGGTTACATCGATTAGAAGCGGGGTTATATGGGGCAGACTCCAACTGACTTTGACAATAAATCAAAGTTCAAAGTCACTTGAAAGATTTTGAAGCAAGCTACCCCATATAACCCCACTTCAAATCGATGTAACCTATGCCTCTGGGAGAAGTACCTTTGTAAACCTGAGTTAGCCTCTCTGAATAAATGGAATGAACTGATAACTTCATGTAGACACGCAAACAAATTCTTCCTGAAAAATGCTAAATTTTAACTTTTAAAGCTTCTGTTGTTACACAATAGTAACAGTGTTTATCTATAATTTCCAATTTTCCTTTTTTTTGTAAAAGCGTTCACTTATTGTAGCTATCATATTTCCAACGGTTGCATGTGTATTTCAAATCAGTGTAATGATGTAAATTCGCATTTGGCAATTTTATCTCATGAGTGCTGCACACAAGTTGTGTACTACGAAACTAAATAGTAATAAAATGTCAAGTCAGATCTACAGTTGCTCAGTTCGTCATCTGTTATAATCATGCTCTAGTTTACTACTGAGCACTCTGAAAACAGATCTCCAAATCACCTTGTTTATGTATAAAATATATAGAGACTGACTGGTGAAATGCCAAAATTTACTTGCCAATATAATTTTTCAAAAGCTCTTACAAAAATAAATCTTAAAAAGTCTCCATGGCCCCCTAAATAGTCATAAATACATACATTTATCTTGTAAGCCAGGGTTCTTCCTCACAGGTTTTCCTTTTTTTTCTTCAAATAAGGAGGCCAGGGATTATACATACATGTAAGGCATTACCAATTTTACTTCATCCTATGATTAAAATACAATACGCATAAAAGGTTAGTTAAGTTTATGTGTAAATCCACACTGGGAAACCTCAAATCAAGCTTGCAGTACTAAGGAAAATATCATAATAAATCAATCAGTAAATTTTACACAGTAGTTTGATTTAATGGTTTAATTCACCATCATTCCCATTGCTGTCCCTCTTGAAATCAAGGTTACATTAACTTCCAATGTATAACTTCTGTTTGATAAAGAAACATATACAACCAGAGGCAATTCCATACATCTTAAGCAAACATTACAACTGAACTTTACCCTGGAAGCTTAAGCTTAACTTACTCGTACGTACAAGACAACCCGGGAAGACAACAATGGCTTACGTTTTACTTGTTGTTTTTGACTCGTACCTCCGTATGTATCGATGTTTTCACCAGCTGTATGCCACCAAAAACTGCTTGAAATCGTGCACAGAGAAGAAGTGAAGGTAAACTGAATTTTGTCCGCCAAAGTAGAGTTTTTAAACAGTGAAAAAGGACCAAGAGATCGATGCAAGCTTCAACATTTCACACCTTTCAAAAAGGACGCCAAAAAAATGGCGCGAGAACCGAGAGAACCTGGTATCTAATGTGGAAAACCGCTGATGTAGGTCGTTTCTCTC
The DNA here is from genome assembly GCF_964199315.1 of Orbicella franksi. Taxonomy (NCBI): domain Eukaryota; kingdom Metazoa; phylum Cnidaria; class Anthozoa; order Scleractinia; family Merulinidae; genus Orbicella; species Orbicella franksi. The sequence continues at coordinate 21,176,318 of NC_138159.1, forward strand.
ATTTCGTTGCAAGTCGTTTCGAAACACATCTAAAGTCAATTTCGTTTCAAAAGTAACCTTGAGGGAAAAAAATCTGATTAAAGTATTTTCGACTTCGTAATACGTTTTGTGATTTCTTGTTCAAGCGTAATGCAATGTTGATATGATGGCAGGGAGTCGACTGAGGAAGCTATTGGGCGGCAGGTTTCTTTCACAGGTCACAGGTCACAGGTCACCAAAAAATATGCCAAACCGTCATGAAACAGATGCACACAAGTGCGTCCTAAGTGTAACTATAACGGCTCTTTTCTGAAAAAAAAACGCATAGGGGAAATCAGCTATAGCACTGAAATAAAAAAAAATTGATCCAACGAAAGCCAAGACTTATTTCTGTTGAAAACATAAATTGTTTGTAGCCTTTCAATATAACATGAAAACGAAAGAGGCTTACACTGATCCGTGAATTATGAATTATCATATAGTAGATTAACTTAGTAATAGTTCTAGTTAGCAATTAATTAAATAATTAATTTTATTGTAAGTCTAGGAATCGTAATCTAAACATTTTAATCGTAATTTTAAATTTTTAGTAAAGTTAAATTTAAATACACGACCCCACAAGCTTTTAGCTTTAATTATTATCGTGTTTAAATAAAGTTTATCTATCTATCTATCTATCTATCTATCTATCTATCTATCTATCTATCTATCTATCTATCTATCTATCTATGCATTTACTTACGCGTGATTTGTGAACCAACGACTTTTGCGGGAATAATTTTTCACTTTTTTCGGAGATTTTAGCATCATTAAAGCTCGTAAACTACACCAAACTAGATGTAAAACCTGCCCATTCTGCGCGCTTGCGGCTGGAAGACTGAGAAACTAACCACAGCGACGGTGAACCAGGAGGGCCTAGAATCTAGTCTGTCACGATGTGTCACACACGGCATTTCGATGCATCAAAATGGAGGGTTCTGTATGTTTTGAGAAACGTGGATAAAATTTGTATTTTTATGTGACACATGATTTAGCCTTTGCATGTTTACGTGAAAAGTGATTGCTTCTTTTTTTCTGTGAAGGTAAAACTGTTTTCGAATTTTTTGTGATGCGTGAAAAGGCCAATTACTTATGCGTGAAATTGTTTTCAGAGGAGGTATAGGGGACCCTCTTGTTTCTGTTTAGTACATACCCGTTGTAAAGATTTCAAAAAATGAGAGAAATAAAACAGTTCAATTTGCTATCATAATGAATTATCTTATTACGATAAAATATATTAACACTACATGTCTGAAAGCTACATTTCAACCCATTTCGTACATATACCACCCCTAGAATTTTTTTCATTAAAATTATACAGTAAAACATTTTAAGTTAGGGTTTGTTGCATGGAAACATCGATAAACCTCTTGGGAATCTCGGGTAATTGTTACATCGCGAGTTTTACTGAGTGTTTTGAGTGTGACCTGTGACCTGTGACCTGTGACCTGTGACCTGTGACCTGTGACCTGTGACCTGTGACCTGTGAAAGAAACCTGCCGGCTATCGGG
>NC_138159.1:21182846-21190346 GCF_964199315.1 Orbicella franksi
CGTGCGTGACGCGAAAGAACATTGCGATAAAGGCCAAGCTCAGAAAGGCCAAGCTCAGTGGATTTATATTATATTCGCTGACTTGGACGATGCTGTTGAGCGGCGAAATCATTAACACGATCGCAGTCGGGTTGTAAGCGGAACGCTTTGGTGAGCTTTGCCAAAACAAACACTGGATAAATTTAAATCTTTCCGAAGCCTGTTGGCAGATTCGCAAGAACATCACGGTTTGCGAAGCGCGATTCCAACGCTTCGATTTGCTCCAGTTCCAAAACATTCCTGCAAGATGTCACACGTATCTCAAATGTTGACAAGGCGTTGTCATCGCTCCTCACATAAGCCAATGATATTTTTGCCTTTTGAGAGCAACATAAACTCCCTCGCCCCTAGGACTTTGCGCGGCCATTTTTTTCTCGCGGTTTTTTTTTTTTTCTTTTTACGTCACGTACAACGGACTAAGCGAAAGAGGGACTACTTGTAGTTGAAATAGCCTGCATTACATCAGAAGTGACGCTCCTTTTGCTAATCGCCATCCTAAATCTTGTGTACACTCACGACGGGGACAAAGCTTTCCCACTTTCCTTTACCCCTAATGCATTACTATTGTTTAATGATAAGCCGCTGCTGCGAATTTGGATGTAAGTCACGGTCGTCACGGTATGTTTTACGGTAGAACCAGGAATCGATCAAAAAACTAATCGATCGTGCCATAAAGGTTGCATGAAAATAGTCTGCTTAAGGAAAAACGATGCGCGACGATAGGAACAAATGGAAACGAGGACAAAAAGAAGGAGAGGAATATTCTTTGCTAGGGAACTGGCGCGTGTTAATTATGCCTCCCTAAGAAAACAATCGAAGGACCCTGGACAAAACCAAGGTAAGGTCCGTTTAGCGAAGAAGATAAGTTATCAAGGAAGAGCATTTGGCTGGAATTTCCCTTTGCTTCGTCACAAATAAAAAGGCTAAAAAGGAAAAACTCAAGTGGTCAAAGTTGGAGGTGTCAATGAAAAGTTAATATCCCGCAAATATAAGCTCACACTAATTGACAAAAGGGCAAAAGAATCACAAATAGACGTATTCGGCATAGATAAGATAACTTCCGACATTCAAACTATAAACTTGGATGGATCGGAGTATATCATCTATTCATAATCAGAAACGTAACAAAAGGGGAAATCAAAAGACCAGCTGGGGAAGTAGACGTGTTAATTGCCTTCGAATACCGTAGAAACGTTACTTGTGCCGGATAAACAAGGAGGCTTTGGCTCGAGAACCTTTTGTATCAGAACACTTTCCGGAAACTAGGAATGAAATTTACATTTCGGCGATTGTATTATACTAGAAGTAATCGTAGATTAAAGAGTGCGTTCGTTTGTTTTAACTTGATGTACTATTAATGAGTTTGAGAAGATAATTTACTTCGTTCTGACATGCTCCGAATAAGATATAATAACGAAACTCCCGCATGTGAACAAAAACAAAGGTGTGGCTGACTAGGGCCCTTTAATTACGCAATTCTCTTTCCACGACCCCCATAGAATCTTGCCCCTTGCTTTACTTCCGAGTTCCTCATCCCTGCTTTTCACGGCCGTAAATATACATCCCTGTTGAATTAAACCAAGTGGGATTTTCTACGCAAGGCTTAGGTTCAAAGTTGTACCCTGCAGCAAACACACGATGGTTAAATCTCGTAGTCGCGCAAAACTTTGAAAAGGGAGGTAGAGTCAGCGAGGCTAGATCTTTTGCACCATCGTTGGCAGTAAGGTCAAATTCTCTCATTTTCCTCTCGTATGTACCGTGTATTCCAATATACGCGTCGCACACGTTTGTCTTATTTTCAAAAAATAGCAAAAAGGACGCTGGTGGATTGTGATGCAGCCTCGAGTCATGGAAATACGTCTTGTTCATGTTATTAAGCCATAGGTGATAAGTTTGATCGCCAAAAGGATGGCACAACGTCTTGTTCTTATCTTGTGCGAGGAATTTATGGATTATATCTCTTGAGAAAATAACGAATGCTTCATCCGCCCAAGCGATTCCTGCCTGGCAGTGGAAATTCGCCCAGACTAGTCCGTTTTTCGGTCGCATGGGTAACTCCGATAAAAGTCTCTTTAAACACAAGAAATAATCATCATCGATCTTAAGAAGATACTGGAAATCAAATTTAGCCTTTGCCCATTCGATCTGATGTAGAAAACGTTGCCCGAATACCAAACCCCCGGCCACCGGCAGAAACTCCAGATCCTTGTACTGGTTTCTTTCTTGGATCACGAGAACACGTTGAGTGGCATTCTGAATGATACCATCTGTAACAAACACGCATTTGACCTGTTTGAGATAAATAAAAAAGAAGTTAGGTGGATCACTGTCTCTGCAATATTAGGCTGTTCACAGCCTCTCTATTCTTCAACGCACGTGAAAGAAAAATCGAGCGAGGCCAGCGCGAATCACGCGGAGGCGGGCAAGGGAAGGCGAAAGAAGCGAGACAAACGAAGAGTAGAGAGACTGTGGACATCGTTGGAAAAAAGTGGTTTTATTAAGCTCCTCCCCCTGTTATCGCCATGTTGCTAACTGCTCCGCCTCTTGACTAATTGACCTGTGGCTTTCTAGAATTGTTTTCCCTGTGCACGGTTATATGCAGAAAAAAAATTACTTTCCTGTAAGGACACCAAAATGGCCACCCCGCTTGATTTTTGCAGGGCATGTCACGGCCAGTAAACTGGAACCGTTTAATACATGTGGCGAACATGTGAGCATGTGAGCGGGCCACGTGAGCTCGTCTTTGCACTGGATCTTTTTATAACTTCTTTCCATTCAGTCGCCGTAGTTTTCGCTATTTTGTGCTCTCAGCATTGGACTTTAGTTAATTTAAACGCATTAACTGTAACATTTATCGAAATGAGGGGATCGTCCTTGTTTATTTTAAATGTGAATGAAAACGACTTTGCATCGCCTTGGCTTTGGGATGTTAACTGTTGGGAACAGCTATAATTTGATTGCATTTGTTGATTAGTTCCAGTCCCGACAGATAGTCGAATATTCGCCGCTCGATTTCGCGCACGCGTCTACGACGCGCGCGCTTGTGCTCGTGCTCCAACGTGAGCCTGCTCGCAGACTAGGATTACAAGGCATAAGTCAATTATCGTATTACTTGCATATCATTTATTATCAGTTTCACAGAACTATTTTCTCGAACCTCCTTTGGGTCAACTGACAACCTTTCTTTTCTCTGACAGCCCGAAATATCGTGATTTATCTGTGGCCAGCCTCAAAATACCCTACAAACCTATGCTCATATTTACCTGACTGTCGTCACAGTGCTTCCACCATGTATCTCTTATAGCCTGTCTTCTGTCATACCTTTGCGGCGCACTGCCAGCAGTAACCAATAGCAACACTCGTGGCTTGCGATTTCCCAAATCTTTAAAATCTACCAATGGAATGGAATCATCAGCAATTCTGCTCTCGTTTCGTAGCCTAGGTCTGGCTGAGGTATTCACGTAGACCATCAATATCAAAGAAGTAGCAAATGTTAAAATAAACACTGCGTACGTGTATGCCAGTCGTCTCGTCCAATGTTTACACCTCATGACAAATGCCGTCGGATCGAACTCCAACCGCCAGCTAAGAGAAAAATGAGAAAATAAACTTTTGATTTATACATCGTAATGAGGTTTCATACCGTTAGTGCTCTATAAAGTCCTTCCCTTCCCCCTCCCCCACCCCCCCCCCCCCGCGCGGGGCTAATTTATTTCAAACAGTCCTAAGAAAATACGCGTGCTGATTCAATGGTTATAAATCGTGTTTCTATTAAACAATGAGATTATTCTCTCTCGATTTTCTCAATTGCAGCAAAATAAAAATTGGTAATAGAGTCTGTCTGTTACTTTTCAGTCGTGAACGAAAAGAGTGGAGGGGAGGGACAGGCTTAAAAGAGACGAGGGGGCCTAATCCATCCAAAACGGAGAGCCTATGAGAGAGACTCGATTGGGGTTACACAGCGGAGAACTAGGGCTGCTACGGTCCCGTTTTCATGAATTTTTCCATTTCTCATCACCTTTGTACAAGACAATGCATTCAAATTGCACTCTGACCAACCTTCGAAATAACATCTTGGTGTCGGGAAGGGGACTCTCTATATTTGGCATTGGAAGGGACTTAACTGAATCATAAGTATGTGATTCATCCTTAATTTGTGGTATCACATCGAAATAAAAAAAAGAAATTACAAAACCTTGTAATAGCTATCAAAATTAGTCTATTTACAATTTTCATAAAATACTTAACATTACAAAAGACAGAAGCATTAAAACCTTACTAGTTATTACACAGATTGCAGCTCCGGGTGTTCACATTGATCCTAAGTATGTTCGCTTTGCGAATGTAAATATAGGTTGCCGACCTTAATTTGCTAGGGAGCTTTGTAGACAACACTCCTGTATGGTTTGAATTCGTCCTTTTAATCTTAACGATTCCCTTAGAACAAGAAAGGAAATACAAGATTAATAAATACGAACTTAAATAGAAAGGAAAAAACGAGATTTCTTACAAGATCTGTACGGCACTCCGGAAGTGACAACGGCTGAATAAAAACTAAAAACACTAAAACGCTATACAACGTAATTCTGAACCAAAAGAATAGACCTCACGAGGTTACGTGATAAACAATAGACGATTACATAACACGATGTGAAAAAACGGGAATCTGCACTGATTGAAAAAGTACGCAAAAAATTAACTAAATAACAAACAAACACAAAAAAATGAAAGGGCAACCAAATGGATAAATTTAACTCTCGTGGTTACATTAGCGTGTTCCATAATTTTGGAATGGGACCTACAATGGTGGCCAAAAGTCCTTGGGACACTAATGTAATTTAATGAATTATCTGTGTTTTACTACTGAAGTTTGAAAAAAGCGCAGCGTTCCTTTTAAAAACGCGTTACTGTTCCCCGTCCCCACCCAATACAACGTTGAAAACCAGAAGAAATTGCCGGTGGTAGTTTTCAACATTATATGAGGGGCTGGGGGGGGGGGGGGGCGGGGAGGTTAGGCAGGTGAAGTTGTATTTGCGTCTGGCGTGTGCGCAAAAGCGCCAAAAGTGCAAATTTGTCCCAAGATTTTTGCCCGTGATTGTAGATTCAGATGGGAAATTATAAAGCCCCATTTTCACTTAACTGTGAGTTCAACTACAGAGTAACTTATCATGCTTATCTGCTAATTGACACTTGCTAGTATATCTGAAAGTGTTTTGCATGTGGTGTTAATATTCACGTGCGAACATTAATAAACATGTCTAAATTTATTTCCAGTCTCCTACAAAATACGATGATAAACCTCCTCGCAACTGAAAACATCATGATTTTCTTCGGTAATTGCTTGTTATTTATTTGAATCTTGGGAAACGTGTCAAAAATGCGGCGATGATGGAAATAACTACAATCAAAACTGTCATTCTCTCTTGCAAAGACTTTTCGTAGTAAATCATTTCCCATGGCCACCAACAAAAGTACCAAGAAGTTTTCACGACTGATTACTTTTAATACATATTTGCAAAAATGAAGATCTGGGTTCTGAGTTACCAACTATCGTCTACCAAAATACTGTTCGTGCCCACTTTGTGTGCTGAGCCTGTCGCCATACTGATATTGGAAAGGACAACCGGCTGAAGAAGCAATACGGAAGCGGCGAGGTCACGAACAGACATCACTAGCTACACAGTCACTAGTTAGTAGCACGTGTACTGAAAGCCCCTTGGAGGGGGGCGTAAGGGTTTGCGGTGATGCGGTTTTGCGTTATTTTTGGTGCGGTTTTGCGGTAATTTTCGTTTTAACTCGCGGTATTGCGGTTTCAAAACACTAAGCGGTTTGCGGTTATTACAACCTTTAAGTCACGGTTTTCCGTGAAAAAAAAATATGTGCGGTGGTAACACTCTTTAGAACAGTCGGCAGGCGGTCGGCATGCGGTTGTTTTGCAAGCGCGAGCCAAGTGTTTTGTTTTACAACGCATCAGGGTTCATTACATCAGCTTACAAGTTAACTCTGTGGTTTGCAATTAACAATCGTCTTCTCCACTGAACGTGAACTCTTTAGGAGACAAGAAGGTCACAATTCCAGAAGTAACATTTATTCCGCGTTCCACAACTAGCACAGGGTCGTCCAAGGTAATCAGTCACCCAATGCAAGATGCACAGGATCAGTGACAGAGTTTTTCAAAGTCAAGGGAGATATCAGTACTCGTTCAAGTACATGACCCACATACTTGGCATTTGGTTAGTAGTAAACAGAGTGTAATAGTGTAGTACAATATACCGTCAGCGTTATGATGGTATGTTTAATATTAACGTACAATGTTATCAGAATATATCACAAGTCTTTCTGACGTCAGCTTTCATATTGTGGCCTCCATGTACGTGCGGTTTCGGTATTCGGGAAAAAATCCGATGCGGTTTGCGGTTTTTTGGCGTATATCTGTGCGGTTTTGCGGTTTTCGGACCCCCCTTACGTCCCCCTCCCCTTGTAAGACGATGAGATTTTTATTCCTCAGTTTTAGGCTCGTAAATAGCTTCTTTTCAAGGTGGTTATGTTTTCAAGCGATTTCGTGAATCTCCTGTATTGATACTTGAACTTACTTTTCATAAATTAAATCTAGTATATTTAGCCAAAATAACACCTCCTCGATCTGCAAAACCTTTGGTTATTCGTTCGTTCGAATCTCAGTAAATTCGAAATCCTTCACATAAACAACCGTAAACTGACTAACCTCAAGTAACACTTAAATCGGTTGCTATTTTCTCACGTACCTAAACTTGTTGTCTTAACAAACTCATCGATATAGGGGTTTCAAAAGAGATATCGTAAAGCTTTGAACGAAGCGACCCTTCGAAAGTAGAGGGATACTTAATGCTACCAACTGAAATCCGAGAGAAGCAACCCAGCGAAAGTAACCGCCTTCCTAACGTACGAGCATCAAAATTAAACAGACTGTAACGAAACTACTGTATAACGTATGCTTTTATCCTAAATTTAGGCCATGGAACACGTTGAAAGAGGTGTTCTTGGCAAATTTAAACAGACAAAATGTTTCCCTCAAAATGACGTTTCGTGCGAATAAGTAAGATTTGAGTTTTCGGTTGCCAATGTTGAAGTTTCTTGTTTTGTAAACTCATTAAGTTGAACTACACTGGAGCTGGAATACTTCATAAATATCCGAGAACCTATAAATGCAAGAACAATTTTAGGTTTGGCGAACCTGTGAAGCGTGAATAAAATATACAACACGAGGAAACAAATCGACCGGTCTATTCTAAAATAATTGTTTTCATCGTCTTCCATAATTTTCGGGGTCTAAAATCAGCTAGCCCCCTTTTTCCAAAACTAAACCTAGTTATTTTTGTGCTCCAGGTAACCTGTTAAGAGATGTTTACGTTCAGCACGATCAAATTGAGATGTATGAAAACCTGTTCGAATGAGGTAGACCCAAAAGAACCCATGTCCCGT
>NC_138159.1:21195346-21205346 GCF_964199315.1 Orbicella franksi
CTGAAAACATCCATTTCGTAATTAGAAAGATTTACAATGTATGCCTACGGTTCTAAATTCAGACCAATTGGTGACTTATTCTGACTGTCATTTCTTAATGTTCCTTGCTCAATTCAGAGCAGCACAACACTCTAACTAGTTCCGTCTTTCTAGAGAGTAAAACAGACTAGCTCCGTTTCCGTCTTTAGAAAGTACAACATACATACGTACATTTGTACATTTGTGGTCGATTCGCTGTCCAGCAGAAAAGTATACTCTGGCGATTTTTCAGTTAGGTTAAGCCAATGTGGAGTACATTCACATTTATCTAGTGGTCAGACAGTTAAGGTTTTTTCGCGTGCACGTGGTTGCCGGGAATCATAAATTTAACTCTCGGTTTCACGCGGGTTTTTCGTGCTATTGTTATACACATCTCGAGCATGTTCTGTATTTTGTATAATCCATTACACGTCAAAACGTTCTGTTCGCCGGCTACAGAATGGAGTTAGAAACAATTATTCCTTTCTTAAGATCTAGCATCTCGTAAAGAATTTGTTACGTACTGTTATAGGATCGGTTATGATGATAATCGTCCTACTAGTAGGGCGGTTTCGGTTTTGAAGAAAACCAAAACTGTTTGTGGATTCAAGGGAACAAAATATGGCGGTTTGATCCCTCTGAAGACGAGGTCGACCCAAAACAACGTGGAGGATAATGATTTAGGAAGAAAGGCGCGCAGTCAGGGGCGACTGCAAGTCAGAGCTGTAGCAACAAATTGAATTGGGTGGAAAGAGAATGTCAAAGCCTTATGTGCCTTATGGCACGGAGAGATATAGCTATACATATAGGTAGGTAATGCCTTTGACATGAATCGTTTGCTTGTTGAATATCGTGTGTGCTTGCTCGATAGTCCTAACCTGAATAAAGGGAGCTAGAAATCCTCGTTTTTCGCGTTCTGCCCACCGGTGCTTAGACAAGTCTCCTCTGCATATCCTTCTCCCGATCCGGCGGCGTTAAAACTAGGGTTTGATCGAGATCCAAGGTCCAGACAATCAGTTAAAGCTACATCACGCTAAGGCACATTGAGAAATGCTGACAATAGATACTGTGTCGTCATATCTCTTCAGACCCCTTATTGGCTTGTTTATGGATTTGTTTTCCTTCACCGAAGCATTTCGCGAGAGTCCTACATTTATTTTATCACGACAAGTGTGTAATCTTCAGTGTGTTCCGGCTTATTCCCTTTATATTTTAATGTTTTCTTATCAATTTGATCTTGTAATGCGTATGTCACCCGTTTCACTAAGAGTACATAGTCCCTCTTCCGCTTAGTCCGTCGTGCGTGACGCGAAAGAACACTGCGAGAAAAAAAAAATAGCCGCGCGAAATACCGCCGAGTGATTTTTCGGTGTAGGATTTCTCATCTTGACGTCCTCTTTTTATCGTCTGTCGTCAATAACCCCGGGAGATATCCTGAATAAAATTGCTCTACTCTACTCTTCAAGGGGCGAGGCAAAAACATATTCCGTGACAAGTATATCTTCGTTCAGTGTTCGTTCAGCGAAACTTCCAAAGAAGTTTTAAAAAGAAGACGGCGAATGAGGCATCTTGTAACGATTTTCGCTGCGTCTGATCGAAAAGTTATTGTGAAAATTTCAAATGCAGAGTTTCAACCAAGAATTTACATTATGTATTTGACAAAGGAGTTCACGCAACTACGGTGAAATGTTTGCCGATAGCAGCAGAAAGTTTCAGGTGAATGTCTGGTTTCAAGTGAAAGTCCGGTTCAATGTTTCAAATGGACGACAGAAAGGCCAAGCTCAGTGGATTTATATTATATTCGCTGACTTGGACGATGCTGTTGAGCGGCGAAATCACTAACACGATCGCAGTCGGGCTGGAGGCGGTAAGCTTTGCCAAAACAAACACTGGATAAATTTAAATCTTTCCGAAGCCTGTTGGCAGATTCGCAAGAACATCACGGTTTGCGAAGCGCGATTCCAACGCTTCGATTTGCTCCAGTTCCAAAACATTCCTGCAAGATCTCACACGTTTCTCGAATGTTGACAACGCGTTGTCATCGCTCCTAACATAAGCCAAAGATATTTTTGCCTTTTGAGAGCAACAGAAACTCCCTGGCTCGCCTCTGGGATTTCGCGCGGCCATTTTTTTCTCGCGGTTTTTTTTTTTTTTTTTTCTTTCTTTCTTTCATGTCACGTACAACGGACTAGGTGAAAGAGGGACTTCTCGTAGTTAAAATAGCCTGCATTACATCAGAAGTGACGCTCCTTTTGCTAATCGCCATCCTAAATCTTGTGTACATTCACGACGGGGACGAAGCTTTGCCGCTTTCCTTTACCGCTAATATCTTACTATTGTTTTGTGATAAGCCCCTGCTGCGAATTTGGATATAAGTCACGGTCGTCACGGTATGTTTTACGGTAGAATCAGGAATCGATCAAAAAACCAATCGATCGTGCCATAAAGGTTGCATAAAAATAGTTTGCTTAAAGAAAAACGATGCGCGACGATAGGAACAAATGGAAACGAGGACAAAAAGAAGGAGAGGAATATTCTTTGCTAGGGAACTGACGCGTGTTAATTATGCCTCCCTAAGAAGACAATCGAAGGACCCTGGACAAAACCAAGGTAAGGTCCGTTTAGCGAAGAAGATAAGTTATCACGGAAGAGCATTTGGCTGGAATTTCCCTCTGCTTCGTCACAAATAAAAAGGCTAAAAAGGAAAAACTCAAGTGGTCAAAGTTGGAGGTGTTAATGAAAAGTTAATATCCCGCAAATACAAGCTCACACTAATTGACAAAAGGGCAAAAGAATCACAAATAGACGTATTCGGAATAGATAACATAACTTCCGACATTCAAACTATAAACTTGGATGGATCGGAGTATATCATCTATTCATAATCAGAAACGTAACAAAAGGGGAAATCACAAGACCAACTGGGGAAGTAGACGTGTTAATTGCCTTCGAATAAGAAACGTTACTTATGCCGGATAAACAAGGAGGCTTTGGCTCGAGAACCTTTTGTATCAGGACACTTTCCGGAAATTAGGAATGAAATTTACATTTTAGCGATTGTATTATACTAGAAGTAATCGTAGATTAAAGAGTGCGTTCGTTTGTTTTAACTTGATGTATTATTAATGAGTTTGAGAAGATAATTTACTTCGTTCTGACATGCTCCGAATAAGATATAATAACGAAACTCCCGCATGTGAACAAAAACAAAGGTGTGGCTGACTAGGGCCCTTTAATTACGCAATTCTCTTTCCACAGACCCCATAGAATCTTGCCCCTTGCTTTACTTCCGAGTTCCTCATCCCTGCTTTTCACGGCCGTAAATATACATCCCTGTTGAATTAACCCAAGTGGGATTTTCTACGCAAGGCTTAGGTTCATAGTTGTACTTTGCAGTAAACACACGATGGTTAAATCTCGTAGTCGCGCAAAACTTTGAAAAGGGAGGTAGAGTCAGCGAGGCTAGATCTTTTGCACCATCGTTAGCAGTAAGGTCAAATTCTCTCATTTTCCTCTCGTATGTACCGTGTATTCCAATATACGCGTCGCACACGTTTGTCTTATTTTCAAAAAATAGCAAAAAGGACGCTGGTGGATTGTGATGCAGCCTCGAGTCATGGAAATACGTCTTGTTCATGTTATTAAGCCATAGGTGATAAGTTTGATCGCCAAAAGGATGGCACAACGTCTTGTTCTTATCTTGCGCGAGGAATTTATGGATTATATCTCTTGAGAAAATAACGAATGCTTCATCCGCCCAAGCGATTCCTGCCTCGCAGTGGAAATTCGCCCAGACTAGTCCGTTTTTCGGTCGCATGGGTAACTCCGATAAAAGTCTCTTTAAACACAAGAAATAATCATCATCGATCTTAAGAAGATACTGGAAATCAAATTTAGCCTTTGCCCATTCGATCTGATGTAGAAAACGTTGCCCGAATACCAAACCCCCGGCCACCGGCAGAAACTCCAGATCCTTGTACTGGTTTCTTTCTTGGATCACGAGAACACGTTGAGTGGCATTCTGAATGATACCATCTGTAACAAACACGCATTTGACCTGTTTGAGATAAATAAAAAAGAAGTTAGGTGGATCACTGTCTCTGCAATATTAGGCTGTTCACAGCCTCTCTATTCTTCAACGCACGTGAAAGAAAAATCGAGCGAGGCCAGCGCGAATCACGCGGAGGCGGGCAAGGGAAGGCGAAAGAAGCGAGACAAACGAAGAGTAGAGAGACTGTGGACATCGTTGGAAAAAAGTGGTTTTATTAAGCTCCTCCCCCTGTTATCGCCATGTTGCTAACTGCTCCGCCTCTTGACTAATTGACCTGTGGCTTTCTAGAATTGTTTTCCCTGTGCACGGTTATATGCAGAAAAAAAATTACTTTCCTGTAAGGACACCAAAATGGCCACCCCGCTTGATTTTTGCAGGGCATGTCACGGCCAGTAAACTGGAACCGTTTAATACATGTGGCGAACATGTGAGCATGTGAGCAGGCCATGTGAGCTCGTCTTTGCACTGGATCTTTTTATAACTTCTTTCCATTCAGTCGCCGTAGTTTTCGCTATTTTGTGCTCTCAGCATTGGACTTTAGTTAATTTAAACGCATTAACTGTAACATTTATCGAAATGAGGGGATCGTCCTTGTTTATTTTAAATGTGAATGAAAACGACTTTGCATCGCCTTGGCTTTGGGATGTTAACTGTTGGGAACAGCTATAATTTGATTGCATTTGTTGATTAGTTCCAGTCCCGACAGATAGTCGAATATTCGCCGCTCGATTTCGCGCACGCGTCTACGACGCGCGCGCTTGTGCTCGTGCTCCAACGTGAGCCTGCTCGCAGACTAGGATTACAAGGCATAAGTCAATTATCGTATTACTTGCATATCATTTATTATCAGTTTCACAGAACTATTTTCTCGAACCTCCTTTGGGTCAACTGACAACCTTTCTTTTCTCTGACAGCCCGAAATATCGTGATTTATCTGTGGCCAGCCTCAAAATACCCTACAAACCTATGCTCATATTTACCTGACTGTCGTCACAGTGCTTCCACCATGTATCTCTTATAGCCTGTCTTCTGTCATACCTTTGCGGCGCACTGCCAGCAGTAACCAATAGCAACACTCGTGGCTTGCGATTTCCCAAATCTTTAAAATCTACCAATGGAATGGAATCATCAGCAATTCTGCTCTCGTTTCGTAGCCTAGGTCTGGCTGAGGTATTCACGTAGACCATCAATATCAAAGAAGTAGCAAATGTTAAAATAAACACTGCGTACGTGTATGCCAGTCGTCTCGTCCAAAGTTTACACCTCATGACAAATACCGTCGGATCGAACTCCAACCGCCAGCTAAGAGAAAAATTAGAAAATAACATTTTGATTTATACATCGTAATGAGGTTTCATACCGTTAGTGCTCTATAAAGTCCTTCCCTTCCCCCTCCCCCACCCCCCCCCCCCCCGCGCGGGGCTAATTTATTTCAAACAGTCCTAAGAAAATACGCGCGCTGATTGGTTATAAATCGTGTTTCTATTAAACAATGAGATTATTCGCTCTCGATTTTCTCCATTGCAGCAAAATAAAAATTGGTAATAGAGTCTGTTACTTTTTAGTCGTGAACGAAAAGAGTGGAGGGGAGGGAGAGGCTTAAAAGAGACGAGGGGGCCTAATCCATCCAAAACGGAGAGCCTATGAGAGAGACTCGATTGGGGTTACACAGCGGAGAACTAGGGCTGCTACGGTCCCGTTTTCATGAATTTTTCCATTTCTCATCACCTTTGTACAAGAGAGTGCATTCAAATTGCACTCTGACCAACCTTCGAAATAACATCTTGGTATCGGGAAGGGGACTCTCTATATTTGGCATTGGAAGGGACTTAACTGAATCATAAGTATGTGATTCATCCTTAATTTGTGGTACAGTAAACACCCGCGTATAAGAACCTAGAATTTTTGGGTTCAGGCTGAATGGGTTCTTATATTTTGGGGTAGTTTTTCCGAACTCAGGCTGATTAGGTTCTTAGTAGGTTCTTATTTGTAGGAGTTGTCATAGTGATACCATTCAGAGAGCTACTGTAGTACTAGTATGTCATAATGGTTGAACATTTGTATTTTAAACCGCAAAAATGCCAAGCCTTATTTTTTAAACAATAATAAATTCAGTATCATAGGCTACCATATTTACAGTTGTATTTGATAATAATGTAAATTGTTAACAGCAATATAAATATATAAATAAAAACAGCAGTATGATTTTATACAGTATTCTATACTCTGTATTTAAGAGATTTTCAATTAAACAAATAATTTTCATGGTGTTTCTCAGAAATTTCACAATTTCTATCAATTAAAATCCAGTATTTTGGCTACAAAATAAGAGTGTTTTTTTGTATAAGAACCTATTGTTCTTTGCCAGCCTAAATAGGTTCTTATATATTTGGGTATTAAAAGGCCCAATTTCAGCCTGTAGGTTCTTAAATCACTAGGTTCTTATACGCGGGTGTTTACTGTATCACATCGAAATAAAAAAAAGAAATTACAAAACCTTGTAATAGCTATCAAAATTAGTCTATTAACAATTTTCATAAAATACTTAACATTACAAAAGATAGAAGCATTAAAACCTTATTAATTATTACACAGATTGCAGCTCCGGGTATTCACATTGATCCTAAGTATGTTCGCTTTGCAAATGTAAATATAGGTTGCCGACCTTAATTTGCTACGGAGCTTTGTAGACAACACTCCTCTATGGTTTGAATTCGTCCTTTTAATCTTAACGATTCCCTTAGAACAAGAAAAAAATACAAGATTAATAAATACGAACTTAAATAGAAAGGAAAAAACGAGATTTCTTACAAGATCTGTACGGCACTCCGGAAGTGACAACGGCTGAATAAAAACTAAAAAAACTAAAACGCTATACAACGTAATTTTGAACCAAAAGAATAGACTTCACGATGTTACGTGATAAACAATAGACTATTACATAACACGATGTGAAAAAACGGGAATCTGCACCGATTGAAAAAGTACGCAAAAAATTAACTAAATAACAAACAAACACAAAAAAATGAAAGGGACACCAAATGGATAAATTTAACTCTCGTGGTTACATTAGCGTGTTCCATAATTTTGGAATGGGACCTACAATCGTGGCCAAAAGTCCTTGGGACACTAATGTAATTTAATGAATTATCTGTGTTTTACTACTGAAGTTTGAAAAAAGCGCAGCGTTCCTTTTAAAAACGCGTTACTGTTCCCCGTCCCCACCCAATACAACGTTGAAAACCAGAAGAAATTGCCGGTTGTAGTTTTCAACATTATATGAGGGGCTGGGGGGGGGGGGTGGGGAGGTTAGGCAGGTGAAGTTGTATTTGCGTCTGGCGTGTGCGCAAAAGCGCCAAAAGTGCAAATTTGTCCCAAGATTTTTGTCCATGATTGTAGATTTAGATGGGAAATTATAAAGCCCCATTTTCACTTAACTGTGAGTTCAACTACAGAGTAACTTATCATGCTTATCTGCTAATTGACACTTGCTAGTATATGTGAAAGTGTTTTGCATGTGGTGTTAATATTCACGTGCGAATATTAATAAACATGTCTAAATTTATTTCCCGTCTCCTACAAAATACGATGATAAACCTCGCAACTGAAAAAATCATGATTTTCTTAGGTAATTGCTTGTTATTTATTTGAATCTTGGGAAACGTGTCAAAAATGCGGCGATGATGGAAATAACTACAATCAAAACTGCCATTCTCTCTTGCAAAGACTTTTCGTAGTCAATCATTTCCCATGGCCACCAACAAAAGTACCAAGAAGTTTTCACGACTGATTACTTTAATACATATTTGCAAAAAATGAAGATCTGGGTTCTGAGTTACCAACTATCGTCTACCAAAATACTGTTCGTGACTACTTTGTGTGCTGAGCCTGTCGCCATACTGATATTGGAAAGGACAACCGGCTGAAGAAGCAATACGGAAGCGGCGAGGTCACGAACAGACATCACTAGCTACACAGTCACTAGTTAGTAGCACGCGTCCTGAAAGCCCCGTGTAAGACGATGAGATTTTTATTCCTCAGTTTTAGGCTCGTAAATAACTTCTTTTCAAGGTGGTTATGTTTTCAAGCGATTTCGTACATTTCCTGTATTGATACTTGAACCTACTTTTAATAAATTAAATCTAGTATATTTAGCCAAAATAACACCTCCTCGATCTGCAAAACCTTTGGTTATTCGTTCGTTCGAATCTCAGTAAATTCGAAATCCTTCACATAAACAACCGTAAACTGACCAACCTCAAGTAACCGTTAAATCGGTTGCTATTTTCTCACGTACCTAAACTTGTTGTCTTAACAAACTCATCGATATAGGGGTTTCAAAAGGGATATCGTAAAGCTTTGAACGAAGTGACCCTTCGAAAGTAGAGGGATACTTAATGCTACCAACTGAAATCCGAGAGAAGCAACCCAGCGAAAGTAACCGCCTTCCTAACGTACGAGCAGCAAAATTAAACAGAATGTAACGAAACTACTGTATAACGTATGCTTTTATCCTAAATTTAGGCCATGGAACACGTTGAAAGAAGTGTTCTTGGCAAATTTAAACAGACAAAATGTTTCCCTCAAAATGACGTTTTGTGCGAATAAGTAAGATTTGAGTTTTCGGTTGCCAATGTTGAAGTTTCTTGTTTTGTAAACTCATTAAGTTGAACTACACTGGAACCGGAATACTTCATAAATATCCGAAAACCTATAAATGCAAAGAACAATTTTAGGTTTGGCGAACCTGTGAAGCGTGAATAAAATACACAACACGAAACAAATCCACCGGTCTGTTCTAAAATAATTGTTTTCATCGTCTTCCATAATTTTCAGGGTCTAAAATTAGCTACCCCCTTTTTCCAAAACTAAACCTAGTTAATTTTGTCCTCTAGGTAACCTGTTAAGAGATGTTTACGTTCAGCATGATTAAATTGAGATGTATGAAAACCTGTTCGAATGAGGTAGACCCAAAAGTACCCATGTCCCGTCGAGAAGTTGCTCAGTATAGGAAGAGGTTTTTGAATCCCAAAAAGCAACCATTAATATAATATCGGAACCTTACGATAGATCCTTAATTTTGTAGCAATGTGTAAAACTTTCGCGGTGAGTTTGGATCTATAGTGTCAAGAGGTCGTTCAATTTGCCATGTTGGCTGCCATCAAAGCTAATTGAAACCGAACATCTATAAAAATTTCCAGAGAAAAATGAACAAAGGCCGTCGTGGCTACTTAAACTCCCTATCGAATTGAATTGAATTATCGTTCGCTCAATTAAGACAACATTACTACTTGTAGCTCCTTCTTGAACAGTTCTCGGCTAGAAAGTATAACAAAGGCACATAATTTCCCGCATTTGCCGTCGAATCACTTTTTGTAGCTACTATAAATCTTCTCAGCAAACAATAGAAGTCTTTGTGAGCGTACAGCAGAAACGTCTTGAGATCCTAATGCCTTTGAAGACCAGGTCGACTTAAAACAACGTGGAGGAGAATGAATTAGAAAGAAAGGCGCGCAGTTGGGTGGCAGTCAGGGGCGACTGCAAGTCAGAGCTGTAGCAGCAAAATAAAGTGGGAGGAAAGAGAATTTCAAAGCCTTATGTGCCCTATGGCACTGAGAGATATAGGTATGGATATAGGTATAGATATAGTTAGGTAATGCCTTTGACATTACTGCGTGCTTGTTGAATATTGCGTATGCTTGTTCGATAGTTCTAACCTCAATTTTGCCAAAAGTCGTCCTGAATAAAGAGAAAGATCCTCGTTCTTTGCGTATGGCCCACCTGTGTCACAGTGATATGTGTATCCCCGTGATATGTGTATCCCCGCACACATATCACTAGTGATATATGTATCCCCTGTGGGGATACACAAAACACTGATACGCGCCTGGGCATTCAACGAACAAAATGGCGACTCGGTTGCGAGGTTCC
>NC_138159.1:21210346-21385346 GCF_964199315.1 Orbicella franksi
TTTTAACGTACAATCTAACATGCTTTTGTTCTGAATTAAGGTCTTGAAACATCTCGTGTTGTTGACAAATGTTAATAAACAAAATATTTCCCTCGGGCTCAACATGGCGTTTCATACGAATGATCAGTTGAATTCGAGTTTTCGATTGCCAATGTTGAAGTTTCTTCTTTTTTAAATTGACTAAGTTAAAATACACTGGAGCCTGAATACTTCATAAATATAACAAAACCCATAAATCCAAAGAACAATTTTAGGCTTAGCCAGCCTGTGAAGCGTGTACTGACACAACAAGAGGGTACTAATCGATCGGTCTGTCTTACGGTTGATTGTTTTCATCGTCTTCCATAATTTTGCTCCCTACCACTATATTTCCAAAACTAAACGTAGTTATTTTTGTGCTCTATGTTCCCTGTTGAGGACATGTTTATATTTGACACGATTGAATTGAGATGTGTCATCCCATGAAAACCTGTTCGAATGAGGTAGACCCAAAAGTACCCACGTCCTGTCGAGAAGTAGCTCAGTACAGAGACAGGTGTTTGAATCCATGAAAATAACCAGGAGTATAATAATGTCGGAATTTAACAATAGATCCTTAATTTTTTAGCAATTTGTAAAAACATGGCTTCGATCAAAGCTGATCAAAACCGACCATCTGCAACAATTTCCATTGAAAAATAAGCATGGGTATTCAGTAGAAAACAGGGTGGTCAGAAAACATCCATTTCGTAATTAGAAAGATTTACAATGTATGCCTACGGTTCTAAATTCAGACCAATTGGTGACTTATTCTGACTGTCATTTCTTAATGTTCCTTGCTCAATTCAGAGCAGCACAACACTCTAACTAGTTCCGTCTTTCTAGAGAGTAAAACAGACTAGCTCCGTTTCCGTCTTTAGAAAGTACAACATACATACGTACATTTGTACATTTGTGGTCGATTCGCTGTCCAGCAGAAAAGTATACTCTGGCGATTTTTCAGTTAGGTTAAGCCAATGTGGAGTACATTCACATTTATCTAGTGGTCAGACAGTTAAGGTTTTTTCGCGTGCACGTGGTTGCCGGGAATCATAAATTTAACTCTCGGTTTCACGCGGGTTTTTCGTGCTATTGTTATACACATCTCGAGCATGTTCTGTATTTTGTATAATCCATTACACGTCAAAACGTTCTGTTCGCCGGCTACAGAATGGAGTTAGAAACAATTATTCCTTTCTTAAGATCTAGTATCTCGTAAAGAATTTGTTACGTACTGTTATAGGATCGGTTATGATGATAATCGTCCTACTAGTAGGGCGGTTTCGGTTTTGAAGAAAACCAAAACTGTTTGTGGATTCAAGGGAACAAAATATGGCGGTTTGATCCCTCTGAAGACGAGGTCGACCCAAAACAACGTGGAGGATAATGATTTAGGAAGAAAGGCGCGCAGTCAGGGGCGACTGCAAGTCAGAGCTGTAGCAACAAATTGAATTGGGTGGAAAGAGAATGTCAAAGCCTTATGTGCCTTATGGCACGGAGAGATATAGCTATACATATAGGTAGGTAATGCCTTTGACATGAATCGTTTGCTTGTTGAATATCGTGTGTGCTTGCTCGATAGTTCTAACCTGAATAAAGGGAGCTAGAAATCCTCGTTTTTCGCGTTCTGCCCACCGGTGCTTAGACAAGTCTCCTCTGCATATCCTTCTCCCGATCCGGCGGCGTCAAAACTAGAGTTAATCGAGATCCAAGGTCCAGACAATGAGTTGAAGCTACATCACGCTAAGACACACTGAAATAGATATTGTGTCGTCATATCTCTTCAGACCCCTTATTGGCTTGTTTATGGATTTGTTTTCCTTCACCGAAGCATTTCGCGAGAGTCCTACATTTATTTTATCACGACAAGTGTGTAATCTTCAGTGTGTCCCGGCTTATTCCCTTTATATTTTTTAATGTTTTCTTATCAATTTGATTTTGTAATGCGTATGTCACCCGTTTCACTAAGAGTACATAGTCCCTCTTTCGCTTAGTCCGTCGTGCGTGACGCGAAAGAACACTGCGAGAAAAAAATAGCCGCACGAAATACCGCCGAGTGATTTTTCGGTGTAGGATTTCTCATCTTGACGTCTTCTTTTTATCGTCTGTCGTCAATAACCCCGGGAGATATCCTGAATAAAATTGCTCTACTCTACTCTTCAAGGGTCGAGGCAAAAACATATTCCGTGAGAAGTATATCTTCGTTCAGTGTTCGTTCAGCGAAACTTCCAAAGAAGTTTTAAAAAGAAGACGGCGAATGAGGCATCTTGTAACGATTTTCGCTGCGTCTGATCGAAAAGTTATTGTGAAAATTTCAAATACAGAGTTTCAACCAAGAATTTACATTATGTATTTGACAAAGGAGTTCACCCAACTACGGTGAAATGTTTGCCGATAGCAGCAGAAAGTTTCAGGTGAATGCCTGGTTTCAAGTGAAAGTCCGGTTCAATGTTTCAAATGGACGACAGAAAGGCCAAGCTCAGTGGATTTATATTATATTCGCTGACTTGGACGATGCTGTTGAGCGGCGAAATCACTGACACGATCGCAGTCGGGTTGGAGGCGGAAAGCTTTGGTAAGCTTTGCCAAAACAAACACTGGATAAATTTAAATCTTTCCGAAGCCTGTTGGCAGATTCGCAAGAACATCACGGTTTGCGAGGCGCGATCCAACGCTTCGATTTGCTCCAGTTCCAAAACATTCCTGCAAGATGTCACACGTTTCTCGAATGTTGATAACGCGTTGTCATCGCTCCTAATGGAGTACGTCGGAATTTCCAAGTTTATGCGTTGCGTGACAATAAAATGGTGGCTCGATAAGGCTGTCGAGTGAGTCAAAAGATGAGTTATTCCTCAAGTTTTAACTAACTAAACAGTTCTTACTCTAGACAAAGTATTAATTTCAATGTATCGGAGCTTTAGAGTAATAAAGTTTCGTTTCAATGACAAAACTCAATGACAGATGTTTCTGTTACTTTACGGCCGCCATGTTTGTGTCCCTCGGAGGGGCACAAACATGGCGACACCATACAAAGCTCTGTAAATTTGGGTGAAACACTTTTCCGAATAACGCGCGGATGGAAAACCGTACAGACTTGAAAGTTGGCGAGGTTATTTCTATATCAATCATCTTTCATATCTCAGCTGCTTGACTTAATTTATTGAATGGTTACGATTTTTATTTTTCATGGCGTGACACTGCAAACCAGCCATAGTCCCTCATTTCGCGCTCGCCCCTGGGATTTCGCGCGGCCATTTTTTTCTCGCGGTTTTTTTTTTCTTTTTTTTTTTTTCTCACGTCACGTACAACGGACTAAGTGAAAGAGGGATTTCTCGTAGTTAAAATAGCCTGCATTACATCAGAAGTGACGCTCCTTTTGCTAATCGCCATCCTAAATCTTGTGTACATTCACGACGGGGACAAAGCTTTGCCGCTTTCCTTTACCGCTAATGTATTACTATTGTTTTGTGATAAGCCGCTGCTGCGAATTTGGATATAAGTCACGGTCGTCACGGTATGTTTTACGGTAGAATCAGGAATCGATCAAAAAACCAATCGATCGTGCCATAAAGGTTGTATGAAAATAGTTTGCTTAAGGAAAAACGATGCGCGACGATAGGAACAAATGGAAACGAGGACAAAAAGAAGGAGAGGAATATTCTTTGCTAGGGAACTGGCGCGTCTTTATTATCCCTCCCTAAGAAAACAATCGAAGGACCCTGGACAAAACCAAGGTAAGGTCCGTTTAGCGAAGAAGATAAGTTATCGCGGAAGAGCATTTGGCTGGAATTTCCCTCTGCTTCGTCACAAATAAAAAGGCTAAAAAGGAAAAACTCAAGTGGTCAAAGTTGGAGGTGTTAATGAAAAGTTAATATCTCGCAAATACAAGCTCACACTAATTGACAAAAGGGCAAAAGAATCACAAATAGAGGTATTCGGCATAGATAAGATAACTTCCGACATTCAAACTATAAACTTGGATGGATCGGAGTACATCATCTATTCAGAAACGTAACAAAAAGGAAAATCACAAGACCAACTGGGGAAGTAGACATGTTAATTGGCTTCGAATACCACAGAAACGTTACTTATGCCGGATAAACAAGGAGGCTTTAGTTCGAGAACCTTTTGTATCAGAACGCTGTCCGGAAACTAGGAATGAAATTTACATTTTAGCGATTGTATTATACTAGAAGTAATCGTACATTAAAGAGTGCGTTCGAGTTTTGGTAGGTTTGATATGTTAAAAAGGCAAAAATTTTAGGACCAGCATTTTGTGCCAGAGCTGTTAGGTAGACGTGAAATTGGCCTCCCTCTACCAGCAGCGAAAACAACTGAATTGATCGTAAAGCACGTGCATACGAGAGGGTTGCATGTATTACGTAATATTAGTTACGACCGGTCAGTAAAAATCACGGAATGCAGTTGGTAGGCCGCATTTAGTCCACAATCCGCGTTTTATACCTAAGTCCGTGTTTTATACCCAGTCGACCGCAGCCGCAGTCCGCAGTCTGCAGTCCATATTTTATACTGACCGTGTAAATCGACACAAACGATGCCTGTTCCGTCGGTATTCGAGACGACGTGCTTTTATTGTTATTAAAACTAGGACGATTATTCTGTTTACGAACACGACTTTGAATCGCCTTGGCTTTGGGGGAACAGCTACAGGGCATTTTTACTTCCGAAACGATGAAACGGAGGACATGTTTGTGTACCAAAGCAATCCTGTGCGAGTTGAACTCTTTTCCTATGTTAACACTTTCGTTGGCTTTATGTTAGGCCCGGGTCGCACTTGAGACAAATTTCTGAGATGTCGCAAAATGTTGCCTACAATGTTTGTCTCAGAAGAACAAACATTGTCCGAGACAATTAAAATGCTGTAGTTTCGGAATGGACTTGACGACAAAATTGTCTGTAACATCAAACAACCCTTTTCAGTCCTTGTCAGTCTTGTCACTGTATACAGTGCGGGCTTTCTCGCACATATTTCCCTCTTTTTTATGCAAAGTGATTGCAGAATAGGTTAACATGAATAAACGTCAAATTGCTTTGTTTCTGGCTTTCTATTTCTGTTTACTTAATATGGCTGTAGGTAACGTCATTCTCCTTTCTTGTATCACGCACATTCGAGCACTTCAAGCGCAAATTTTGATGCTAAAATTGCTGCAGTTGTACAATACTGTACTGATGGCGATCCCAGAACAACTGCGCCGGCCTTCATCCACGTAGGGGCCAAACCACCCCCCTAATGTTTCATGAAGGCTATATTTGCCTCGTTTATATAGTTCTGAACCAAGTTTGGCAGATGAGCTTTCTTTGTTCTCCAGTTTATTTTATACAACTTTTTGTAAAATCTGATGTAAAGATTATGTCATTGGAAAGGCCTTGACTTGAGGAGTAAAATGCCGGAAACCGTTTTTTGCTATGATGATTATTTTTCGAGATATTTGTAAATTAATAATTTTTTTGTTGTTCCCCCCCGGAATTTGCTTAACCATACTGTCCTTCTTAAGTCAGTCATTCTGGTTTCTTTTTTTCAGTTTTATTCTAGGAAGGCTAATAATCTAGAAAAATAGAAAGCTTGACGCTGTCAAAAATCGTATGGTTTTAGAAATTTGATTTTCGGCTTTGTTTGGATGGTATTAACAGTAAAAAAACGGGTGACGTCACAGGTTATGACGTAACAAAACTAATTTTAACGCAATAACACTAGAGGGATAATTTTTTATTCCGATTTTCTTCTTTATTGTTGCTTTAGTCATCTGGCACATCACATGTGTAACATAGCTGCATTTGCTGGAACAAAATTACGGCTCCAATTTGGGGATTTTTCCCAAGGGGGGACCCCATATTTTGCATAGTTATTTTTCATATTTAAAAATGCCATATTTCATTTAATTTTTGTGATATGGACAAAATTATTTCAGGTTACCCAAGAACTGACGAAACATTTGGGGGGTGGTTTGGCACCTACGTGTCTCTCCTGCTCATAGTAAGGATTATCTGAGACGTTATCCTAAAAGGGAAAATTTTACCGAAGACCTGAATTCATGAGTGGACACGGGTGACACAGCAAAACTCGCACTGAAGAAGCGAGAACATTTTTGGCGATTAAGCTGTCATTCAATTTTAGGAAATTGAATGACAGCTTAATCGCAAGAAAAACATTTCATGTTTGTTTTTCGTAAAGTCCTGCTCCGAGGCAGGACGACGGCTTCTTTGAAGATTTGTATCCGTGGACAAGTTTTTGTCCGCGCGGGGACAAGTAGTTCGCACTTGGCGTGGTCAACTGACGACAGAAATCTGACAGTTTTTTGGTTATCAAAACAAAGCAAGAGAAAATGATTTTCTCTTGAACAAAGTTATCTTGCTTTTGTTTTAGGACGTTCGCGCGAAAATTTTCCAACTGATTTTTTTCTGAGACTTTTATCACTGTAAGAAGATGAGTTAGTTATGTCAGAAGTGTAAAAAAAATGGGTGGGGGGAGGTAACCTACTTCGTTTTGGAGAGAACATGCCCGGAAGAACACCCTTAATCTGAAAAAATCGGGCCTCGTCAGGGAATAAGGCCAAAGTGTCTGTAAGCCCCAAAATATTGCAATTAAATCTTTGAAGTGAAATGTTCTCTTCCAAATATTGTTTAAGTGGACCTATTAAGTAAATTTAGTCAACTGAGGTTGCTTAAAGAACAAGTTCGCATTTAGCGACCATAGTTTCACGCGCCTTGCAGCCGCAAGATGGCAGGATGCAATGTCACGTCCCGTAGACAAAAATCTTGAAATTTTTTTCAACTTCCCACGTTAATTTTTTTGTTCATTTTTGGAATTTGTGGAGATAATTGTAAATAAAATCTGTTTCTGGAAAGAAAAAGAGGGGTCACCGAGCGTCCAAGATCGTTAAATCCAGGCAAAGCTATAGCAAACGTCCTTATTTAAGGTGGCTCAAAACAGTTTCCTACTCTTAGATCTTGATTGGTCGTTATAACCACTCTTTATCACTTGAGGCTACAATCATGGTATCAAAAATTTGCCCAATCATTGGTGAACACGTTGTTATCATTTTCGTGACGCAGTAGGTTACCATAGCAACAGTATGACCCCCTAATTAAAAACACCCTTAATTACAGCTTTAGGGGCTTATAATTCAAAAACAGCATGGTGAAGTTTTTTATATCATCAACTTTTCATAAGCATGATAAGACGCAACTTTTGGCAAAGTCTCAAAAAAATCTGTAGGTAGGGTTCAGAGCCGCCTTAAATTTTCGAAAAGTTAAATTTCACCGTGCTGTTTTTGAATTATAATCCCCTAAAGTTATAATTAAGGGTGTTTTTAGCAGTTCATACTGTTGCTATGGTAACTTATTGCGTCACGAAAATGATAACAACGTTTTCACCAATGATGGGGCAGTTTTTTGATACCATGATTCCGCAGCCAAACCACAGCTTGCTGTTCGTACGAAAACTCGTACACATTTCGTGAGGACATGTCTGCAAGCTTTTTAAATGCCATTGACACAGACTTCGAGCTTTAAATAAACAACTTATCCGCTACAATCCACAATAACCTGCCTCGACACTCGACACTCCGCAATATTGCATAGCAATCGCAAGAAAGCACATGGACGAACATGGAGATGATGTCATTCGCCCCGGAAGAATTTTTTGAGGAGTGGTGGGGGGGGGGGGGGGTGGGGGTGCAAGTTGGTGTCCACAGAAAGATACATACACAAAACTCGAATTTTTCTGCATTACCCGATTAGAACTGAGTTTGTTAATTTGATTTTGCAATGCATATGTCATCCGCTTTTCGACGTTTAGCATAACAACAAAACTGCCTCAGGGCCCTCTGGCACAAAACACGACAAACAAGCAACCAAATTAAAAATGTGCAAAGGCTTTGAATCCTGCTTTGGACCCTAGTCTAGGTACAAATTCGTTGTCTTGCAAACATATCATCTCGACTACAGTAAATTTTCACTATCGTGATCTCTGCCTGTCTTAAATTGTTATCTCAAACAAAACTTTACGACTCTTAGTTGTTATTGTTCAGTCATCTACGACTGAATATTTTTGAAATCCCACTTCTTTAAGTTTGTTTTCCTTTAAATGTTGGTAGTAGTGGGAGACTACTATTTAAAAAGGCTATAGGCTTGGATTCAGCTCGGCTAGATTTCCCAAGAACTAGATAAATTGATCCATCTACCGGCTGTAGTTGTCAAACAAGGAAAGCCACAGCATGCTGTTTACGATATCAAATTTAGAAATTAAGAAATGGACCAGAACAGAATACACTGACACTGACTTATAAAGACTCTTGGTTATTCCAAATTTTAAGAGCTACTGCAGGTGCTCAATATAAAAAAGGATAACGTAAAGATCTTAACGTAACGACCCTTCGAAAACAGAGAAATATATTCCGTGCTTGTTATTAAAATCGGTGAGAAGCAACCCAGCGAAAGTAATCGCCCTCCTCCTAAAGTACGGCGAGACTCATGAGACTCATGAGACTCAAATGCAGCAGAATCTAAAGCTTAGGCCGGAAAGTAACAGTGTACTGAGTTTTAACGTACAATTCAGCATGCTTTTGCTCTGAATTAAGGCCATGAAACATCTCGTGTTGTTGACACATTTAAATAGACAAAATGTTTGCTTCAAAATGGCGTTTCCTGCAAATTGTTGAATTCGAGTTTTCGATTGCCAACGTCGAAGTTTCTTCTTTTGTAAATTGATTACTACTTCATAAATATAACAAAAAATATAATGGAAAGAACTATTTTAGGCTTACCGAGCCTGTGAAGCGTAAATAAAAATTTCTCAAACTCATTACAATGCGTTTACCGAAACCGGGGCCCACCCTGACAATAAAAACCAATTAGATGTCAGAACTGAAACAATAGATTCCAGCATTTTCAAATCCACCCAATCAAATGTCCGGTACAAAACAATGAAATCTCAACTTGTTCGTCGTGATGCTTACGCGACTACGGTGTCTGTTTCTGCGTCTTCCAATAACATTGGCACTACCTCTAAAATTGAAAGCTCGACCGACAAATACGTTTTTCGCTACCGTCAATCAAATGTTCGGCGGCTCCTCCCAGCTTCCGACTACTGCCGAGCGCTGTTTCGTTGTCTGAACTGTGCTCAACGATTTGATTAGCGCGCGTTCGGCAGTAGTCGAGAGCTGGGAGGAACCGCCGAACATTTGATTGACGGTAGCGAAAAACGCATTTGTCGGTTAAGCTTTGAATTTTAGAGTCCGAATGTTACTGAAAGGCGCAGTAATAAATTGTCAAGCTCAAGCCGTTAGCACTTTCACGTTAGAAAATATTGTTACTTTACCTTAGATTTTACATTTACAAGCTTGATAAACTCATTAGATTGACCGATTTCCACTGTGGACGTACGGCTACACAAAATATAATTTTTACGGTTGTTGATTGTAACTAGTGACAAAGTAATGAGCTCTAAAAAATGGATGTGTTATTGGTGAATCATTCTAATCAACTTAGTTTCTATTAGATGAGACAAAATTTTAAATTAAACCAACCTGGGCCTGGTTCGAACTTTAGTCCACGCCAAAATGAAAAAGATACCACTTAAGAGGTCCTGCGCCTCAGAAACGACCGATGATTTCCGACTAAAAAATAAAATCGGCCGATTTTTATCTCCCAAGAAGAGGTTACCGAATACTATTTAAAAATGAATTTCTTTTGTTTCAGTTTCGCTTTAAACCAAAAATATCGAGCCGCAAACTTTTTCCGTCTGATAGCAGCAAAATCAGGCCGAAAATAAGCCCGCGCAAAAAACTGTTCAGAAATTACTATCGCAACGCAAAATAATAAGAAAACTACACAGTGTTGAAGAAAAAGGCCTTTTAATGCAATATCATTCGATAAACAAAAAAGTGCCGCAGCGTCGCGTGACAGCGGCCATTGACGTCATTTGTATAAACAGCGGCGGAATCCAGACGAATGCACAAATAGGAAAACAATTTTTCCCGGCCAGAAAACGTTTAGTGGAACAATGTTATGTTGTTTTTCACAAATGATGGTCACTCAAAAAGAAAAACTTCCCCAACCGCCACACCGTTTTGGCCGCAGCGTGATCTGAGTTATGGGGTCACGACTGGATCCCTAGCCGCTGACCGCCCGAAGGACATTGCAGACTCGTTTTCCCACGCTCTTGTTACTTGACGTGACAAATGACGTCAATGGCCGCTGTCACGCGACGACATTTTCCAGATTCAACTTTCGTTAGCAGATGGTAATTTCGAGTTATTTTCTTTTTCTGCGTATTTTTCATCTTCCTTTCTCTTTCAATTCTACATTCTTCTACTCAGGATGGTCTTTGAATGCCTAGCAAGGTTTAAAGTGGCGTTTAACACGCTATCCACGGCCGTATTGGCAAAAGAGAAGTGTTTCGCTGAAGTAGCAGGAAAACGGTAAACACGGTAACTTTGAACGCTTTGTACAAGATCAATATACTTTGGCCGGAAAATGTTTTTCTAGAAACGTGATGTGTATCCCTCCAATGTCTAATTCATCACTGTGAATGCTTTCAAAAGCGTTGAACTTTTGAGAAGTAATTATTTTAAAATCAGCTCCAACGCTACATCTAATTTAGTATGCAATATTTGAAACTTTATTTGTTAATCGCTTCGGCAGTTTTTTGATGTTTATCGAATGATATTGCATTAAAGGCCTTTTTCTTCAACACTGTGTAGTTTTCTCATTATTTGTGTTGCGATAGTAATTTCTGAACAATTTTTTACGGGGGCTTATTTTCGGCCTGATTTTGCTCCTATCAGACGGAAAAAGTTTGCGGCTCAATATTTTTGGTTTAAAGCGAAACTGAAACAAAAGAAATTCATTTTTAAATAGTATTCGGTAACCTCTTCTTGTGAGATAAAAATCGGCCGATTTTATTTTTTAGTCGGAAATCATCAGTCGTTTCTTAGGCGCAGAGCCTCTTAAGGTGGCTCAAAACAGTTTCCAGCACTTAGATTTGGATGGGTCGTTATAACCACTCTTTATCACTCGATGCTACAATCATGATATCAAAAAACTGCCCAATCATTGGTAAACACGTTGTCATCATTTTCGTGACACAACAGGTTACCATAGCAACAGTACGACCTCCTAAAAATACCCTTAATTACAGCTTTAAGGGCTTATAATTCAAAAACGGCACGTCAAAATTTTTTATATTATCAATTTTTCATAAGCATGATAAGACGCAACTTGTTGATAATATAAAAAATTTCACCATCGAAGGTGAGCTGATATGTACAACTGTAAACAAGTTACCACTCGCAACTTTGGCTTTTGTTACAGGAGGAATAACTATGTGTAGTCGTTTCATTTAACTCATTTCGGCATTTTCTTCTTATATGTTTCCTTCGTAATCAATACAACCTGTTTACTTATTGTAATGTAGTCTAACTGGGCATATGAACTAGATTTTTCTACAAGTGAAATTTCCCCTTTCAAAACAAAATAATTTGCCACTTACATTTAGTATGCCTTGCTATTTTGTATGGTTTACAAGTGTGTTATTTAGTGCATCATCAGGACTATTATTACTATAAACTCTTGGCTCTGTTGTTGTAAGGGTGGATGATCAGCCGTGATCATAAAGGCCCAGTCAAGTAACTGATGTTTCTTTCAGTCATCCTGCCCTCCACGTTACATTTGTTGTCGAAATATACAAAATTCCCTTTGTGCTCTGCATCCTTGTCAGTAATGCTCAAAATTTTATTTGGCGTGACTTTGCATTTATTTTGATAGTTTTTTTTATATTTGTTACTGTTTTGTTTGTTGCATTCAAACATTGACTATATGCGGCTGAGACAATAAAGTACATGTATGCATGAATGGTTAGTGTGCTCGTCCCTGGAGCGAGTGGTCCAGGTTCGAGCCCTGGCCAGGGACACGGTGTTGTGTTCTTGGGCAAGACACTTAACTCTCACAGTGCCTCTCTCCACCCAGGAGTATAAATGGGTACTGGCGAATGGTTGGGGAAACCTAACAATTTGCGGGGGAGGGACCTGCGATGGACTAGCACCCTGTCCAGGGGTAGTAGAAATACTCCTAGCCGCTTCATGCAACAGAAATCGGGATAAGCTCCGGCAGCTATGAGCCATCAGCTCCAAGGCTTCACTTATGCATATATGTACTGAATGTATGATTAATATGTGTTGTGTTCAATGTCTTTGTTGCAGAGAGGATATTGATGTTACAGCGAGTTCTACCAATGTTGTTTTTACAGGCATATTAGCATCTTATTGAAACATATAAGGAAGTCCTGTTTACAAGATATGGCCTCTTTTAGAGCATCTCCATGGGAACAGTTGTCTTTCAATACCGTCAAATAAATTATTTTTCCAATACAGTGTAGATGCTTCAAATCCAAATTGTCCTCAAACATACAAAGTGTTTATTTTTTACAACGTGTACCAATATTCTTTCATTTCAATGACACAGTCAAGGTAATTTTTACTTCTCCCCTACACTAAAATAAATTACATCTCCACTAAAGTACATGTATATAGTCAATAAAATTAATTTTATTGATTACCATGTGGTGACTGCACTGACCATGACTAGTTATTGAATATAGTATGTCCCAGGGTGTTTGGGACTACTGGATATTATGAAACATTGCTAGCAAAAATGGAAAAATTGTATAGGTCAGGTACTAAAACCAGAAACAAAATAACCAAACCAGGGCTGCAAATAATTTTTTTCTCTTGAAAGGACATATGTCCTACTAAAACACCATCTTGGTCAGGCAAAACAAATTGTGGTCGGGCATCACCAAAAAAAGTAAGATTTACTCACAGAAGATCTTTATTCACCCTTACTGTAAAGTAATTTACGATTAAAAAATTGTCCAGACATCATGTCCACCCACAGTTGGGATTTTGTTGGACATGAGCAAATTTTGGTCGGCCAATGACCGACTGTTATTTGCAGCCCTGCAAACAAAATGAAACAACAAGATAGCACTCAGGTTAGCCCTATAAAACTCTGGTTAGCCTGAATAACACTCAGGTTACAGTTGGCTGTTGACACTTGTGAGGAGTTTCATTTCAGTGGTTTCGTTTTGGGGTTTGGCACTGCCATCAGTTGTAGGGAAATATTTTTAAAATTGCACAAGCCTGCCTAGAGATGTAGCTTGAAAATCTGGTTCATTAAAAATCCCAGTGTGCTCTTCTAGTCTATACCTTGTTTTTATTGATCTTTTTTCTGTCTATACCTTGAACTTATTGATCTTTTTTCTGTATTGATTTTTTTTTTCCAGTAATAAACATTGGCCTTGTTATAAAAGCAACAAATTCATGAACTAGCTGTTGGTGAATTTTCAACTCAGAACCATGTATTGAGCATGAATTTTATTTCAGCATAATGAACCAACACCCATCCTGAATGTGCAATGATAAAGATGAAAACCAAGTGTGGAGGTGATTTAAATTAACAAAACAAATGCCACTTCCACTATTACTATAAATGCTTTCTTTGTGGGCTTTTCTTCAGGGGAAAAGAACTCGTTACTTGCATTTGTTTTGGTTTAATCAGCCCTGAATCCCATATAAACTCCAGTGTGAGGGATATTGCCAATGGTAACTGTTACTACGCAGGAAGGGCACACCTGATTTCCTTTCCCCCAGATAAGCGTATCTATGGAGAACATTTTGCCAATAGGCTGCCTTCATGAAGACATGCGTGCTATTGTCATCGCAGTCTATTTCTTGTGGCATAATTTGGTACATGCCACACTTGCACCATGGTATTGCCAAGTTGCTAGAAGGAGGTGCAGGGTTAGGCATTCCATCCACACTTGTCATCTGTCCTTCTGTGGATGTGCCAGGGGTGGGTTGAGAAATGTCGCTTTCACCAATGGACTCATCTAAATTGTCAATTCTTCTAGGCAGGCTTCTGGCACACAGCTTGCACACATCATTTCATCAAGCATTTGAATGAATTCCTAAAAGAACATAGAGGTGATCACCAACAAAGTACAGTACTGTAAAGTATTTTGTGCTCGTCTGACAAAATTAAGTGTCGTAATTGATTTATTTTAGGTAGAGCCAATAACTGTGTCAAAGATTCAAGTTTGACAGCTTGCTAGCAAGCACAGAGTTTTTGCCAAGTGGGCCTAGAAATATAAAAAATCAAGTGTAGGAACAAAACAAATCTTGCCTTGCTAAACTTTATGCATTTGAATTGGTGTTCAAGCTTTGATTTTTGTGGTCTTTCCATATTTAGGCATATTTTTGTTCTTGGAATAATAACAAAAAATAAAAAATAAAAATATATTTCTATACAAGCAGACCCTCACATCTCTATTTTACTTTATCCTCTCCTGCTCTTCACTTAGCCTGTTGTCAGTCTGGTATGACTATGTTCTTCAGCCACAAATGAAGTTGTACTTGCACCAGCCTTGATAAGAAAAAAAGAGTCATGTCAAAGCTGTTGTACTTTGTATATGAAATATCAAACTCTCCTAGAAACCTTCTCAGCTCAAGGGAAAGACAATTCAAACTGCAAAAACTCGAAACTGCTCTATGCTTGGTGAAATGTTTGGCCTAAATGAAAAAAACCTGCTGTACACATGAGTATATGTACATATGAAGACTTGAACACAAACAGAACCAAAAATAGCCAAAAACCTAGTTGTTCCATTCACGTGCAGCCTTCAATACCTAGTTACAAACAATGTTACATCAAAGCTAAGCGTATACACAAGGAATCTCACCGTGTTTTCGACACGGATTTGCTGTCGAACCACACGTGCACTCACTTCCACATCTTGCAAGGGCAGCCACGATTTGCATTTGTTTTCTGTTTCGTGGAACAAGCGCTTTCGCACGAACAGGAGATGCGATTTTCCTAAGAGGATAAGAACAGAAGAAAGAGAAAATGGACGTTGCGTTGGAGCATATTTCCAGAAACTACGAAACAGTTCACACATTCAAATCTGTCACGTAATGGAGTCGAAGGAAACTCACCAACGTAGCCTTTCCTGCCTCTTTTGCGTCCATAATTTTGCCTCTGCGATAAAATAAGTAGATAGACGACAAGAAATCCACACACACGACAAAAAGACGTAATAATTTAACCAAGGACGGCTAAATTCGCGCAAAATTTCACAATTCCGATAAATTCAAGATGGCGGATGCATTTGAGTCTCGATGAGAACGGACGGAGCCAAATTTCGCACATGCGCAGGTCGTGACGTAGCTCGTTTAACACAACAACGATCTTTCTTTTTTGGCTTGTCGACTTATATTGATTGGCCTAGTCTAGCATAATCTACCTGATTTCAAGCGTTCTTTTTTACACATATATTATATATAATAGGAAAATTAACGAAAAGTCAATAAGATAAAATGAGAGGAAATGTAATTGTTTGTGGAAAAGTGACGGGTTATATTAGATTAACTTTCTTTAGGTACGCTTTTTCTCGTTAAAAACCGCAACTAAAGGTCAAACTACCCGCTTCCTGAATGCATTGGTGAAATATCTTTCTAATCAAATAAGGCTTTCAAGAACAAGGTCAAAGCTTTCGGTCTCCGTTCTAAAGATCTTTTTCAATTTCTTTCAGGAAAGAAAAAGAAAATGCTCTTAGCGACAGCGCCCTCGTAAGGTCTCACATGAATGGCTCGATACCCTTTAAGGGAGCAATAAAACAAAAAACAGCAACAATGTCCCTAGCGCTAAAACAATAACAGTTACTACAATAATTCAACAATACCAGCTTACGAGGGCTGCTACACTTCTTTGCAACAGAGGTTGATCACTGCCGCCTGTCGCTTCTGTGACGTATTCCTCGAGTTTCTTGTCTCCTCATCCTAGGCTCCCCTCTGCCTGATCCACTTCCCGAATTTCATCGCTTTAGAAATAGACAATAAGTGGATCTGAAATTTCTACAAGCATTTTACATTACTGTCAACCCAGATATGTATTTCAAGGGGTGGTAGGAAGACTAAACAGAGCACAGTACTTTACAGCTTGTTTCATTTTCTTTCAGTCACGGTCAGACCCTGTCACGTTCTATAAATGGCAGTATCAGACCCATATCGGGTTTACATGACTGTCCTACGTGAGGTCATGTTTCTACAACTTGTGTCTTCAAGCGGATCGTTGTGTTCTTGAGTTTCGCTGGCCGCTTTCGCCTCGTTGAAAAATCTGAACATCACAGGATTGTTAACTTCAGAAACACAGTGAGTATATTTCAAGATGTGTTGTTTTTGAGAGCGTTTCAGCCGTGAGGGATGCTGATGACAACCTAATACCTACAATAGAAGTAGATTCCAAGTTCAGATTTGAAATTTTTTCGTGAATGTGTAGAATTACTCAATCGGTACAAAGTAAAATATGATTTTCCCACACCAATTAATAAAACTGCACAACGCGGCTAAGGTATTCTCATGTACTCAAGGTACGATAAATTAGATATACTAAGTATTACAATGATGTCTGTGTAGTTATTCGCGAGTTATTCGATCCGATTTGTTCAGTTCGTGACCGGACGCAGTATGAAGAAAGCGCAATGGTACGCACAGCTAGGGAAATTTGGCTTGTTGGTGATCTTTCCCCCGTCGTTTCATGTGCTCAGAAAGATATTTTCGAGAAATAGTTTGACCAAAAATAGGTCCAGAAACAACTGCAGTTCGGTCAGAACTTTGAGCATTTATGTAGCATATACCTGGAACATTGATAACTTAGGAACGTTTATATATAGGAACTTTAGTATGATCAGATTTTAATACTAGCTAATAATATCGCTCAATTCTGACTAACTCTTGTTGCGTTATGTACAATTACCCCACAAAATTGCGCAATTGTTCGGTAGGCGTTTCTGTAAAATTTGTCTGCGAAAATTCTCATTACAACAATTAATTAAGTAAAGAATGAAAAACTAAGAAACCTTTGATTTTAATGTATTTACTGATTCGGTTTGTCAATGGAAAGCTATAGATGTGCTGCGTGACGAGCAAATGTTGCGTGGTAGGCAGACAACCAGACGACAAAATGTTGCATGACAAACATCTCTTTGGAAAGCCTTTTGTCACGCAAGCCTGGCTCATTCGTTTACTTAAGAGGACGTGTGGACGAGAACTTCCTGTTCACATTACGTGAAAACTTCTCATCCATGAGCTGAAACAAAAAGATTATCCCTATTTAAAATCAAAAAATTAACCTAGTTTTATTTTGCACTGATGTACTTTTTTTGTTGTTGTTTTTTTTTTCAAGAAACTGAAACAGCTCTACGAAAGCGAGAAGCCAAAAATAGAAAACACTCCAGTTCTGTGATCTCTAGCCTTGTGAAAAATGTCGAACTCTGGAGAAGGTGACATGCTGTTGATGACTTGTGAAACAGCCAAGCAGATTGCCAAAATGTCTGAGGTAACAGCCTTCTGTCTTATTGTCCTTGGAATTTTCATTAACGCTACAGTCTGCGCAGTCATGCTGCTTAACAAGTGCGTGTTAAAGAACTTGTCGAACTTCTTCGTATTTCACTTGTCCGTGGCGGATTTGATATTTCGGTTATTGACCGTGGGACCGGTAATATACCTGAGCACAGTTTACAACACAGATAAGTCAGGCATTCCATGCAAACTCCTTCATTTCTTCTCCTCGGCTTGTGGCGCTGCGTTTTTTGTCTCGCTTGTCGTTATTTCAGTTGACGTGTACCGTGACGCGGCGTCGCCGCTAAAAGGTGTCATGTCACCCCGTACTCCATTTCTTGTCGTGTTTGGTGTGTGGTCCTACGCTACAGTCTTTTCGGGACCTCTCATGTACAGCGCACAGAGTGTCCTCTACACGGAGATTCCAGAAGTTGCCAGAAATTTGACAGACGAGCTCAAGAACTGCAGCGTTCCCAAGCTATGTGATTTCTACAGGAACTGGAGCGGACAGCTGTCGACCACACTCTACTTTGTGATGGCTTTCCTAGTCCCCCTGGTTATCATGGTGATCTTGTTCCTGCTGACGTACGTATATCTCAGGAGAGATTACAAAAGTGGTGCCATCAGTAGAGAAACTGCCAATGCCAAGGGAAAAGTCACGCGCATGTTAAGTGCCCTCTCTCTGGGCGTGGTCATCTGTTGGGGGCCTACTGCTCTCATTTCCATGCTTCGTTCTTATGATGGCCTGGCTGATGTAGCTCCTGATATAGTCCTGATTCTTGCTATTATCACAGAGCTGATGAAGTTCATGAACTCGCTCTTTAATCCAATGATTTTTGCCTGTTATATACCCAACTTTAGTAAGGATTGGTTCGGCCTGTGTAAGAACTGCAAGTGCTGCGGGAAGGCGAAGGACGTTGAGAATCCATCCATTCGACGGAGACACATTATTCAATCGACGGAGTTTCGTGACAGCCAGACGATGATGTAACCCGAGCGTGGCCAACATAGGACAGCGTTATACACGACAATTTGGTGATCGGGCGTGGTGTGTAACGCAATATTTCCGTGTAACGACAACAGCTATTTTAACCATATAATTTCCTAATATTTAAGAAATGGAAAGCTTGTCCCGGGTTATAGAAACATGGGTGGAGGTTTGGGATAATGAGTTCTCCCAAACTTCCACTGTTTCAATCGAGATACAGAAACACGATTTTTAACCAATCAGCGCGCACATTTTTGGGGGCCTATTTTCTAAAATTATATAACAATATAATTTTCTCATATAATTGTATAATTATGTAATTATATAATTTTATTAATTTCCCTAGCAATTTACCATTTTCTTTTCAAAAATTCCTTCAGTTAAATATTAATTTTGATAATTTAGTGATACATCGGGACAACGTCCCGCGTTCATGAGTTTTTTCCTAGTCGCCTCCCGGACTCGTGGTGGACAATGTGTTAGCAAAACAGATAAACTGCTTCGGAGCGAGGATAATAATTAATTCAGTAGAGTAATCTGCCGAGTCTTACAGGTTAGGGTAATTTTAAAAACTATATGAAATGCAAGGCTAAAACTACAGCACAGCACGATTTTTCCGTTATTGTGTGAACTGTGGTAAAACGGAGAATATAAAACCATTCAATGAGGAAAATAAGCAGTAAAGAAAATCACAGGATGGACATCACTTTCCATAATTATATAACTTATATCATTAAAGCTACTCCTTATGTTTCAAAACCAGCCTTCGTGTGTACTGATGTACTGTAAAAGAACCTTCCTCTCCATTTTTGTGTCTGAGATTTTTGCTTAATCATAAAGTTTAAACCTTACATAAAAACACTGTCAACTTTTTCGGACGAAAGGTAGGCAAAAACTGCTTTTTTATCCGTTCGAAGTTGGCCCCAAAATTCGCGGTCATCTTGGCGCGGCCAAAACCCTTGTGGCGTCAGTGGTTGTATTACTCTCCTGTCGTGCTGAAAAGAGCGATCATAGGAGAAGACTAGTGTTCTTAACCAAAAAAAAAAAACCACTTTAGGACATCTCAGAACTGTAGAGAGGTGTCAGCAACAGTAGCCTTACAATTGAGGAGGAGAAGACTCGATCCTGTGGCCTTTTTCTCTTAAACTGGATATTTCCAAGAATTTTCTGCATTATGTGAACAACCAAACGAGTCCGAGTATTGAAACAGTTCTATTGTTCTCAAAGCACAAAATGTTCGCGATTCTTAGTCAAATGCAGTGATGGTTACAGAACTTGAGCTAAGGGCGGGGGGGGGGGGGGGGCGAGGGGCGGTTTTGTTTTGCTTGCCCTGCCGGCTTTTCTTCCCTCTGTGATTTTTTTTCTTTTTTTCAGCCAAAATAAGGGGGGCCCGGACGTTAATCTCTTTTTAATTCGCATGAATCTCCACTGCAAGCTAGTTCCAGTCGAATACCGACAATACGAATGTGGCCTATTGATACCACCGGCTTGTCGGACCCTTCAACGTCCAATGGAATTTTTCTGAGCAATTGTCTTAGCTTAGAAAACTCCAGACCTCATCTATATTTTTTCGCACTTAAAATAGATCGCAGATTTCCATACTTTATCAAGAATTTTCCTGTCGGAATTATTTTGGAACAACGGAACTTATTCAAACTCTTGAGGTGGGTTAAAATGAGAATTTGACAATCACATAACTCTGAATCATCTCTAAAGTGGACTTAAACACCAAAAATAAACAAAGATAATTACAGAACAAAATCTTTTATTGCAACGATAATTGTTCTGGCAACAAGCTGACGTGAATGATCACGTGACTAGTATTCTTCTCCTTCCTCCTCCTCGCCTTCAGCATCAGTAGAGTCCACACCAACTTCCTCGTAATCCTTCTCCAATGCTGCCAGATCTTCACGAGCCTCAGAGAACTCTCCTTCTTCCATACCCTCACCCACATACCAGTGGACAAAAGCACGCTTGGCGTACATCAGATCAAACTTGTGATCCAGACGGGCCCAGGCCTCAGCAATAGCTGTAGTGTTGCTTAACATACACACAGCGCGTTGAACCTTGGCCAAGTCACCGCCAGGAACAACTGTGGGAGGCTGATAGTTGATGCCAACCTAAATTAAACAATCTCCATTTATTATCATATCCCTCCTCGATTTGAACGATAAAAGCATAGAATGGAAGAAAAGGACAGGTATAGCAACATAGCCTAAATTACCAGGAACATTTTAGGGCCACAAATAAGCTGATAAATATTTTAAATCTCGAATTACAAACCTTGAAGCCAGTTGGGCACCAGTCCACAAACTGAATAGTTCTCTTGGTTTTGATTGTCGCAATAGCTGCATTCACATCCTTGGGTACCACGTCACCACGGAACAGCAAACAGCAGGCCATGTATTTGCCGTGACGTGGGTCACATTTAACCATCTGATTGGCTGGTTCAAAGCAGGCGTTAGTAATTTCAGCAACACTCAACTGCTCGTGGTAAGCTTTCTCAGCAGAGATGACAGGAGCATAGGTGGCCAGAGGGAAGTGAATACGCGGGTATGGCACCAAGTTGGTCTACAAAAGTGAAATATCAAACGAAATTTTATCCCTGGATTTTAACATCTTACAGTGAAATTCCTATGTAACTAGAGGAATGAACTAAGTTTCAAAAAAGTATCTGTAGCTGGTAAATACCTGAAACTCAGTCAAGTCAACATTCAGGGCACCATCAAAACGGAGTGAAGCTGTGATGGAAGATACAATCTGTCCAATCAATCTGTTCAGGTTGGTGTATGTTGGTCTTTCAATGTCCAGGTTACGACGGCAGATGTCATAGATGGCCTCATTGTCCACCATGAAGGCACAATCTGAGTGTTCCAAAGTTGTGTGAGTGGTCAGAATAGAGTTATAAGGCTCGACAACAGCTGTCGCAATTTGTGGCGCTGGGTAGATTGAAAATTCTAGCTTGGATTTCTTTCCATAGTCAACAGATAAACGCTCCATAAGCAGAGATGTGAATCCAGAGCCAGTACCTCCACCAAAGGAATGGAAGATGAGAAAACCTTGCAAACCAGTGCATTGGTCAGCCTGACAAGAAAGACAAACCAAAACATCAGTCATTGAGCATACATTGACTTCCCAGGGTAAAGACTACAACGAACCAGAGAACGCCACTCTTTACATATAAACTACTTATTAACCGAGAGTGAGGTCTTTACGGGAAAATCTCCAACCGAGACCTTGCCGTATTGAACGAGCGATAGAAATGTTAATACGGCAAGGGGGAGGTTTGAGATTTTCCCGAAAAGACCGAACGTTCGAGGTTAATAAGTTGTTTATTATGTGTCTTTTTGCTTTGGTTTTGCAGGCCCGTAATCGGTCCGTGGGCATTAGGGGAGAATAATGCTCTATAACTAGCCAATCAGAGCTCGCGTTATATCGGTTACAAACACTAGCCATATAATAAATGTACGTAAGGTTTCTATGGCTTACCAATTTTCTGATTCTGTCAAGAACCTGATCAATCATTTCTTTTCCAACTGTGTAGTGACCACGAGCATAGTTGTTAGCGGCATCCTCTTTGCCAGTTATCAACTGTTCTGGATGAAAGAGCTGTCTGTAGGTACCAGTACGAACTTCATCTTTAACATAAAATTATTATCATCATCAGCAGCAACAGCAGTAGCAGCAGCACCACCACCATTTTCATTATTAGTATTATTTGTCATTGGCCGTTTTCACACTAGAGATGGATAATCCGTCCAAGGCGGGTTATCCGTCCAGCACGGATAATCCGTCTTAGTGTGAAAACGGAACGATGTTTATTTTAGACGGATAATCTGTCTATTTTTATCCGTCTAAACTAAACACCGTTCCGTTTTCACACTAAGACGGATTATCCGTTTCTAGTGTGAAAACGGCCATTATTATTATTATTATTATTATTATTATTAATTATCATTATCTGACCGCACTGAGTAGAAATTAAAAAAAATTCTATCGAATGGAGAATTTTCGCGCGAACGGCCTTAAGCGCTTATTCGAGGATTGCTTTTTATTATTATTATTATTATTATTATTATTTTCAAGAATGGGTTGGCTTTTTCACAAGACAAATTGGACACAACATCATCATTCTACACTTTATTTAAGAGTAGTTGCCTATAATCGAGAAACATTCAACTCGAAAAAGCAATCCTCGAATAAGCGCTTAAGGACGTTCGCGCGAAAATTCTCCATTCGATAGAATTTTTTTTAATTTCTACTCAGTGCCGTCAGATAATGAGCTACTTGCGTCAGAAATGCGAAAAAAAAAAATTGGGGGTCACCGACTTCGTTTCAAAGATAAAGCGTGTGGAAAAGTACCCTGATTTTAAAAAATTGGCGCACGTAATTCAGCATGGTCTACAGGGGTTTATAGTTAAAAATATCGAAGGCGAGTCAACGGAGGCAAACGATCTTAGTCACATTTTGTAGAAGTGGATCTGTTGCGTAAATAATTCCAAATGTTACTAACGTTTTTACAAAACTTAACTCTTTAAGAAGCATTTAAAACCGTCGCACAGATAAACGAAGAGCTAAAAAGAACGGAATTCGATGGTGCATTTTGCAAAATATTCAAACTTCTAGTCGATAGATTTTCTTAATTTTTTGCCAAGGGTAGACAATCGGTAGAGAAAATGAGCCATCAAAAGAAAAATAGGGGTCACCGAGCGTCCGAGATCGTTAAGTCCAGTGTCCCGCCCCGATCGCTTCGCCCATTCTTCTGTTTCGCGCTCGCCGAATGTTTTTTTTTTCGTCCTCGCCTGGAGCCTGTTCGCAGGCTACGCTTAATCCTGAAAAATGGTGTGGCGTTAATTCGGAACATTTGAAAACGAGCTATTTGTTTGAAATAAACATAGCTGCATCTGAGTGTTAAAACTGTACAAGTTTCGCTAGATTCCGAGCACAGTTTTATTTGTTAAGTAATACATATGATGATTCAAAGCGTACAGTCCGTGACGGGACGTACTCGACAAATGGTGTTAAAAAATATTTTTATTTATTCCCAAGCTTTCACTTTGCGCCAGAAGCATGATCAATTCTAACGTGTGACTATGAATAAGAGAAAAGCAGTCGAAAAGTTATTTATACATCTGGATGAACATGTACACGCATCGAAGATGAGATGCCTTTTTAACTTACCGACAACTGTTGGTTCTAAGTCAACGAACACGGCACGAGGAACGTGTTTTCCTGCTCCAGTCTCGCTGAAAAACGTGTTAAAAGAATCATCTCCTCCGCCGATAGTCTTGTCGCTCGGCATTTGGCCATCAGGCTGAATTCCATGCTCCAGGCAGTACAACTCCCAACAAGCGTTGCCGATCTGAACTCCGGCTTGGCCAACGTGTACAGAAATACATTCACGCTAAAAGTTAAAATGGAAGGTAGCATTTGCGATAATTCGCTACTTGTAACTATTCTAGAGCCCTCATGCGAAGGCAAGATAAAGCAATTCTCTATGCGGAATAAGACAAGACGACATTTCTGTTTTCACTTACCATGTTTACGGTTAAATTGCAGTGATTAACTTCCCTCGAAAAGGCGACGCTTGCAATTCAAGGCAAGAAGTTTTCTGGTCCTAATATTGATTCAGGTTACCCTTATACCAACCGTATTTGCATAGCAAACACGTGTTGGTATGATACCATCACGTATATGACGAGTTTTGACCAATCAGAGAGTTCCAATAAAAAAATTAACAATTATTCCCCCGAGTCCCGCCGAGCACGGCTTATTCAACTCTTTTCTGTCCCTTTGTGTTTTAGAAACCGTTCTGAAAAGGTGCCAAAATGATTGAACCCTCCTCGGATTAGCTTTTACAGCGAAATTAATTGATATTTCTATAGAAAACATTGATTGGAGAGACGAACTTCCTATTTTCACTTAAATTAACTTCCAATTCAAGCAAAGTACCACAAATAAAAGAAAAAGGAATTAAGGAAAATGAACGAAACTACGAGAGTAAACTATTTTCGAGTTGCCTTTTGCCTCTTTGGCAGAACGAGTCTTCGAGCGGAACCATTCATATGAAAGTCTGTTCGCCTTGTTACTAATTTGCATGCAAGTCAAACCATTTTCGCATGAGACTCGTTTTGAAACAGAGGCTAGGTT
This sequence comes from Orbicella franksi, assembly GCF_964199315.1. Taxonomy (NCBI): domain Eukaryota; kingdom Metazoa; phylum Cnidaria; class Anthozoa; order Scleractinia; family Merulinidae; genus Orbicella; species Orbicella franksi. The sequence continues at coordinate 21,234,917 of NC_138159.1, forward strand.
ACAAATGCTTTGCGAACAGCTTTCACGTTCGTAATAAATTAAATGGAAAAGTGAGAAGGCTAAGCAATAACAGATGACCGGCTGTTTTTACAGTGAGTCTATCAGTAGTTTGCCAGACAAACGAGGCGAAAAGAGAGGGTCCCCAATAGGTTTGGCGGGATGCGGGATTTGGCTTTTTTTCGCAGTGATATTTGGGATTTGAGCTGAAAACAGGGGCGGGAAGCGGGAAGTAAAATTACGAGCGGGAGCGGTATTTCGTGTTTTTATAGGATTGGGATGTGGGATTCGTAAGGGAAACAGAGCGGGAGATGGGATTTTAATTCTTACATGACTTCATAAATTGTTATTTGAGCAGCGCAAAAACCACAAGCTGGCAGAAACGAACCTTTTGTGCGTATAGCTGCGTCAGGTTTCAAGTAATGAATAGCAACGACTCTGTACCCTGTCATGTTCTGCCATACATGCATCATGAGATTGGCCGGGTCCTACTAGAGCGGATTCAAATACTTCCAATTTTTAACCAGGAAAAAATTGGCAAAAATTAGCAAGTTCCAAATTTTGGTAATGGTCGCGTTAGACCAACATCTGTCCATTTCTGACATTTTCGACACTTGCGTCTGCAATCTTGCCCCCCCCCCCCCCCCCCCCAACCCCCGATCCTTTCTAGTTTTTCTAGTCTTTTGACCTTTTCCGGAGCGCTTGTCTTGTTTTGACCAGGATGGCCACACCGGATGGCGGTGATAGTGATTTACCGTACGGTGCGCCATATATTACGGAAATGATGCGCGAGCAGGAATTCCTTCATTCGGAAAGAAAAGAACTGAGCCTAGATTTCAAGGAAAGTGATGGCGCTGAAAGCTTTGAAAGAAACTGTCAAGTGTATTTACGGGCTATCTCTTAAATATGGGAATGAACAATTTTTTTCTTTCACTGATACGTGGACAAAAAAAACAAAACCGTAAATTAACCGTTTACGGAAAGAAACGTTATAATCATTTGTGTTTACTTATCTGCTACCCATTGAATTCTTTTGTGATCTTTTATACGATATCTATTTTTATAACGTTTCTGTGTTAACAATTAAATTAATTACTAATTTAACAAATTAATAAGTAACGCAGAAACGTCTTCGAATAGTTGGCGGGATCGGGATTTCCAGGCAAAAAAGGGCGGGATGGCGGGATTAACAGGAAAAAATGGACGGGAAAGCGGGATCTGAGAACCCTATTGTGGACCCTCAAAAGAGATCCCGGGGAAAAGGATCAATGACCCTTTCTCCTAGTTTGTATTTCTTTTAAAACCAACGAATACTTGACCGCAGACTGAAGTGTAACAGATGAAACTGATCTTTACCAGCCACAATTGTAGACTCATCAAGCTGAGTGATATTTTGATACCTGAAAGCGTTTGGAACCTTGCACGAAACTTGATCCGTTCCGCGCTTCTTTGGTCTCCGTTTCTGTCTGGTTTCTATTAGGTTAGATTTCCGCCCATTTCCCAAAACAGCGGCTTGTAGTCGAGCCTAGGTTTCTATTTTATTGATATATTTTCATTGTCTTATGTATTTATACGCTACAATAAGCATTTTTTAAGCGTGAAAATGTTGCACCCAAGAAAAAAGGGTGCTATATTACACCCCTACCCCCTTAACGTCCAGCTCTCTACAAATGTTCCTTCTGTTTCTTTTTCCTCTTGGAATTTCTTACCGTATTTTCAGTCCGAAGCAGCTCTAAAACCCATACTTTAATAGGTGACATGTTGTCGAGTTTATAACCATTGTCGACTGTGAAATCAATTTTAACTTTCGGCAAAGATTACAAAATAAACACAAAGGTCCATTAAGTCTAAGAAGTTACAGTACTAATAAAACAATCATTTGAAAGGTAAGCAGGCAGGTGTTAAGCCTCCAAGGCAGAAGCTCTCTGGACCCGAAGAGCGACTGCGAAGAAGGCTAGCAAGTGTTAAGAAAGCCATTAAGATGTCGCGTTACACATATAGACAGTTTCCTTCCTGGTGTCGAAATGAAGAATTTTGGTAAAGCCGTGCCGTACGTAATCTTGATTCTGCGCGGAAATGACCATCCCTAAACTGCATCCTCTGCTGTAATCCATCTTCCTCTTTGTAAGGTATGTGACGTACATTATATCTTTTGAAAATGGACCGCGGGGGGAGGGTCGAGTTGAGCAAATACCAAAAAGCGAAATCCTGTGCTGCAAAAAGGTAGAGAAAAACAGTCGTGCGCAAGCGAGCCACGCTAAAAAAATGGTCGGAACACATCAATAAAAACACTTACACAACCTGATATTAGACGAAAAGATTTTTAATAAGAAACTTTGCCTAAACGCTCACTTTCCATCCCTGTAAAAACCTTAATTTTAGACCAGCTTGCGTGATGTGCAGAATCACGTGTCACAGTCATTTAGATACTCTGGTGCAGTGAAAAATGAAATTGGTTCGTATTTCTTAAAAAAAAGATGTCTTATATCAGGAGAACTTTCTTTTACTGAAAAGTTATCATTCTTTTATAATTTCCTTACCTTGATCCATCTTTATAGCAAGCTAATGCCTTGTTGTCCCCTTCATAGGTCTTTGTAACATGTTACTTGATCTGCAATCCCGGAAACAGATCATTTGCCGGGTCTGTCAACAAAGTATGTGCTTTTGAAATTAGCTGTTATCCCAGTAATGAGAGACGATTAGCCTGACGACTCAAGATGACCGACAAATATTTATCCCTGTGTTATAAACAAAACCATTAGCGTACCACGGTCGGCAGAACATGTACTGAAGTATACCATATACAATGGACTCCTTCAAAACCTTATTTGTTCTGTGTTTCTTCTCAATCGTTGTCACTGCCTTCAGCGAGGAACACCGCTCGTCGAAACTCTCAAGTGCTTCGAGCCTCGTTCGTCGAGGAGAGTTCCCTTGGCATGTGTTCATAAGTTCTGTAAAATGTAGCGGAGTTTTTATACACGAGCGATGGATTCTATCATCAGCGAGGTGTGTGCAGTTTTTAAAAGATATGGAGAATGACCAAAGGACTGTGTTCATTAGAGTCGGAAATCATCACGTAGACCTGGATTTACCCGGAGAAGATGAAGTGCCAGTGTTGAAAGCGCTCGTTTATCCTGAATACGCTGCTACATCGAGCGCTAACTTCGGCTTGCTGTATCTTGCGCGCAGCGTTATTCTGCCAAATGCTCAGCGCATAACCCGTGTAAACGTCCCGAGTTTACAACTTTTAAGCAGCCCGATGAGTCTTCAAAATCGTTCTGCAAAGATTACGGGCTGGGGTCATTTCTCGGGGCGTAAGTCGCCATTTACAACTCTTGCCGAAAACGATGTTTTGCTAATACCCGGCCGCGACTGTCTTCAGAGTTTTCCAGATGTTGGAAAACGTGAGCTGTTGGAAGAATCTTGGTGTGTTGTGGCCGGAACCGCAGGAATGTGCTCCATTGATCAAGGTAGCCCAGTTGTTATTGAACGGAACCATTCTTGGGTTGTAGTCGGTGTTTATAGTTACGGAGAAACTTGTTCCTCTGATAAACATACCGTTTTGTTTTCACGTATTACGTCTGGTGTGCTGGAATGGATACGAAAGCTGTTCACAGTCGGAGGTGAGACAAGAAACATGCTTATTATTTTCTTACATATCACCGGGTCATTTCCCAGGTTTCCTGAGAATCGGTCAAAATCTCGGTATATTTACATAATTGTATCCGGAGTATAGTTTGTTTTGGCGCAGCAGCGCGTAAAAAAGCCTTTTTCGCGCCGCGCCCCAATTTTAAAACTAATTAAGCTTCTAAACTGCGTCCTTGCTACTGTTAGATCTGTGAGAAATTGGATCAGCTCCAGTTATACAACGCGCGCCTTGATTGGATGAAATTCTTCCCGGCATACTCTCTCTCGTGCCCGCATAGGCTTCTTGAATATTCACTTACAATTCTAAACTGATTTGCTCTGCGCGCGTCATATTTTATTCATTTCGATTGCTCCCTGTTATCATTTTGGTCGAAACTTTGCAGAGAGAGAGAGAGAGAGAGCTGGCTTGCAACAAGCTGTGTAAACACACATTCGCGTGTTTTCTTACTAAATATGAAAATTATCAACAGACCCAAGTGGACCCTTTGTTAGCCCTTTCTTTGTTCACTGCGCACACATGGAAGCGTAAGAGGTAGAAAAGTGAAAGAGCGTTACCTACAGACTGTCTAAGTGAGTTTAGGCAAGAAGCTTGTTGTGCCGTGTTCATGAAACACAGACTAAAAACGAAACTTCCCCTAAAGAGATTAAAGGAAACGAGAAAAAGTTTGTAAAGTTCTTTTGAAGTCAGTAGTAGGTGCGGCAATGTTTCTTGTTTCTGCGAGACTATTTATAAAAGTCTTATCTTATATCTCTGATTAATTCGTGCTCGTATCAAAGCAAGAAACGTGAATTTATCGTGCAAATGTAAATAGCAAATGTAAACAGGTCAAAGATGCGGTCTCATTTCCTATGTGCCGCACACAATGAATCGCTTCTATTACTATTTAACACTCAACACTCCATTTTATCTATTAACACTTCTGTCACTGATGTGCGAGTGTTACTCGCCCTCCATTGATAAAATCCCAACTTTACCCTTTATTCAGCGAGCGATAGAGTAATCTAAAAAACATCAACTAATACGACGCACGGGAGCATCAAGGTTAGAGAAAATATAGATTTTCCGTGTCTCGTTCCAGTTTACACTTTCTTTCTTTCTAAGACTCAAGTTTACACCAGTCATTTTTAGGAGAAAACGAACGCTGTCTTACAGCTGTCAAACGTATCTACTTCCTGTAAATCATAATGGGAGGAATTTAACTTATGATGTTTACGAAGGTTCCTTTTCCTTATAACCGTTAGGAATGTGCCTTCCGTCTCAGTACATGGGTTCCCAGTGGGGAAGGACGGAAGTGCTCGTCGGAAATTTTAAAGACCCCCTTTATTGTGGGCGTGGCTTGAAATATTTTTTACCCCTAAGAGGTACCGATTCTAACACAACGCACTATCTCCTGTCATATTGTTTCGACTCAACACCCTAAAAGTACCGCAAAAGCTGCCACTGTCGACCTTTTTAGGTTAAACACCCTAAGAGGTACTAAAAACCACTTTTCCAACCCTAAAAGGTACGACGTGCACACCCATCCTTTTTATATTTGAGTCCCTCCCAACTCCCCCCTCCCCCCGCGGGATAGGTTCAACCTGATTTTCTCACTTGCTCCTCCTTTTGAAGGACGCATGCTTGCATCTTCACCCCCGTACAAAGCACCAAGGTGATCTGAAGTTTGAAATAGTCACGTTATATTTATCCCTTCCATCATTCATCAGTTCATCCAACCATCCTTTCATTTCATGTTTATTTCTTTTATATTTAGACAGACCACAATGCCGACCGTCAGGTCACCGGGTCCTAGATACTCCTGCGCGTGCACTGTCTAATCAAGTGGACTTTGACCTTCCCTTATGCGACAACAATTTAGAGGAGGCCTGGTACAAGCTAGAAATCCATGGGATTCCCGCCGAAATTCCTACAAAATGTCCTCCGATTGGCTCGTGTGGAACGCATGCTCAGATTTGGATGCAACCCGATGGACATCCCGAGTTTGGAGAGGAGAAGAACGGTAGTGCATGCGTGGCATGGGAAGGAGTGGAGAGAGTTTGTTGTTTGTGGCAGTTGCCTGTTCACGTGACTCATTGTGGTGGCTTCTTGGTTTATCACTTGAAGAAGACAGGAGACTGTTCTACCGCTTACTGCGCTAAAGAAGGTAACAATTGACTGTTCTCCTTTATCGGTTATCCAATCAATCAATCAATCAATTATCCAATGAATTAACCAATCAATCAAATTTGTTGTTCAAATTGTATTGTAGTGAGATTTTGCTCGTCGTCAATTTTGAAAAGAACCCCTAAGAGGTACCAAGGGGTGCTTACCATTTACAAAAACCATCCGGTTGGAAATTTCAGGCATAAACATTAAACAATTAAATTCGACGTTGCGAGAGAGGGAATCACTATAAAGTATATCCACATCCGTTAGAGAGACTTAAAAGAGCAGAAAAATAGCATCAACTCAAATCACAGCCCATATTTTCTGAAGCTTCCCAAACGGTATGGGGCGAACCATTTGATTTTCCAAATGGAATTTCCGGTTTTCCCATGTAAATGGTAAGTACCCAAGATGTTATTTTGTTGGCGCGGCTTGACTTTGTTTTCACGATTAAGAGGTACCAGTTCTAAAACAACACTTCTTCTCCTGCCATATCATTTTTTTCGGCTCAATACCCTGAAAGTTACCGCAAAAGCTCCCCGCTGTGGACCTTTTGAAGGCGGAATACCCTAAGAGGTACCAAGACCGCTTTTTAAAACCCTAAGAGTACACAACGAGCATTCCCGTCCTTTATATATGGGAGTCCCACCCCCCGGAAAAGTATTCCAGGAAGCAATATTACAAAAGGAGCCTAAATATGTTATAGGTGTTGCGTCACGGTTTACTCATCTTGAAAAGTTTATCCTAAATTATTCAAGTTTACATCATTTGTGATCCGTGTCAATCTTCTCCGTCCGTGTTCCTTCATGGTTTATTATTATCGCTTTGGAGTTTTTCTAATCTTTTGTTTTTTTAATTTAAATGCTTTTACTAACTTACAAGCATCACTTACAATACATGAAAAAACCTACTTACAATACTAATCTTAATCTTCTAATCTAAGTAAACTACCATTTCCACTAAAGGTAATTTTGTACACGGCCAAAATAACTGAAAATACCGTGACTGATACTCCTTAAAGAATCCGATGACTTACAGTGAGCTAACCCTTAAACTGCTAAACTGACAGATTTTAACTATTTACTTACGTTTGTTAGCTGGCAGGATTCCCTGTGGACCTGGCAAGATAGGATATGCGCCAAAATGTAAAGGTATGAACAATGGTAATTCAATAAACACCACACTTGACGGTACAAAGTAAAGCTTTTTCTGTGATTTTGTGATTTGGTAAGTGTATCACTTACACCTAAATAGCAATTTTAGTCAGTTGTTTATTTGGCCAAAGTTTGGCGGCCCTGTTCTCTTCGGTTACAACTCCACAACAGAAGAGAATCCATGATCCCACCTCTTATTTTAAGTTCTGATTCTCTCCCACAGTTCGTGACCTCTATCCCACCCTGGCTGATCCTCCACAGATCACACCAGTTGTCCCCCCGGATAACATCCTAGCAAGTAAATCCATACATCTACTTTGTTCTTACGACATTACCGACCCAGGACCCTCTAAAGTCGGTTACAAAGTCACGTGGTATAAGACCCTGCGTTTCTTGGGAGGGACGCCTGGAAAACTAATTTTGTTGACCAACACGACTGAAGAGAGAACGGTAGTTGTTAACTTTGAGTCAGCGGAGTTTAACCTCGGTGATACAGTAAGTACAGAACTTTATAATTAGCCATTACTTGGGTAAGGAGGGTTTAGCACATTCTCATTCAGATTTTTACTTAGTAAACCGGTTTCCCACTGTCTGTATTTCTGTTCGTCCGCAGATTGTTTGTGAAGTGAAGACGTTTTTCTCAGAGAGTCCTGATCTAATAAGTCCTGGTTTTTCAAGCGAAGATTTTTACGTTGGCATTAAGGTGAGTTGCAGTCAGTTTGATAAGTGGTTTGTTGTGATACAGCAAAAACCTGCCTATAAGAACCTAGGTTTTTTTAAGTTATGATGGGTGGACGGACGGACGGACGGATGGATAATCTTTATTTATCCACGGTACAAAATTCGTCAGCTTTAAAAATACCTAATACTATTATAATGAGAAATATTTGAATAAAAAGCTGCTTTCCACGAATGCCGTGCCTTACAGTTATTCTTTGAGTAGTCGTTTGAATTGCCCAAGGGACTCTCCTTCCCTTAAGTTACAAGGAAGACTGTTCCAGAAAATGGCGCCACTATAGCTAAAGCTATTTTTGTAATAGTCTGTGCGCGGTAATGGAACATTGAGTTTATTCTCAGAGTCCCCCAGGTCATACGCGATTTCTCGCCTTTCAAATTTAGAACTGAGATAGTTTGGAGCCAACCCGTGCAGAGACCTGTAAACCATGGTAGCTCTTTGAATTTGCTGCTAGATTTTTCCAGCCCTAGAAGTTTGAACATGTGACCAGCGTCTATGGCATAGTTTGAGTGGGTCAAAACACGGGCTGCTCTATTTTGTAGCTTACGGCATATATGGTAACGCGCACCAATGGTTTAAGTCATATTTAGAGAATCGTTTTCAAATGTGCTCCATCAACGGGTCGCTCTCTAAAAGCTGTTCATTAAGTTGTAGTCTTCCCCAGGGGACCATTTTAGGACCACTACTATTTCTGTTATACATCAACGATCTTCCAAATTGTCTATCAAATCGTTTGCCTATCGTTCGTTTTACTAGAAAGAATAACATTGATGAAACGGTTGATCCATGTAGAATGTAATGTGATGTTTCTTTGCCTAGGAATGATCATAATCTTTTGTCTTGGCTTTTTGCAAATGTTCCTATCCTGTATGAACTGTTTTTAAGTGTGAGTTACATAACTTCGTACTAACCATATAATTAATTCCCTTTTCAAAGGTGGAGCCTTCGTCCCTTGTCATTTCAGAGGATCATAAAATGAAGGAAATTACCTTTAGTCTTACTGTGCCCCTGGTGTGCCCACCGGACCACCCCAACTGCACAATACAGATACCAATGCACTTAGTTCCTGCTGGTATGAAATACTGTATTTTATTTCTGATTTCATGACGATATTAAAGTACAAATTAGACAAACAATGTAAAATTACTCCTTGAATAATACTATGGGCGATCTTCCACTCAGTTCACAGTCCCAGGATGTTATCAGCTGCAGACATAGCACTATCCACATGTGAGGTAACGATGAAACCGCAATCCTGTTCTCGTCGTGACTGTGGACGCAAGGTTGTCAGGATAGTTGCTGTGTCAGACTTTATTCATGACGGAGACCCCAGGACACGTATCATTACTGAGCCTGCACGGAGCCAGTCGCCGCTTTGGAAGTTACATGACCCGGCCGATGCTTTTGTAAGTAACCTTCTTAGTACTTTGCTTCGAAGGGAAAGGATTACTGTGTTTAAAAACAGGCTTAGCAATCTCTGTTGGACGTCCTCTCTTAGCTCCAAAAAACGATCAAAAATTTGAAAGCATGAGTTCTAGTGTACCTAATTTTGGTCTAGCCCACAATGAGATCACAAGGCCTAAAAAATCCTTTTCCGCCTTTCTGGTGAAGCTCCAGGATGAATAATCAGAGATAACAACGATTTGAGTAGATCCTCCTATGAGGTTAAGCTGCACATGTCTTGTACTTGTCAGTGATGAATTGGCTTCTGTCCACCTCACATTTGACCGGCGCTCAAAGCTTCTTAACAAATGCGGTAAAAAATATTCCCTAGTTAGTTCCTATTTTGTCATTGATACATAAATCTTGGTCGGCTTCAATTCCGCAGGTGCTCTCTAAAGATATCAACACTCCACGATGTCATCTCTTCACTGAGTCTTACATCAGAACTCTGATCGGCAGGTCAGTTTTGTTTAATTCTGTGGTTGCTATTGAATTTTACAGTACAAGAGCCTCTTGTAAACTATTGCAAAGAAGTTTTGCGCTTTTAAACCTTGCATATAATAGCTGATCATTTTTTTCCGCTCTCTTCTTTCAGATATTACAGGATTCCCTCAGGAGTATCAACTTTTCTGTTGTACAAAAGTACAACAAGGCCTTTCGAGGTTTGTAGGCCAATTACAGGAATGAATAAAACAAACATCTTTTAATAATTCGGCTACTTCGTAATACCTGTGTGGAATGCTACAAGATGTTACAAGCTCTGGCTGAAAGCGTAGCGTTGAAAATAGTATCGTTCCCTTCAGGTGAGGAGATCTTGGGACTTTCGTGGAAAGATAAGTCACAAAGAAGGCAAAGTAAAGCGTTAAACTAAACAATGGTGTCATCCAAATTTATGTCTCGAGATCCGTACCTGTTTTGTGGCCTTCATACATTTGGTTGAATATTTGTTACTCTGAAAATTTGTTGTTCAATCTAGGTAATCATTTTCTTTAATCTCGGCCACCTGTATGCTGGAGACAAACATTATTGGTCCCTTGTTTGAAAACGTTGTCAACGTATTTTGATCTCTACTTGTTGCAGGTTCACGCTCGTTTTTGGGCATGTAGTAAGTCAAGAAACCCAGGATATTGCGCATGTGGAGTAGCTGCAAGAGATGGAGATGATGTCATTGTAATTGACATGTGTAGAGGAAGGTTCATGGAAACTAGCGTCCAGATCTCTATCAAGTCTAAACTTCCTTTGGCAAAGGGAATTCGAATAACAGAAGCTATAAGTGGAAAACGATATACGGTAGGGCTGCTGACAAAGGAATTCAAGGAAAGACGTTTTTAGTGTAGCAATTCTTTGCATGACGAACCTCGGCAAAAACCTTTGTGTGGTAGTCTTTTCTGTAAGGAACCTTCCCTATATCAGCTGGTCAGTGGATAATATTATGTAACAAATCTTTAACAAGCTTTTATTTTACGAACTTTGTGGTTCTTTTAACACTCTAGGTGTATTTTCCGTCAGGAGTTTATGTTCGTACAGATGTCTTTGAATGGGGACTGAATGTACAAGTTCAATCGTCTGGAAGAGACCTAAATCACGTGAAGGGCTTGTGTGGCCACGGAGAAATCAACGACTCTTTTGAGGCAATAAATGAAGGCTTGCCGCCTGAGATGAACGGAACGCAACAATGGAGGTAAGAGCGTTTTTTTTCTTTTTTTTTCACTTGAATACTATTTTCAGTACCAGTACGTGCTTATTGTGGTAATTAATTCCCCTCAAACAAAAGTTACCTTGGCAATCTTCTGAAATTTTTTCTTGTTAATTGTTACAGTGTAATGTTTCAAACTGATATAGAATAAAAGTATTAGGTCGCCATGCCGGCGAAAGAGAGTTGATCGACTAAAAGGTACCTCATAGCTTACACTCTCTGTACGAAAGATTTGCACTGGCCTTAAATATACTAACTTCTTGTTTTCGGTAATTATTGATAAACTGATCTGGAAAATGCTCTACAGCCATGCAATAGAAAGAGGACAACTTCTATGCTTTTAAAACACATGTGGAAAAAGATATGTCATCATTATCGTTAACATGAAAATCCCCTGTGTTATAAAATGAATTACAACATTTAGAGAGGAAGCCATATCAGCCTTGGCTGGTGTTTATGCGGGCCCTCCATCCTGGTCGAATTGGAATTTGGAGATGTTGGTTTTTGTGGAGGAAGGAAAACAGGAGAAAAACCCTCAGAGCAAGGCGAGAACCAACAACAAACTCAACTCACATATCCGAGTCGTTCCGAGCCGGAATCGAACCCGGTGGGAGGCTAGTGCTCTCAGCACTGCTCCTGCCTGCTCCCCTTGTGATCAGTAAGGACTTCCATCGAGATACAATGGAATACCCTTAGTTTAGTCTGTGACTTAGATCTTGTCTTGGAAGTGCGCGCTACAGCTTTCTAGGCTTTATATGATTTTAGAATTTCATCGATTGTTTCAAAGTACTTTATTTGTTAACAGGTTTCCTGACGGAGACAGTCTATTTCATTACAAACCGTTGACTGAGCGACGCCACCAGACGGAAAAACTCTTCTGTCAGTGCAGCTTAAAAGACAACATCGAGAAGAAAAAGAAATGCGCCGCCTGTGAATCAAAATGTAGGAGACACCAGCACGTGGTATGGCCAGTCATGTCACGTGAAAGAGATATTACCAGACGAGTTCAGTCACTGCAAGCCGGCCGTGTTCTTGAACGTCGACATAATTTCTCAGATGAGTTTTACCCGCTTGATGACAACTCGTCATACCAGCAAAACCTGTTTGACGATGGAAAACCCGATACCTTATTAGCCGTTTTGGCTGTTATCAGCTACTGTAAAAGGCTATTGACTGATACGCCACTCGGAAGAGCTTGCAAGCCCGTAGTTGGTCAGCGGAACATCGATGAACTACTGAGGATTTGCATCCGGGACATGAGGGTGTGTTCACTTGCATCGATTACTCTCCTCTTTTTTCTGTTTCTTTTGTTGTTGTTGTTGTTGTTTTGTTGTCGTCGTTTTTTTAATGCTTTGTTTTGTGTCTGCAGAGTGTTTCTTCTATGTCTCTATATCTGTTGTTGTCTGTCTCTCTTCTTCATTGGATGGTAATGACTGGACGTAAACCGGTGACTAGTGATAAGCAGAAACACGACCAAATCTGACTTACTTGGAGTTTCTTATCAATCCAATAACACTGATTTTTTTTAGTATACAGGTATATCATCTATAGTGTGGGGAGCTGCTGCAATGTTACAAGACTCGTGTGAAGACTTGGTCTTGAAAAACACCTCAGCCTGGGAGATGACCTCCTTCATAAAAGGGCTGACTCCACCAAAAACTGTCACAAATGCTATGTGTCCACGCCTGTGCAATGACCGAGGAAGGTGTATCAATGGAACATGCAAATGTCGACGAGGTATTTTGAAGTATTCATATTATTTACGAAATCCTCACTTTCGACCCTGGGTTTTATCTTGAGTAGATTAGATTAGTAACAATCCTCTACAGGGCCAGTGCGCATGCTAAGATGAGAGAATAGAGCGGTTCTTGAAATTTTGCTTTAGCTAACCCATATGTTCTTTATGCATGCGTTAGCCTTGTTCTATATTCTAATGACGACATGACTTATTTGTCACGTCTATTATTTATCAGGTTACACAAGTGAAGACTGTTCAGTGCCCTCCAAAACTCCACCACAGCTAATCAGTGTCCAGAATGACGGGGAATGTGACATGAGAAAGTTTCTTTGCGAACATGTTCGGGTAGTTGGTGAAGGGTTTCACAACGCAAGAGATCTGAGATGTTCTTTGGCAGAAATTACGGTAACAACATAGCATTAGTGTAACTCTTGTTCACGTCGACTTTTGTAGAACGAGTCTAGATCTTGATGTGTGATGCTGCAAGGGGTTAAGACGTGCAGCTGTCCCTTTTAAGCTCCAAAATAAGCCTTCCAATCTTCATTATGTTAGTCACTGGAGTGAATACTGAGTTAATCAAATTTCCCCGTATTGTACATTAACAATAACATTCAGAACCATCGAGAACACTCACAGATAACCACGTGCAAACTAACATGGCGCCTTTAAAATCACCAAACCTTTTTATTCTCCTTTTTTGTCCTGACATTTAGGAAGCCCCATTTGAAACTCAGACCTTCTTATCTAAGGCTACCTACGAAAGTTTCCGTGGCGTAACGTGCGAGGTACCGAGGTCGCATGACATAGACGAGGCAATACGTGGTTACCAAGTACGAGTGAGTAATGATGGAAATTTATGGAGCCAGCCTCGTCCTCTTTTCATTTTTGATGGGAATTGTCTGACGTGCACCACTCAGGGCATGCGTTGTGAGATTAAGGTTGGTAAGTACAAACAACACTCTGGTCTCACTTATTGTAAGTTCCCAAAGGACAGTTACAGTGACACTTCAGCAGATTCTCCATTAAAAATTCGCTTCCTATTCTCTTTTGCCATCACCAGTTTACAAAACTCCCTTTAAAGATCTTCTGGTGCGATCTTCGGGTTCAAAGTAATGTTCAAAGAGACCGTTGCTGCTGAATGAAGATTTAATATCTGACAATAATGTTTAGTTCTCCGTTTTCTTGAATTAAAAGGATTAATTCACTTATGGTTAAGTAAAGAAAGAACTTAGTTTGATCTTATATCTTTTTTACACAGCTCTCAAAAGCACTTCCATTCCCTTGGGTTTTTTTCTTCAGTCGTTCTACAATTTTCTTTGTTTTATAATGACCGCAAAACCCATTATTTCAATCCCTACCTCAAATGAAAAGTGGGGGGCAGGGTCAGGATCCTGGGACGAATATGGCCACTCGCTGATCAATTATAGTTTGATTCTCTGTTTAGAATGGGACTTGTCGTATTCATGGCCGTTGCCGCAGACGTGGTGAAACAAATCCTCAGGATCCCTGTCAGTGGTGTTCACCAAAAGACAGTCAACGGAACTGGACAGACATACGCTGCCAATCCGGGACCTGTGAAACTTCCACTTGTGTGCATGGAGTTTGTATAGATACAACCATGGGAAGGTACTTCTGTTTCTGTGATGAAGGATTTAGAGGACTAAACTGCGATGTTCCTGAAAACTCTTGCGCTTCGAACCCTTGTGGAAGTGGGACTTGCGTTCAACTTGGAAGTACGTTTCGTTGTGAATGTCCTTTGGGATACGCAGGTTTACAATGCTTGAACCTGATCAACCCTTGCTCTTCAAATCCATGTAACAATGGAAGCTGCGTTACTAATGGAACGCACTTTGGTTGCTTCTGCGATGAAGGCTTCACTGGTCGATCCTGCGAGACTAAAGTTCAGAGTTGCTTGTGTCGACATGGGAGATGCGTGCCTCAGGCTGAGAATTATGTTTGCATCTGTGAAGTTGGGTACACAGGGAAATTCTGTGAAGCACGAAGCGATGACGCCTGTTCCTCATTGCTATGTAGCAACGGTTTCTGTGTGGAGAGAGATGGTCATACAAAATGTCTATGTGATTCGGGATACACTGGCAGTCTATGTGATATAAAAGTAGATTCTTGCGTTTACCCACCTTGCTCAAATGGAAATTGTTCTTCAAGTCCATGTGGGCATCGGTCGTGTTTCGGTGATAACTATAATTTCACTTGTGCCTGCGAGTTCGGGTTTACTGGGTCAAACTGTCATACCACCATCAACACGACTCAAGAATCAAAGATAGGAGAAATTGTGAGCAATTTCACAGTTAATGTCCACCAAAACTCTTCTTTCAACTTCACTTTTTATCATGTTAAAATATCAATCGACGGCTCTGAAAAGATTGCCAGCGGCAAACTTTTATCCGCATTTGATGGTAAAGATTTGGTTTGCCACGTAAATCTTGCTATCATTGAAAAATTTGTTTCATATCAAGATCGGATTTTCAGAATCGATGAGAACATGCTACTTTGTTTGTTGCGTTCTCTTAACAAAACGTGTGACTGTGACGAGTCTGTCGCGGAAGAAAACTGCTCATGTTCACTGTCATTTTGTAATTGCTATTCTCAAATTGAACAAACTAAAAACAAATCATGGACGTCTTCAAAAAGCAATCCGTGCGAAGATGGTTACATATCGTGTAAGTGCTTTGACGGGCACTCGGGATTACCTTGCGATGGACTTGTTACCACCAAAACATTGAGTAAAGGATTTGTTGTGGACTGCTCCAGTGAACTAGATTGCAACGAAACAACTGACCCTTGTTACCCAAACCCATGCGTGCATGGTAAATGCACTTATTCGGAAGAAGAAATACTGTGTTTATGTGAAAATGGATACTCAGGAAAAACGTGTAATAAAACTTCAAGGGACTTCTGCCAGCCCAGTCCATGCGTACGGGGTAAATGTCAGAACACAGAAAATGGATTCCAGTGCGTTTGTCCAAAAGAATTTTATGGATTAACCTGCAATCA
Organism: Orbicella franksi; assembly: GCF_964199315.1. Classification (NCBI taxonomy): domain Eukaryota; kingdom Metazoa; phylum Cnidaria; class Anthozoa; order Scleractinia; family Merulinidae; genus Orbicella; species Orbicella franksi. The sequence goes on from NC_138159.1 coordinate 21,250,490, forward strand.
AGTGAAAACGCGATGCAGCATAAACATTTGTAGCCATGGAGATTGCTTCATAGAAGACACCGGAGAGCTTTTGTGTGAGTGCTTCCGTGGTTATGAGGGACCACTATGTGAATCCCTCGCAGTAGACAGATGCCAAATTGGTAGTTGTAACAATGGGTTGTGTATTAACTCAAGAATAGGATTTAGATGCATTTGTTCATCTGGATTTTCAGGAAAACGATGCCAAGTCAGGGACTTCTGCTTTCCAAATCCATGTGCAAACGGAAATTGTACCAGCAAATCAGATGGTTATCAGTGCGTTTGTCACGCAGGCTTCACTGGAAAGACGTGCAGGGAGAACGTAGATCACTGCCAGAGTAGACCATGCGTCCGTGGACATTGCGTCAATAGTCAAGACACTTACTTATGCCAGTGTCCACGAGGCTTCGTTGGTGACACCTGCAATGAAACCGTAAACTTCTGTTCATCAAATCCTTGTCTTCATGGCGATTGCATTAACTTACAAAGTTCTTTCAAATGCGAATGCGAAGATGGCTTCCAAGGTATCTTATGTGATAAAAGGGTCGTCGTCGACCCATGTGACAAAAATCCCTGCAACAATGGCAGATGTATCAGTGTCCAAGCAGTGGCAAGAATTGGCCCTTTGTTTTATTGTTTCTGTGATGACGGATTTACGGGTCAGTTTTGTCAATCTCAAATGGACCCATGCCGAAACTACCCCTGCAAATATGGGTTGTGTGTAGCAATTGATTCCAACAGATTTCAATGCAAATGTTTTAAGGGCTTTCAAGGGAGTAAATGCGAAACTGAGGTAAATCATTGTATTTCAAGTCCATGCAAGAATGGTGCGTGTATTCCAAAAAATTCATCGTTTGAGTGTTCGTGCCACCCTGGATACAAAGGAAACTTGTGTGATGAAGTGAAAGACAGGTGTGAACCAAATCCATGTAAACATGGACGTTGCCATCAAGGATCAACATCGATCCAATGTTCATGTTCTGCAGGATATACCGGAAACCTTTGTGACTCAAAAGTAGATTACTGTGGTTCGAATCCTTGCGAACACGGAGTTTGCGTGGCTAGCAGGATTCAGTCGTTCAAGTGTTACTGTAAGCGAGGCTATTCTGGAGAACTCTGCGATCAGAAAGTGAATCCTTGCACACCGAACCCGTGCAAGCACGGCTCATGTATACACCGATATTCTTCTTGGTTTGCCTGTCGATGTGAATTGGGATACACAGGTAAAATGTGCGATAAGAAAATTAACATGTGCCAGTCACAACCTTGCAAAAATGGTGTGTGTGTTAACTTTGGAATGTATTTTCGGTGTCGCTGTACAACGGGTTTTCATGGACGTCTCTGTGATGAAATTGAGACCTGCCAATCACGACCTTGTAAACGTGGGACATGTATTGCCACTACCAATTCGTTTACATGTAGATGCCCGGAAGCGTACACGGGTCGTTACTGTGAGAATAAGATTGATCCGTGTCAACCAAACACCTGTAAACATGGCAGATGTACACCGGTTGACAATTTTTTCAGGTGTCTCTGTGATAAAGGATATACTGGGGAACATTGCCAGGTGAGTTTGAATCCTTGCTCCTCTCACGAGTGCGAAAATGGAAAGTGTATCGCGCAAGGTGATCAGTATTCGTGTCAATGTTTTAAGGGATTCAGTGGAAACTACTGCGATGTAGATATCGACGAATGCCTAAACTCACCATGTTTTGCTGGCGTCCATTGCAGCAATTCCGTAGGAAGCTATTCTTGTGGTCCGTGCCCAGTTGGTTTCACAGGTGATGGTTTGCGTTGTGAAAAGTTAATGGATCCCTGTGAAATGTTGAATTGTTTGAATGGGACGTGTATCGCACAAGGTGGTGTGTATTTCTGTCAGTGCCATCAGGGATTCAGTGGAAAACGCTGTGATATAGACATCAACGAGTGCCTGGATTCACCGTGTTTTGTTGGTATCAACTGCGCAAATTACCCAGGAAGCTACTCTTGCGGTCCTTGTCCGGTTGGTTTCACAGGCGACGGTTCCCATTGTGAGAAGATAGTACATCCCTGTGAAAAACTGAACTGTTTTAAGGACGTGCCATGTGTCTACAAGGGACAGAAATATGAATGCGGAAACTGCCCGCCTGGATTTACTGGAAATGGTGCTCAGTGTACAGGTAAATTAGTATTTTCTTTACAGATCAGAGTAAATAGCCAGAGGCAAATAGCCTGTAGAGTTACTAACATAGCTGACAGTCCAGAGTTGGAAGGTTTCCAAACGGCAGGGTACTTCTTCTTTGGACATCATAACTTTTTACAAGTGGCAATGAGGTATCGTAAAAATATTTTAAAAAAACGGTCATCGCAGCATTTCATTCTTGGTTTCCCACTCTAGAGATAGATGCTTGCTCGTCCAATCCTTGCCATCCTTTGGTTCAGTGCTTCACGTTACATGGCTCTCCCTCAGGTTTCCATTGCGGTCCCTGTCCAGCAGGGCACAAGGGAAACGGAATCAACTGTACCTCATTGTGTCCTCTTCCTTGTCCCTATGGAATGGAATGCATAGGCTATTATACTTGCAGGTGAGAATGCTCGTGGCCTTTCAACCTAATTTTTCGTATTACTATTTCCCCGAAATGTCAATCAGGTAGAAAAAAAAATGCAAGCTGATTCCTCTACATTACCTCCTCCAGCTTGTCAGATTAGCTGTTTTCTTGCATTCTTTAAGGTGTCCTGAAGGTTTCCAAGGCGTTGGCTGTAAAACACCATTTTGCCGAGCTGGTTGTTACAATGGTGGTACATGCGTCAAACCAAACGTTTGTAAATGTCTGGAAGGATTTGAAGGACCTGCATGCCTGTCACCCGTATGCCGGCCGCCTTGCAAGTATGGCGGAAAATGTGTCGGGCCTGATAAGTGTCGCTGTCCGCGCGGATTTATTGGATCTCGATGTGAAAAGAAACGCTGTCTTGTCTCGTGTTTGAACGATGGAAGGTGCATTGGGCCGTACGTCTGTCACTGTATGCCGGGATATTCAGGTCAAAGATGTGAAATTGGTAAGCCCGGAGTAAGATAATACATTCAAGTTGGGCTCTGGGTTTTCGTCAAAAGGGAGTCCAGGAATCCTGTAAAACAGTGCTTTTCATGGAACATTGCTGAACTAGAAGCACACTCTCTGGATTTCACTTTTGATTTTCTGGTTCAAAGCCTGGATCTACTGGGATTTTCTTCCCATTGAGAAAAAAAAAACAGAGAGAAAACAGTTATTTGGTGATAGGAAGATTTTCGATTGTCCATAGCTTTGTTTGATTTGTATTTGCTTAGCTTCCTAGTCGTTTCAAAACTCGTGCGCTGTCCAATCAGATCTCGCTCGTTCTTTGACCTGTCAGATCGAACTCATCATGACTTGGGTCACCGCGTTTTCCCGCGCTGAGAAAAGGTCGCATGTTTCTTTCTCGCTGGTTAGATATGAATGCTTAGGGGTGTGTTTTTTATGAGGAAACCACGGATTTCAAAACTTGAAATGCACTCTTCTTGATACAAAGTAAAGAAAGTTGTATTTGTTACAGCGCCTTGTACTCCGAGATGCCAAAATGGCGGTTTGTGCATCGCACGTGATGTCTGCAAATGTTTACCTGAGTACATGGGTGAACGATGCCAGTTTCCACTGTGCAGACCACCGTGTATAAATGACGGACACTGCGTTCGACCCAACGTGTGCATGTGCCGTGCTGCATGGAAAGGAGATCATTGTCAAAAGCCTGTTTGCCACCTGCCTTGCTTGAATGGAGGAAGGTATTAAGCTCTGTCACATTGCAATCGTCTTGATGACTTTAATGCGTTTTTGATAATGAGCCCCTTATTCTAAAACCGTGTCCCTATTCTATTTCTATATAATACCACCATTAAAGTACCTTGAGTTCAATGCGGTTACTCTTTCTTCCGAACTGCTCATTATAACAAATCAATTGTCTCGACTGTGGTCTTCATGTGAAGGCCCAATTCCTTCACTGATACACACTCAGATCAAAAACAAGGAATAAACGTCCCCTCCCCAGCCAGGAAGAGCTCTCTCTCCAATAAGCTCTCACTTGTAAGATCACAAAATACAACGGTGAGCTGGATGATAACTAGAATCATTATGGTCTAAACTTATTTCCCCGTCGCGAGAAACACTTCTTCTGCTATGTCCAAAACAAACTTGTTGTTGTTTTTAATTTTCATTAGGTGTGCTCGTCCAAACCAATGTACTTGTCTTTCAGGATATGAAGGCACTATGTGTGAAAAAGGTACAGCTTAAGTCATCCATGCCACCTTATGAAAAACGTGTTTGCTCCTAGGCCGTAATATACATGGAATATGTTATTTGTTTCTTCTATGTTTACTTTTTTGTGTTTATTGAGATGCTGGAAAAACGTAGCTAATTACAAACAATACATGAAAAAGGTTACATAATACCTGAGGGAAATGACACACGCTGTAATAGACACGTTTCGGATACTCCGTACCCATCATCAGTTTCAGGATGTGTGACACAGATGGATCCGAGAATCGGAAACATGTCTATTACAGTGTGTGGCATTTCCCTCAGGTATCATGTGACCCTTTTCATTTATTGTAATTAATACTTTTAAGAACCTTCGAGATTTCAGAGAAAGATCATCTTTCTTCCAATATCAATATGTTAGGGAAACAAAGACGTACCAAAAACGAGAAAGCTCGCCAAGTCAACCTCAATTTCTCGTTACTAAATGTTTCAGTGACATTCAAGGAGGAAATTTCGTAACGGTTGTTATATTATTGGCTATTTCCTTGACAGCTATTTGCAACCAGCCATGTTTAAATGGAGGGCAATGCGTTCGTCCCGGAGTCTGTGCATGCCCATTTGGATTCACCGGAAGGCAATGCGAGGAGAGAGGTTCGTAGAAAATCACCTCTAATTCTCTATGATGCACACACACAAAAAAATAACTTGGACATGGAGCAAATGAAAACCATACCAGAAAAACGTCTTGGAAACTCAGTTGTGCAAAACACGCTTGCAAAAATGCTGCAATGCTCAAGAGTGAGAACTTGATTGAAACCCAGTGCTGCAAAGTGAACTCGACTACTATAAGAAAATGAGTTCATAGTTATTCTAGAATAGATATAATAATATATTTTGATTTTTCTGTTGCTTTACAGACCTGTGGTACGTGAACAGAAAACAGGAAAATTAAAGCGGCAGGTCTAAAACAGTTGCCTAGCAACAGCCTCTGTCTTATGATGCTTCTGTTATCCATGTTACTAATGTAATAAGACTGGTCTAAAAATTTTTCTAGAACTTTGTCTGTAAACAGAAGAAGAAATATCACTTACTTATAACCAAGGATGTACTTTGTTTTTTAAAGTATTTATATTCGGCTTTAATCGAAAAACCTGCAACCTGATATTCATATTAAACTTTCGTGTTAGCTAAATTTCCATAGTTATTGCATATATATTTACAGCAACCAGAATTCAGTATATACTTGTTTCTGCAACATCTGATTGGATAGTTAGAGTGAGACATTTAATGACTTTCAAGTTTTCACTTGTACGGCAGCAACTTTTCCTCGTTGTACAAGCAACGCTCGAAGCGAACATTTTACGATATGTGCGTTTATCCAGTCCCGAACGCGAAATATTAATGTCTTATTGAACTATTTTATCGGTTTCATAACAAGATTATTAACTCCTCCACTCTGAATTGCAAACTGAACAACTTTAAGAAACAAAAAATAACACGAAATAGTCATGTAAACATTAACAAGGCCAAAACGTTGTGGTTTAATTGTCTTAATTCTTTGTTTAAGCTGGCTCTTACAGTTTAGTGTCCTTGTAATTTTAGTGTTAGATATCAATACAGTCCAGTTATTTCGCCCTTACTTTCAGCTTTTATGATGTAATGGTATCAACTTGCAAAAGGTTCTTCAAAGGAGCTCAGTCACGGTATTTTGGGTTATTTTGACCTGGGACAAAATTACATTTATTTTGAAGGAAACCTGAAAATAGCAGTTTACCAATATAAAAAGAACCAAAAGGTTATATAATAATAAACCATAAAGGAACAAGGATGGTTATAGATGGAGAAGATTAACACGGATTACAAACAAAGAACTTGAAAAATTTAGGCTAAACTTTTCAAGATGCGCAAACCGTGACGTAGCTCCTTTAAGTACCTTTTCATTTTAACTGAATGATTATTGCAGTCCTGAGCTACCTTCCACATTTCTCTCCCCCCCCCCCTTCCCCCCAACACCGCACCCTTCTCCACCCCGACTCTTGTTGCTTGAGACACGTTATGAAACACACTCCCTGTTCAAGACCAAAGTTGCCTCGAAACGCGCACCTTAGAGCGACACAGCCCCATTAAGCCCAAATATTTGAAACATAAACATTCCATTGGTGAGACAAAAGAGAACTCGAGAAAAGCTGATTGTTGGGAGTTATCTTTCATAAGCTGCTTCGATTTCGAAGTCAACTCACGTTATGAAACCATTTACTTATGAAACTGGGACGTCCTCCAAAACTTATTTTAAGTAAATGTTTACTTTTTCACCTTTCTACGTGCCGAGGAAAGGCCACGTCGTTAATAAATAAAGTCATGGTCTGTTACAGGGCACTGGAAAGGGTGCATGAAGTTCAGGTATCAGACACTATAACCCGACCGTGGGTCAATAGAATATTCAAGGACGTTTTGGAGAGTTACATCAAGTCACGCGATTTGTGATACTCGAGGCATAAGGCGTGGGAAAAACATATTTTTGTTACACGATTACCAGTGACAGGCATCTAGGAATCTTGTTCCGTAATATGCTGCTTAACTGCACTTTGTCGGTAGTCAATGGACTGTATCGTGGTATAGGGAAAGTATCGTGTCTTGACCAGAACACAACACAAAGATTCTGCAAGGCTGACCCTGTAAATCTCAAACTCTGCCATTCACCGTCACCTTTTCGCTCGTCCCTTTGTTCTATCGCTCGAACAAGCTTCCGAGTCCATGATTAATTGTAGTGTTGTAAACAACCAAAATCCCTTCCGGATTTCTGCTATAATCTGATGATAATACCTTTATTGCCCTTAGCGGCAGGTTCGCAATCAGGGTTCTCCAAGGTATCACACTACTGCTCTAAAGAAATAATCCGCAGAAAAATCCTTTTTTGCCGACAACTGTCATCGCAATATGGCAGTAAATAAAAGGCTTAACTCCTAAAATAACTCCACTTGACATCGATTGCTTTCAAAGAAAATAACTTAATAACAAATTTCTCTCGACTCTGAAATATTTTCACGTACTTTGTTTGTTGGGAAGCGAGTTTACAGACTTGCTTCTATTGTATCTCAAGCGACTTTTGTCTTTAGTTAAGTACAAAAATGTGCAGGATAAGTAGATGTAATCCATACCAAAAAACAAAAAGATCGATCCAGAAGTATTTGCACAGATTGAACTCTTAATTTGATTTCTATGGCTTGACGAAATCAACTGGTTGATCTTTGTAATCAGCTCAGTATTTCAACTGTTCCGGCATTTAGTTCTAATTTCTATTGTTTCATTCATTTGATTTATCAGTGGCGGATCTAGGACCCGGCCCCCCCCCCCCCCCCCCTCTTATTTCTGGTGAAAAAAAAAATGACTGAAGGAAGAGAAGCCGGCAGGGCAAGTAAGACACGACCGCCGCCCCCCCCCCCCCCCCCCCCCTCCGCCTCTTAAGCTCAAAGTCTGGATCCGCCCAAGTGTCATCATCTCTCAAAGCTAGATTGATGAGGAAGAAAAGAGAGTATTTACTTCAACCCCAAAAAATGTTTCTCAAAACGTTTCTTTCATGCAGCGGGTTCGTGTAATGCCTTCAGAGATTTTAGTGGTCATAGTCTAGAGTCATGTTATTACATAATTGCCACTGACCTTTGCCAGACAGCAACTTATACTTGAGACAGAGCGTAAATTGTTCTCAGCTCCTGACAGGTTACAGCGTGAAGCCATCAGGCATCGATTGCTTTAAACGATCTTCGCAATATTTTTTCTGGTAGGTTGACTCAGTTGTTAGTTCCTACAAGAGCTGTTGTGCTGCATTAACAGGTGGGTTCAGCAGTAGTTATGAAGTTGTAAATAATAAAGGTGGCAAGTTTTTGCTCGCAGACGAAGGCCGCTCACGCTCAAAACGTCACCTTGGCAAACTGGCAACGGCGGGTAATGCATCTTTATCACCTTCTAGCTGATAAATATCTAAGAAGGTTTGAAACTAGCGAAGTTCTGTCATTTTAGTAGTAATGGCGCGGAGGCCAAAACTGCATCCGGAGGTCCAGGGTTCAATCACTCTTGCTCCATTATCAAGCTAGGTTTGTTCTGTTATTGGTCAAGACCTTGAATCTGTTGTTGCTCCTCCCTACACTCAGGGATAGAAAAGGTTGTTGGCAAATATTGTTTGAGTAACCTGCGGTAGAGGGGCGGAATACTTCTGGCGCAATGTACTTCATGAGACAAGAAGTATAAGTGATAAAAACCGACGTTTCGGTGCATCTTGCGCCATTATCAAGGTTACATAATTAAAGATAAAAAGCGGTTTGTGAACAGGCTAAGTTGAAGCGAATTTGCTTAAAAGAGTGCCAAGCTAATTACATGAATACTTTAGCACGAAGAGAGTCAGACTGCACATTCAGTGCTGGTTTAAGATCTTGAATACACAGCATTTTATTAACAAGGCAGTCAAATTTGTTCGCGCATTTCTTGATTACATTGAAGCGTGCTAAGAAATTGGTCAGAACAGCTTCAACTTAGCCCCTTCACAAACCGCTTTTTATCTTTAATTATGTAACCTTGATAATGGCGCAAGATTCACCGAAACCTCGGTTTCTATCACTTATATTTCTTGTCCCATGTATTTCCAAATCGTTTCTTGCAATGTACTTCAATTCGATTACATCATAGTTAATAGAGGGAAATGGTTAAGAAGGCCAGTAAACATCAAAGAAGCAAGCAAACAGGCTAAGATTTACCTTGGAGGGTCTTTGACCACGCACATCTTTTGTTTTATGCTCATTGACTATGCCTGAATTACATAATCGCAATGCTTCCATTGGTTAGTTGTATGAGCGCACATAACCACCTTTTGTATTTTGCCAGGTTTTGTACAGGGTCAATCCCCAAAATAGCCAACAAGAACATACAACAAAGAACTTTGCACGGTTTCCTAACCATTTCCCTCTGTTAACTATGATTATATCAACTTTACTGAGCTATTTTTATCAATGGTCATAAACTTTGCAAAGTTTCAAAGGCACGAACAATCAGTGTTTGTAATTTTGAGGATTCTTACAATATTGTATTTGATGTAATGTAATATCAAAGGGGACAGATTGATGAATTTGAATATAATTTCCCACTTGATATGCCCAGTTTGGACTGTACTAGACTGCGGCAATTTATCCGTTTTGTTCTCCAATGCCTGCACATCAATTTTCTTCTGCATTAACTTCTTCTGCGCTTGTGCAGTGTAGTCATTTTTAACACCGAACATCTGTAACTACGACCAAGTTACAGAGCATGGCCACAAAATACGACCGGAGCTTGTCCTGGTTTCTGTACTTGGAGTATCTCTACCTCTCCCTGGATGTGATGCTAGTCCATCGTAGGTGTACCTCCAGCATTAAATTCGCCGTCACTCAGTTTTCCTCCTAGATGGATGAAGGCACTTTGAAAATAACGTCCCTCGCACAAGAGGACGTGACCTCGGCCAGGGCTCAAATCCAAACCCCTCGATCCGAAGTGTGATGTTGTGACCAATAAGCTACCGCGCCTCCCACGCGGTATATGGGTCTGGGTCTTAACGAGGCAAATAATAATTTATTCAATAAAAGTGAAAAGAATGCAAAATACATTACTAAAAGCCTTCTACAAAACTAGACATTTACAAGAGATAAACCCCTTTGTTCTGTTACACGCTGCAAAAATAGTCTACTATTTATGCCGTTGTACGATTTTCTACTTTACAGTGAGCTGATTTAAATAACCTTCAAACTGTAAATTGGTATTTTTCTGTTTTCTAATTTGTAAACTTTATTTGACTTAATCGTCATCTGCATCAGCTTCCTGTTAAGAGTGATTCAATTTCTTTGATTTCATCGAGAGTTTCTTGCTCTTTGGAGATCTTATCAAGCTGTAAAAAAGGAAATGAAACCGTTATCAGCCAATGCCATACTCCAATTTAAAATGGAAAAAAGCTGTACTTAGGGTACGTGAAGCAGATTCACAGACCAGTCTTTCGGAACAGAAGAGACCGAAGGGTTTTGTCTTAATGTTTCAGAAAAGACATGGTGTTTAATCACGTTTTCAAAAAACCGAGAAGAAAGCTGAAGATACATGTTCGACGCACAGGGGTAACGCAAACTTTTTGACGAACTATAAGGTTTGAAAGACTGCGTCAACCTTCTGATATATTTTCTCAACGAAACTAAAGCTAAGGAGAAACACGAGACTTAAAGTCTAAACTTGTTAGAGAAGACTAAAAAAATTGCGTTTCTCCTTAACATGGTAACAAACCTGAGTTTTCTCTAAGACTTGTCCAAGTTCTCTTTTTTCTTTTAAAGCTTCAATTTGTTGGAGTTTTTTCTTTAAAGCTCGTATTCTCTTTTCCGCAGAAGTTAGACCGCTGGCCTGAGAGACTGAAGGCGGTGTTTCTGTGGTTGTCGTTTTTTCTTTGACGCTTTGTGCGTCGATGCAAGATGAGATATCGGCTCCCAAATCTTCAACTTCCGCCATGCTGAGAGATTAAAACAAAATGAGCATAATTCATGTTATTTTTGAAAACGTCGGTGAGCATAATAAGTTTGGTAATATGATGTCATAAGCTAATGTTCTCATCTTGTAAGGAAAATTACAGTTGATAAAACCCTTCATTAAGGTTCGTGTTTTCTAAGCGTTATAAAAGTTTAAGAGATGTCGCACGTTCTCCCACGTTCTCGTCTGAGGAGATCAGCCTGGTTTAACAACAAAGATGAGACAATTACAATCATTCCAAAGTCGCATTGCAAAGAAGATTTTAAAGGTAAAAGTGACATCAGCTGAGGCCCTAACATCGTTGCGGTGGGTCCCATTACATGCAAGGGGTTTTGGTCATTGGTGTTGTCCTGTGTAAGACGCAATGAAAGGAGAGATCCCCGAACATTTCGATGCGTTTAGATCTACCATGAACCAACAACATGGTTACAATACCTGAAATGGTTACATGCCCAAAATTAGCAAGCCAAGAACGGAATGGGGCAGAAACAAAACGTATTATAAAGCAATAACCGATTGGGCCTCACTGGCAAGTGAGCTAAAGAAACTCATGCCAAAAAGGATTTTTAAACACAAACTGAAACAGTATTAACTCAACCATTTTTACCCTTAGTTAGCAGTAGTATTTTAATCCTACTTCTAGTTTTATACCCTAGTTTTAGTCCCACGTTTTTAGCTTTTATTACTTCTATATTTAGACATTTGATGTATATTTTAGACTTTTATTTTTTAGAGGGCCCTCCTGAAAACCACCGCTAGGTGATTGGAGGCCTCCTCTTAAAATACTAATTTATTTATTATTTTACGTTCTAAAATCAATGAAAGAAAAACTAAGCTTTCTCTTCAGCCTATCAGTATCAGGAACTGGGTGCATACATGATTATTCATGAAGACGCCCGGGCTTATTATTCTCGTATCTCCAGAAAAAAAGATGTCTCTTGACTAGCTCTTGCTATTCGTAAGCATCGATTAAGTAGGTCTACATATGCATTTGCTGGTGTGTTTGTAAGGCTTTTACTCTAAAACTGTGTTAGCTTGTATTTTAACCGCGTAATGAAAGACTAATGAAGAATCATAGTGACCGGCTGTCATGGCGTGAACAAATTCGCCGGCAAATTATTTTCTTGCACAGGCCACCTGTGTGAGTAACCTATTAAAACGATAATTTCGACCGCGAAATGGATAAAAACCTAGGCTCAATACTGGAAGAAGTTTGACTAGTGTTTGTAAGCTTTTGTAGACCAGCAGGCAGGTAGTTAGTTGTAGAACCGAGTTCAACTCCTCAGCCGTGCTTTCCAAATAGCTACCTAGTCTTTCTGTTCTATTTTCTATATATTCTCATTTACCTCATCGCAAAATAACACAAAAGAATCATCGACACCATGTGTAGGGATGCTTTCAGTTAATCTTCTTATGGGAAAAAAACTCACCCAAACGTTTCCGTTAATTTCCTAATCAATTAAAAACCCGTCCCTAAACACTGAAATAAACCACGTAGTTTAACGCACGTGCAGAGAAATCAACCAATCAATCACAAGTTGATCGCAGCACTGCTGCTAACACTGAGCCATTGTACAGATTAAAAAATCTTTTGTTTTTCGATGTTCCCGTTGCCGTCGCGTTGTGGTTTGTTTAAACAGCCGTCTAACAATTTAATTGCGTGTATGAGCATTTTAACCAAAGTTCTCTTGCAAGCGAAATATAAGACAACTGCGGGTTTATCCTTTGAATTACTTGAAATATAGATACCACGCGATCAAAAAAAAAGATCAGCCATGATTAAAGTCAACAAGGGCTTCACTCGCATTGCTGGTAAATATCATCCATGACTGACCCTCAGTCATAGAAAGCTACAGCAAGAAAACTCGTTCATTGCTTTAGTACAAGCACCACTGCACGAGGAACGTTGAAAAACCAATTTATACAAAGCTATGTCGCCTGTAAACCCTTTTGCCTTGCCGCTGTTCTAGCTGTTTTTAATTTGAGGACGGATTAATTTCTGAGCTCTTCGTGGTCGCATTGATTTAACTTTGCGATTAATTTGGGTTTTGTTTTACGACGGTCATAAAAACAAACCGCATGACTAGAGCCAAACGCACGTAATCATATGTCTGACAACGCCCGAATTTTATAAAGTCAGTGCCTCTGGATTTCAACCATTCTTTTATAAAACTTTAAATGTAAAACGCGTAAACGACGGACACCTCCACCGTTCACTAAAATTCACACGAAAAAACACCTCTCGATACCGAATTCTTCTTGTCAATAAATCAAATTACACAATGAAACAGCACAAAAGAATCAGTCATCACTTCAAATTCATACATCTTAAATCGTAACTTGTCTTCAAGAGCTTGCTATTGAGGTTAAACAGAGCACTGGATATGTCCCAACCCATTGCTACCTTACCTCGAATAACCGGACGTTTCCTCGGCGTAAGCAGATACCTTAATGTAACCCCGACGACTTCCGCTTACGGGAGACTAGGCAAGGCGTGGTGCAATTACAAATATCCATGTTGTTCCCTACACTAGCTTATTTCCCTGTGAGTCTGTAACGAGGGTGTCGAGCGGTACGTGTTTCAGTGCTAAGGACAGGACAGGTATGTATTCCTTAGCTGATGACTCCTGTTTTCTCGTCACTTGTCAACTTGACAAGGTTAATGGAACTGTAAGGAAAATTTAAAGGTTGACAGGGGTTGACAGTAACAGGAAAGCGCCCAGAAATGAGAAGGTAACAGGCTGGAGACACGAAGAGTTTTCGTTCTAGAAGTTTATCCATGAGAACCAGTAGTTCCGGTTATGGAATTATGCACAACCGCACAGGCTGTAAACCAGTTATACCGGTTGTGGAATAAGGTGCAAAACTTATGCTTGCATCGACCAGATCATAACTGATTAACACAATACACTCCAAATCATCTATATCAAGATGTTTTTGTATACTGCAATGCTTTCTGTGTTTGATCCACGAGACGAATATAGAAAGTTTGATGTTAAAAATTATTTTCTCGAACGTAACTCTCGCTCTACCCAGCGAAAGGGAACGGGGATGGGTTAAAAAGATTTCGCAACATGTTTGTTTTCACAACTGCCAAGATAAAGTAGGTCTGTCTCCATCACAAAAACACGGTTTTTTTTTTTTTTTTTTTTTTTCAAAAAAAATTTTTAATGAACTTTAATTCTGAGACTTTTCTAACGTCAATAAGAGATAGCATGCAAGAAAAATAATGACAAACTGAGGTAGCATTTACTCTGAGAATATTAATTTGATTACGAAATCTCCTTGAAATGTGCATTTCTGTTTGTGGGATAGAAAATTCCTTATATTTCTGCATAACAATGTCCGCAACATGATATGGATTAAACAATGCTATATGCACCCACCAAAAACAGACCACGTAGGCCAAAAAACTAATCCTTCGGGGGGAGAATCTCGCAAACAAAATTAAAATTTGCCGCCTCAGGCTTCTTTAATACACAGATAACTGAAAATGAAAATGTGACGCGACCGCCAACCCTGACTGAGTTGTTAGTTTGATGTGAATTGGTTTGTTGTCTGTGGTAGGTTGGTCACGTACTTCGGCTTGAATGGACTAACAAAAACAAGGTTTTTTTGAAGTGAACTACAGAGTCTGTCAGGGCAGAAAGCGAGACATTAGGAGAAGTTTGGCAAAAGTTATTCGTCAAAATCGAACTCGCAATCCGTAACGGGTTTTTTTTTTTTTTTTTTTTTTTTTTTTGCTGCTGGGATGAAGGAACTCCTTGCAGTTGGCAATCACGTGACTAATCATTGTAGTCTTTCCGTTATGTTTCCATTTTGCGCAAGATCAAAATGCCACACTGCAAATTTTGACCCATTTTTAGACAGATAGTTCATACTAAAAGAAATCTACAACTTGGCTTGAGTAGGAAATTTTACCTCACATATGCTTTGCGCGATTTGGTAACTGATAAACGCATTCTGATCTGAAGTGTTTTTATGCATACAGATTAAGCTCTGACCTCATAAAATGTTTTCATCGTCTGTCTTAAGTTAAAAACGAGTTGTGTGCCAGGGAATCAAAGACAGATGAGCAGAGAAAACAGAAACCATACCAGCAATTCAGTAGTTCGCTCGCTGTGAATAAACGTGTTGTTAATATAAACAGGCGACTTTTGAACTTTGACCGTTTGAAGTGTTAGCATTTTCTCACTGCTGAAAGATTAAATGGTGATAACATCTGTGGGAAAGGAAAGGTTGATTGTAGAAAATCCCGCAGTGATAAAACTTGAGAGCAAAGCAAAACAGAGACGAAAATAAAGAACAAAGAACGCTATTACAGAGGTCGTTTCATAAACTTTAGACCAGGAAGTCTTATGACTTCAACCATGAATGTTTGCATATTTTATAGAGCAGTATGCAATCAAAACATGGAAAATCGATACTACATCGACAACAGACACAAATAAATTTTCATGGCATACATAATTCCTTCCCTTCCATTAATGCACAATAAAAAGGTAATGAATGGCATTTTTCTCATCGCGACACGCAAGTCGGCGACATGAGCACAGTACAAGCAGATCTTGTGCCTTGCGACAGCCATTCTTTTTCTTTCTTTGTTTCTTGCTCAGTCTTAGACGTGATAAGATAAACTACACTCTCGTGACCATGATATCGTCAAACTTCCAGCTGTGAAGGAGAAAGGGTCCTAAACGTACCCTTCGAAAGCCGGAATATGAATTCACGTGAAGTTAATAAAACCAAAAATAATGTTTAACGAATGATTATTAAATTCCTCTTCAGGAAAAAGCCTAAAGATCGATAGGAGAGAGCTGTTCTCGTGGCGTGTAGTAGGTTGAGTGAAACAATTGTTCCGAACAATCAAATTCTGATTTCAAACAAGGGTAGGTAGTTTACTCAATAAAACATAACTATCTTGGCTTCCCTTTGCTACACACAGAAAAACAACATATTAAAAAAATAATAATTTTCTATAGGGGTTCTCCGTGTTTGCACAAATTACGAGACAGTCATATGAATGACCCAATATATTACCAACTGATCTCGGGTGCGTCAGAGTTCTCGAATGAAAACAGCGTTGAGCAGATTTTTAGGGATTTTAAAGAATATAGGATTTAGACTATCCAAAACTCGTTACAGAGATTTCTTTGTGCGTTCCGTTTTACTTGGTGTTTGAGGTTGTTTCGGAGCATTTCCAGAGCGTTTCGTTTGCAATGTAACTCCTATCTGCTTATCAGATATATAGAGGACTACAGTGAAAGCCAGTGAAACTGAAACTCGCTAGAACCAGAAGCAAGGCATTCAGGATGGAGTTGTTGTTTTTAGATTTTATTGCCAATTCCAAATCCAGCATTATCTGCCACAAATCTTTATATAAACTTTAATCCTAATTTTTACTTACGCGGCACCTTTTAGGTCACCTGTGATTGGATGTTTGCTCACCCAGACAAGTGAACTCCCAAATCACGTGCAATTGTATGTGCGCCTACGCACGTCTGTCCATAAATACTCCGAACTTTATTTAAAGAACATTTTTTTCTGTGATCTCACCTCACGCCAGCAGCATTATCTTGAGCAATCCACAACTGTTGACGAATCTTCGCTGCAAGTTTGTGATCCTGCGTGAGTAAACGCGATCCAGTTTATCATTTGCTATTTAACATGAGTTTAATTTACCATAGAAAGACAAAAGGGAGCTGTAAATACTTTGGGGGTATCATCATTCAAATGAAAGCTGTTGATAAATACATTCTAGTGGAAATTATTTTAATCTTTAACAACGCTTTTGCCACGCTTAGCAGTTAGACCAAAGCGTATGACCATTTAAATGAAAGCTATTGAGCAGTACCTGAATGTGGTACTGAAGGTGGTTTTAACTTAAGTCTGACGATGAAAGCCTAGTCAGTAAAGTGTGATCATTTAAATGAAAACTATTGAACAGTACTTTCACGTGATACTGTTTATTGTGCTGTACAAGGTTGTTCTAACTTTTAAGTCTGTGGATGAAACCCTAGTGTGCTAACATTCAAATGAAAGCTATTGACCTGTACTGTCATATGGTATGGCTCATTTAACACTGTAGACACTGTTTCTATAAACTTGTACGTGATCAAATGAAAAACGCTGACGAGCGCACATTCTTGCCGTTTTATAAAACAAGTTGGTGGAGACAAGCGACCACTCTAAAATAACCACTCTAAAACAATTCTTAATACGCAAAAAGAAACTTTCGATTGCAAATACAATACACTAGAAATTTTATTTAGCACTCCCCAAGGGGACTTTTCAGTACTAATACTACTAAATAAGTTAAATCACATGATATGTAATTTTGCTCTTGAAAAAGTCAAGATTTTCATTGATAGTTTAGCGCTAATTACGCCTTCCTCTTTAAACTGAAGAAATTAAAACCAATCTGAGATAAAGCTAACTTCAAAAGATCCACATTTTACAGTCTGATGATCACAGTCATTCAAGGAATTTACAAGTCCTGGTTTACGCTGGAAGACAGGCTATACGCTATTTTCAACAGTCTTTCAAGCTAACACTTTTATAATGATACCCTATTTCAATAAGTTCACATCCCCATCTAATAAATATTAAAGTGGCACCTCTTGTAATAACCCCCCCCCCCCCCCCACTAATTAGTGTCCCTCCTCTAATACGCTCAAATCCCTCTCTACTAAAGTTCCCTAAAGATCCCCTCTTTTTAATTGATCAGCTGTCAGGATGATTTTATCTGCCTGCTTGACAATCTGGAGGAAAGCTTTTCTTATAAAGAAGTCCCATTCAAAAAGTCTTGCCTGCTTGTGATAGCCCGTTGAGCTCCTGCTGATCGCATTAATGGAACCCCTGTAAGGGGTAGCCTGTTTCACATGGTTTTCACAACATCATTTTTCACAGGTATTTTCACAGATCTATGAAATATCCTGTGAAATACTGTTTGAAATCATATAGAAAACATGTGAAACCTGTACAACATTTCACATTGTTTCCACATGCTGTCCTCACAGGGTTTCTTCTAATACAACTGGGTGGTAAATGGTGAAATACGAGACTCAATGAGGCACAGAGACCCTGAGAACAAAATCCAGGAAATCCTGAGATTAACAGCTTAAGAAAAACTGCAGCTAAGATTCAGTGCAGAGTTGGAACTAATTATGCAAAAATCCTTGCTCAAGACATGAGAATCAAATGCTCTTGGTAGCGAGAAATTAGAACTCATTTCAGTTATTCACTTAATGTTATGTTTGACCCAAAAGTTTACTTAAAAGACCTTTAATTTTCTTATGCAACACTTGCCACCCTTCCAAAACTTAATTTTCCATCATTCCTGTGTTATTATCATCATGTCCCTGATGATGTTCTTCCTCTGCAGTTGTTGTTGTTGTTGTTTTTTTTCATTTCTTTCAATTAGAATTCAATCATTCAGATGCAACACATACCTTATTGTCTTTGGCTTCTTGTAACTGTTCTCTCAATACAGCGACTGGATCCTTCATTTCGATTGCTTCCAAGGTGCCACCATTTTCTTTAATTTGTTCTATTCTAGCCTTCGTTCTCTTCTCTGCCCTTTTCTTGTTCTTCAAGGCTGACTTTGATAAATGAGCGGAATCTAATAAACAACACAACAGTTCAAAAAGTGAAACATCTCTCAACTTACTATTTTAAATCCTAACGAGATATGTCAGTAAATTGGGGATATCAGTTAAAACCACATAATTTTTTAGCTTTCCACATTTAGTCATCACACATACGCTGTACACAAAAGTTCCAGATTTCATAATGTAATGAGAGTTACAACATTCTAAAAGGTGATTCGATACAAGTGTCATTTCTTGGAGTGATATGTGATCTTG
Organism: Orbicella franksi; assembly: GCF_964199315.1. Taxonomy (NCBI): domain Eukaryota; kingdom Metazoa; phylum Cnidaria; class Anthozoa; order Scleractinia; family Merulinidae; genus Orbicella; species Orbicella franksi. The sequence goes on from NC_138159.1 coordinate 21,269,148, forward strand.
AATAAATTGTCTGCATTTGCTCGACATGATTCTAGAACTGTGAATAATTAAAAATTATGATTATTCATTGAACTGTTTTGTATCACATCTGCAAAATCCCACAATGTTCTTTCATAAGTGGGGCAGCAACAGGCAACAAGGTTATCAAAAGCTATGATCACAATCCGAAAAAAATGGCAGAAGACATGCATTGCCCTCTAATTTTTTAAAAGAATTAATTTCAATGTTGCAGCTTGAAATGTCAAAAATCCCTGGTGCCCAGGATTGGGCTGATGGCAGAAGATGATTGACATTTCAAGCTCACAATATTGCAACTATCTAGAAATCACAATATTCAACAATCACAAACATTTTGTGATTACTTTATAAATAGTATATGTACATCATTCCTGAGCAGTTTTTTTTTTTTTTTTTAAGCAGCAACCAACAATAAAAGGGCAACACAGCTTTACCATGTAAACAATGATGGCTAACAGTTAAACTTACAAATAAAAGTTGTTGTTTACAAAAGATCAAGCTTGTGTAAAATAGCATCTTTAACAATTCAGCTTGTTGGAAACAACAACTTCATCATCTGGAGAGATAAATAACCATGCATTTCACAACAAAAGGTCTCAAATTCCTGATCGGGTAGATCAGAGTCACAAATTGCCAAACATTCAAAACTTGCTAGTCCGTAAAGAGGGTCGGCATTATTTGATGTCAATCATTTCTTTGACTTGTGACTTCATGTCATAATTAGTTTTTGTACACAGATCATATTTTAGTATCACGTTTAACTTTAGTTACTAACACATTACCTGCAGAGTTCAAAGGGTAAAATAATGAGCGTCAGAAAGCACGACAAGCATTAACACTACCAGCGGTACGTGCCCAGTAACATATACAGTGGTCAGTTACTAGATAAACAGATTGATAATTTGCTAAACAATCAGTCAGTTGTGCAACACAATAAGGAGGTATGCACAAAAACATTACTGTAGTTTGTAAGTTAAAAAATATGTTTGAAAAAAAAGCATACTAAACGAAAACCTTGAAAAGCTTGGCCAAATTGCACCATCTGTACATGTTAAAAATAAATACACAAAACAGTACTAATTATTATAAACTAGCTCCATGAGCAGACAACATGAACCAATACCTGCACTGTTACTGGCTATCCAAGTGGGCTAGATGGCATCCCACAAGAAAATAGTGTTTGTCATATAACATATTAATTCTTTAGTAACCAAGCTTTTTTGGCCAAGATGGCCAGATATCAGACTTATTCTTTCTACATGTTTGTGGATCTTGACTGAGTTCCGTTAAAAACACAGACACCTTAAAATAAAGAACTTGGCTAATGTTCAGCCATCTAATTAGTTGACCTCATGCTTGGTCCATAACCAATATATTTTGCTAAACTAATTCCCACTACTGATAAACAGATGAGCATGTTCGCATGTATGTGTCATCCGGGGCTTACTCCCTTATATCAGCTGTATAGGTATGTGTGGCCCCAAAGGGCATGGTTTTTCAGCCATTTTGGTCCTAAATAGAGTATTGATTTTGGCCATTTTGGTCTCAAATAGGGCATGGTTTTAACACTTGGTCTTAAATTGGGTATGTTTTTTAGAAGAAGCTACTTTTTCATCATTATCGATAAGACCATGAACAAAAGCCCTTCACAAATTATGATTACAGCAATTTAACATTGGTCTTAACTAGGGAACTAATTATAAGGCAGGTCTAAAACAGGGTATTGATTTAAGGGTCAAGTCACAAATAGGGTAGGGAATATCGCAGATTTTGGTCATAAATAGGGTAAGGATTTTGTGAAGCGGGCTGCACACCCCTACCCAATTTTTATGGGAGTACCCCTCCCCCCTCCCATGAGGTGTTGGCAGCAGCAGATAGATACAAACCAAGTTACTTGTAAGCCTCCCGTGGTGGTAACTGATTCAGACAAAGAGAAGCTGACTGCTCTCTTCAGTTTATCAAAATTTACAAGCCCATCATTTCTTTTTAATAACAACTGGCTTGAATATGACAAGATCCATGCAAGATTAGAGCGACAAGAATAAATGCAACAGTAATTAACCTAGAGATTATAATTGATCAGGCTGAGAAATGGACATGAATTTCATTTGTGGTACTCTAAGTATAAGTGTCACTGAATGCAGCGTTCTCTAATATCTCAGCAATATCAAACGTAAGTTTCCACAATTCCAAAAGTGTTAAAAATTATGTTCTATCTTAGCAATATCAAATGTAAGTTTCCACAATTCTTCTAGCTCTTTCCTTTAGTAATCTGTCCTTCTACTCCCATGTTTTTTAATTTTCACTCAAATGAGATGGAGGCTAACTTGATAACCTCGCAGTTCTATTGGCCTCTACGCATAAACTATATACCATCATCACCTTTAATTGTTATATATGTATCTTTTTTTCTTTTTTTTATGCTAATATTGTAATTTCAAAATGTAAGTGCAAAATAAAGTGAAGTTGAAGTTAATAATATTTTGCAGCTAAGTAACATAGGCGAATCTTTGCTGACGTCACATTTTTCCTCATTAACATATGACTTTGCGCATAGAAGGCATCATGCTACACACGGTTTTACTAGCAAAACTTAAAGAGCTCATGAAACTTACTAAGTGGTGAAATTTTTGGCTCTTTTGGTGTAATATTCGAGGAGAAATTGGCTTTCAAAAACATCAACATTTCTGTGTGGCAAAAGCGCTAATGAGCTCATACATTCTTTCTAAAATTTTGAGCTTTTAAACCCATGTCGCACAAAAAGTATTCAATACATCACGCTCAAATTCCTTGGGACAGTTAATCGTACTGTGCCCTTTCAATATTCAGTATTAATCTCTTTGTAGCTCCATCAGAAACTGTATCGCTTATGGTAATGAGGCAAATATTGTAAACAAAGGTTCTCCTTTACAACTGGGTGATCTCAGATCTGAGAGATATGTAATCAGTGTAGCAAACACGGACTGGCAGTTATTACTCACTGTCCTCTGCAAGTCAGATCAAGTAAGGAATATGTATGGGTTATTGACCAAGTGTGAGGTCAAGATGGCTGGATATTGGCCAAGTTCTTTTTTTGCGTGATTATGGACTGAGACGGAGTCGAGGTCCATAATCTCGCAAAAAAAGAACGAGGCCAATATCCAGCCATCTTGACTGAACAAGCTTGGTCAATAAAGGATTTATTATATGGCTTTCAGAGAAATGTTTCTTGCGGGACGTGGCAAGTAGTCCCGAGCGGGCAAGATAGCTCCATCTTGCCCGCTTGGGTAGCCAATCACAGCGCAGGATTTGATTCATCTTGCCCGCTCACGGAGCTAGCCACATAATAATTACTTATATTCATCTTTTTGTCAGTGCAACGGTCGTGTACTATGTAGGTTTTGCATTACATTTTATCATACATGCATATAAATAATAAATGAATAAAACTACAGTAAATCAAGTGTTTAGCACTGTTATACTAATTGAGGACACTGAAATAAGCAAACAAATATTGTAAATTAAACAGAAACTTGTAAATCAGTGCACCAGTAGATTAGGGGTGCTTAGCATTTACAAAAACCATCCAGTTGGAAATTTCAGGCATAAACATTAAACAATTAAATGCGACGTTGCGGGAGAGGGAATCGCTATAAAGTATGTCCACATCAGCTAGAGAGACTTAAAAGAGCAGAAAAATAGCATCACCTCAAATCACAGCCCATAATTTCTGAAGCTTCCCAAATGGAATGGCGCGAACCATTTGATTTTCCAACTGGAATTTCCGGTTTTCCCATGTAAATGGTAAGTACCCTAGATTCATCACTACCTGATCAATCAGGGTGAGATAAAAGGTCTCATTCTGTCACATTGGCATGTAGATAGCTGAGATAAATTTGTGATACCCTCAAGGAATCACTGTTTGAGTTTATGTGCAATGGTACATGTATGTAAACATATAATTATTAAAATAATCATACACAAAACAATTAACTGTATTTTCCACAACCTCGCAAGGGGTCCCATGTAATAAGCTGTATTTTAAAACTGTCTGCTATTATTTCTCAGTTCTATATTTTGCATCCTAGAAGGAAATCACAGGTTCATAAATTGGCCATAGATATGTTATCTGATACAAGTTTATGTCAAGCACTGTCACATGTCTTCATGTTATGTCTTGTCTCATTTTATCCTGACAAGAGCATCTCAGTTTTTGTTGATCCACTTTATAAGCAACACTTGTCAGGTAGCTTAAGCTGTGAACTCAACCTAAATCAGGAGGATCTTTAACACATTCCATTATACATGTAGTTACAATATTGGTTACCAGTCATTTAGCCCCTAGCCAATTAGACCCCAACCAGAAGACGATTAGGCCCCATTCATGCTTAAAGAACGAGAAATACACCGAATTTCGACTTCTGATTGGGAGCTAAATGGTTAGGGGCTAATCAACTTGGAGGCTAAACGGCCAGTTACCAAAATATGAACTGATGATTTAGACCAAGAGATCTTAAGTTCTCCTATTTGATTGACTTTCTTTATTCCTGTTAAGTTGCCTGTCTACTTAATAATACACTGTAGAGACTGGGTAAGGAGAAACTGGCTTTGATTGTAGTTCTTGTGAATGTTTCCTCGAAAGCCCCTGCCAACCACAGACTTCTCGTCTTACAAACAGCATAATCACCTTTCCCCAGTTACAAAATCCCAAACAAATTTTTAAACCTTCCTGGGTATGAAATATTCTGTCAACATGATTGCCCGCATAAAACAGCAATACTGTCTTTATTATATTAGCCTTCATATTAATTATAATCACATGCTTATAATATGCAAAATACGATAAGCAGAGTGCATTTGACAACAACCTTCAGCTAATACAGGCATGCACATAAGATATTTTGTGTATTAACAGTGTCTCTTCAATGGGGATGATTAAATATATTTTACTGTCTCTACGGTACTGTTATTAGTTTTCGCATATAGCATGAATATTAACTGCAGCATTCCCCCAGGTTAACAAGAAAGTTGTTTGTCAAATTGAGCATGATTTCTTGAAATTGAGCTTTTGCATGCCCGTTGCCAAACTGCAAACTTGCGAATCCGAAAGTAAAATTTCAAGGGAAATTTGCCACGTTTATTTCTCTAGGCCTTGCTGAACTAACCTCTTGATTAAAGTTTAAGATATCTTGATTGTTGATTCAAAAAGAAACAGCGATTTAGAATGAAATATTGAGATAAATAATTGATAAATAACCTTACCTGCCATAGCCAGAGTCGAGTGTGTGTGAATGTCACATGCTGTACCGCGGGCTCAAACGCCTTTGTTTAAAAAATTTGATAGGCCAAGTGACTTCAAATCACTTGGGAGCTTCACTTAGTTAGCATCACAGATTTTGAAAAGTCTTTGGTTTGTACATTAGGAGGTTGCCTGGTATGCTGACAACACGTTTTGGTTACTATTTTGTGAGGATTTTGCGTTAACCTCGTCAATGATATGGTTCGAATATTAACAAGCCTGAGCTGTGAAAGACGGTAGTCACGTTCTGAAAATCATGGCCGACGCGACGAGTAGTGGTGGAAGTGGACACTCGGAAAGAAGTCACAAAAAGACTCATCACAGAACTTGTGGAGGTGCGAAACCAAGGATAAGTGATAATGATTCTTCATGGGGTCTTCCATCGCCTTCGAACGAAGAACGTTTGTTAGGTAAAGCTAAAAAAATTTTGAAAGTTTTTCTGGGCATGTTTGTGGGCGGAAATAAGATAAAAATCTCGCGAAAGCCGCAAATGGTTCAGGTCTAATACTACGTGAACCAATTTTTTTCTTTTTTAGGAGAAGCTGTTCAATACCTGAATGGAGACAGAGAAGTAGCCAGACAAGCTGTGGCAATTGTCCTGGGTGCGACTGCAAGAAAACGTGGATTGACGGGAGCAATTTCTATTTGCACGGAGGTCTCGCATCTTTTACAGCTAAACCGAAGGTAGGCATGGATGTAAACTTATTCCTCGCGAACTGTTTCCCCGTTTCCCGTTAAGCGTAGCGAAAACTCTTGAGCATGAACTGGTCTCTACACAGTTTGTCTAAAGCCGTGTACGATTTATGTACACAACTTTTTAATATTGGCTCTGGTTATATTTGTTTGCGCCTACTGAATGTAGAAATGGCATACGGCAAGCTAAAAATGCGCGAGTTTATCTACCGTCATCTTGAAAGTTCCTTCGTAGGGTATTTAGGGTAGTCTGGATTCCTTTGGCGTAACATATTTCCTGTCTAGCTAAAGGAAGTCTGTGAATTGTGAATACATTTTCAACGAAGAAAAAAGTGATTATGTTCATCTTTGAAATTTTCTTCTCCTGGTAAACACATCGCTCTGAAAGTGAGCTCAAAACGCTAAAACTCGATCTCATTTTTGTCCCTTAGGCATCAAAAAGCAATCAGCAAGAAATATGTCGTTTAATTTTTCATTAAAGGTCGGTTCCCTCTGCTTTATTAAAGAACAATGCGCCCCTACCTGCCATTGTTAAGCTACTGATCTGCTGTTTTGATTTCGGCGTTTTGTTTCATAAACTGGGCAATTAACGGGCGTTGTGTAGAAAACAAAACTTGTTTTCAGGGATGCTTCAGCTCATTTAAGAGCTGTTTAACGCACGGCTGCATTTTCTTTGAAGTTGTTTTTTAAAGCATGTCAGTAATTGTTGTTTCACTGGAACGATTATTCATGCTTGAGGGTTCTTTTGTGTGCTGGAATCCTTTTGTGTCGAAGGTTGAGTGTGTCTTCACAAGGTCACCATTCGGGTACAACACGCTATCGAGTGTCTTTCTTTGCTTCATGGGAATCTTTTTTTAAATTTTTTACCACAGAGAATTTAGCCGAAGGTGCAAATTGTTGTACCAATCGAAAGTGAAATCGACATCATAAACAGCGCGGTGTGAAATGGCTTCAATATCCTCTGTTCAGCTCGCCCGGAAATTACTTTCCCTTGCGAAACAATAGAAGCAGTAAGTCTAATGTTGCTTTGACTAGGCGTTTCTCTTGCTCACTTTGCTCGAGACGTGACTCGAGGTCTCTGTTTATGTTGAAAAAGGAAGATTCCATTGTGAGATCAAATGGGATTTGATTGTTGGAGACCTATTTGTCCACTTGATTTACAAACCATATGTCACAATGAGCGTTACATGACGCACGTCTTCATTAACCCAGATCACGCAGGAACTAATAGAGTATTTCGGGCTAGTTTTGAGACTTTTATGAAGGGTATTTCTTGTTCGTGTCATAAATACGTTGAAGACGATAGCGTGAACGGGTTGTCATCACTTCCGTATTTAAAAAGTTGTGAGACGTAATTTTCTGTTTCTATAAAAAAATAATATTTTGAAGTGGAATAGAAGCTTACATGTTTTCTTGCATGCTTGAGTGAGAGTTTATTCTGATTAAGGTTAAAGTAAATATTTAAAGGGAAATGTTCATTCAATTTCCACATTACGTGGATCCATTAGAATTTAATAACTGTTTACTGTATATGTCTTTGTTGCATGTTATTCTTTTTATGACACCATATCAGAACATTGATATTATAGAGCACTTGTCACAGACTATCTTTGGAGGAGTCCACTTCAAGCTTTTAAAAATAGTTTGCTATTTTTCACAGCTTTTATTTATATAAAGAATTCTTGGAGTTGAGTATGTAAGAAAAGTGTGTTTTTGCAAGATGGCTTTGTGCTTTCCAAATGGTAATGAAAAGCTGTTACAACATTGCTGTCATAATTCGAGGTAAAATAAAGGTTTCTTTGGTTTTTATCCATACCAGGATTTTCTTGGGATATTTGGGAAGAAAAATCAAAAGTTCTATCAATTTCACTGAACCTACAAATGGCCAATTACATCTATGAGATGTGCCTGCAAGGAATCATGGTAGTTGTATTCATCATCTTGAACTGAATATTGTTGTAACAAATTGAACTACCATGATTCCTCGTAGGCACGCCTCATAGAAAAAAAAATTGCCTGTTACAATGTGTAGTCTCAGCTTTGAACTTGTTCATTTCAGCCTGGCACCTTTTCAACAAATTATCTTCAAGCAATTTTTCCTGGTGTATCAGGTGAATCTTTAATGGTATGCGTTGCAGAGTTTCTTCCTCATTCCCAAATTGCTAAAGGAACTTTGCTGCCTTCCTTATCAGTGTAGGAATGTTCTGTCCTTTTTAAGGAAAATACTGGTTTAAAAGTTTTACATTCTTTAGTTTTGTCAGAATGACGGAAATCAACACAATGTTCTCCAATATAATGCTATGTAACATAATTTAAACCAAACTTGAAATTTGAGTGTATTGTTTTCAGGTATGTCCATAACATACATTTCCGTGTTTACGACCTTGTCAATATAAGACAGCAATTTCTCGCTGACTTATGTGCTTCAGTGCCATTTGTCAATTTTTTTTCCAGCAGTATAAAACAGAGCAGTACTGTTCAGTTTCCTATGACCTAGGTGTTTTTTTTTAAACTCTGTTTTAGTTCTCTTAAATTTTGCCTAAAATATGCGTCAATGGACGTTGGTTACATGTACAGATTTAGCAAATTCTTGATCAACAATATTCGTATCACTTTTGTTTTGCCTACTACTGCACTTTTTCAGTCGGTTGCTGGTAATTAGGTAACTGGATGTCTTGTTTTTCTTAAGCTCTGTAAATTTGTTGGTATGTTAGGACAAAATCCCCAATAGTTCCAATAGTCATTAAATTTAATGGCTCATGCATTCAGAATTCAGTACCTTCATATTTCATTGATTGCTTTCATCAATCTTTCTAAATGCTGACTTGCACGTTATAAGGTTCTTCCTTCAGCTCTTGGGAAAAGATTGGAAAGTTCATTACTCTATGTAGGAATATGTTTAGTATGATAGCATTTTAATGGATTTGTGTGACATGTGGTTTTAGCGCCTGACTGCTGTCTTGTTCCTGGGCTATAGACATCTGTTTTGAAAAAAGTTGTTCTACAGAAGCTTGAAAGAGTATATAATAATGCCGAGAGGTTTTATAGGTAGTGATAGTTTACTGTTGCTTGTTTGAAGTTTATGGCCTTTCAGAGTGAAGGAAGAAGGATCCATGAATATATATGTATTCATGGTTCATTTTTCCTCTATCCGGTTCAAGCACCATAAACTAAGATCAACAGAAAAAAAATTCTATTTCCGATAATACCTTTCACTACTGTGGCATATTCTTTTACACTTTTGCAGGTCAAACTTTTGCGAAGCAGCTATAAACATGCCCTTTCACCTAATTCTGGTTCTTAATTTTGTGGGATTTCCAGTTATGCTGTATGATGTATTTGCGTTACTGTGCCTTTCAGGAACATGCGGACTCTAAAATTCAAAGCTCAACCGACAAATGCGTTTTTCGCTCCCATCAATCAAATGTTCGGCGGCTCCTCCCAGCTGCCAACTACTGCAGAGCCTGTTTCGTATCATGAGATGTTTCATATCATGAGGCTCAATGATTTGATTACTGCGCGCTTGGCAGTAGTCTGAAGCTGGGAGGAACCGCCGAACATTTGATTGATGGTAGTGAAAAACACATTTGTCAGTTGAGCTATGAATTTTAGAGTCCGCATGTTATTGAAAGGCGCAGTAAACGTTTAAAATACCTGAAGTTTGGGTTTTGGAGTCCCTGTTAATGTGCAACATGCATGACATATCTGCTGTTTTTTATCTAACCAATGAAAGATATTGGGAAAACAATAATTATTTGTTTGCAGCAATGCGCACCATACCATGAATGATCAATTTTATTTTTGACCTCTTTGTGACAACTGTCTAATGGTTTCTATCTATTCAATGCAAGAAGTGGGAGGGGCTTAGTCACAGTGTGCAGGTAATCAAACCCTTGCAATGTCAACTCCACCTCCTAATGTATTAGAGTTTGATTGGTCAAATCAGTTGAAACCCATTACAAAGTTGTCAAAAGGGGTAAACAATTAATTAGACACTTTGTTAAGGGGCAACACACAGCACACTCAACAACTTGCAAAACCCGAGATCCCCTGGTGTATAGCAGTTGAAACAGGTTGACCACTCTCTCAAAGAATGAAAAATGAAATTTATAATTAAACATTTGATTTTATAGTCTTCAGATTGTCTGAGAATTTGACATTTGACACGAGACTGAATCCAAAAGTTGAACTTTGATTGGTCTAAAAATACTTGGCTTTGCATGTCTGGTACATTAGGATTCAGCAGGTTTTCCTATGTTTGCATATCATCAAAAACGTGATAACAAATCGCAGGCTTAACCTGTGATATTTTCTGCGTATACTCAGTTTTTCTAACCCCCAACCTCCAACCTCCAACCCCCAACCCCCACCCCCCCCCCCACACCGCAAAATACAAACAAGGCTTCCCTTTGTTTAAAGAGAGGGAGTGGCAAGGGCAAAAATGATACTGTTGATCAAAGGATTATTTTGATTATCACTTCCAACCCCTGATTAGACAAGTGCAGTTTAGCTCACTTGGTTTAACTTTATGTTGGTCACAAGAATATAAGGAAAGAAAACCATCTTGTTTTCAATTCTATTTGGTCATTCATCTGTGTTTTGAAGAATTTTGTAGATTCAAAACAGGCTGTTGCTCCTGAGTGTGATTAGTTGCTTTGTACCAGAACTCACCTCATTCAATATGCAATATTCAGGATTTGACAATCACTTGGATCAAACAGTCATTGTATTTTGGATGAAGGTCAAAGGGAACGTTCCTGTTTTCACAACAATAAGCTGTACTTTGAACAAATATGATATTTTAAAAGCAAAGATATCCATTACCGACCAGATGTTCCGTCTGGGGAAAATTTTTTCTTTGTAATATTTCACAGGCTAGGTAGCTTTCTCTTCCATAACATATATTGAGGCTCTACACAACAGATGAAACTTTGTTCTTTAATTTTTCATTTCTTTGCACATGTGTTAATTGTTAGTTCTGCTATGAACCAGACAATTGATCTTCAACCCAGACATGTGGTATTTTTATCATGGCTTAGGTTATGCCAAGGATCTCTACAATAGCTCTTTGTTGGTATATTATTGTTTTTGTTGTATCAAATTCATTTCACAGCTCTACTTACACCCTGTATCATTTCTGAGCTCAAGATTGTAGGTTTTAAATTAACCCTAGCCCTATTTTCCTCAGGTAGAAGACCTCTCTCAGGATTCTTTCATTTTCCAGTGGAATGAAGAGGGGGTCACTATGAGAGATAAATCTTTTTTTACAAAATTTTTACAAAACCCTCTTAGTGTTATAAAGAAGTGCCAAAAAACATAAAGAGGCATAAAGAGCCAGATTTGGAAGCTTTAGCTTTGTTTTAGAAAACATTTGATAAACAAAATAGTCTTATTTAAAGGTGTTGCCAATAGACCATTAGCAGCAGGAGATATGAGGCAATTTATTGTCAGATGGGCTTGCCCAGTACTTTGTTATCTCTGTTAGGAATATCCCTTTAACTTGTATCAATCAAGCACTCTGTAGCTTGGAGGATGAATGCAGTCTGTGATAGGTGACCAGTTAAAACTAAAACATCTTGTAGATTAAAAATTAGTTCAAGAGTAGGATTAAAAGTCTTTAACTTGAATTATTTTAATACCATTTTGTTTTTTTTAGCATTAGCAGTGTTGCTTGGAAAATCATTTTCATTTGCTTATTTTTTGCATAGAGGAGTGTAGAAGTACAATCAAACTAAAGATTCCTCTTGGATTAAAGACCTAGTCAAGAGTAAAAATGTTCCAGCGGTTTTTTTTTCCTGAAGAGCTGAATTGTTCAGCTTGTTTTTTTTTGTTGTTGTTGTCGAAGAAGATAGTGTGTCAGACTAAAAGGTTATCTCTGTATGTGGTATACACATGCAATCGTTCTCTTCTTTTTTTGCAATTCCTGAAGTAGGGCTCATCTTATAATCACTTGGTGTTACTTTACTGTAATGTCCTTCTCTATTGTAGCTGCAAGTATTGTGGTGCATATTACTTGAGCCAATAAATCCTCTGAATGGTTTAGCTTCTTTGCTTGGTTAAAGTGGTTTTTGTTTACAACTATGAATCTTTCCTGACTTTCTGGCTTAGTAGAAGCATGTGCAGGACAAAGGTTATGTGCATTAGCCTACCTGCAGACAAACACATCTACTGTTTCCACAGGTTAAAGTGATGTCTGTGAATCAACCTTACTAATTGCATTCAAGAGTCATGCTGTTTAAAATTTTTCATCTCTCTTAAATGATGGTAATGAGTTCAACTGCAGAGACATTCACAGTTAGTGATGTGTGCCGTTCTTTTGTAATTTGCCTATTTAGCTTCATTCTATTTTTCTGGAGGGCACTCTATGCTACATGTTATTAGGAGGAGTATGAACAGTTACTGTATCCATTTAACTCTGGCGATAACCTGTTTAAGGGTCACAAGTCTGGATGGTTTCCGATTTTACATCTGCCTTGGAAAGCAAACATTTTCATATCAAGCAAACTAATGATGTCATTTCTTAGGGAAAAGGCAACTTAATAAGAACTTTTAAGCTGCTTTAGATCTGTTAAAGCTCAATTATTTCACAATCGTTTATTTCCTTCCTATTACAGTCCAAGCATTTGAGGCACAAACTCTTCTGGAATGAAGTACAGAATTTCCTGTGTGTTTTGGAATTAAATTGTATTGAGTGTGCCTTTGTAGCAAGATTCAAAGATAACAATCAGTTTTAATTGAATTTCTTCCTTATCAAAAGGTCACTCGGAAGTATAAAAAATGGTTGTGATAAAGAGAATTGCTGCTGCACACCATGGTTAAGTGATCATCAGATTTTTATTTTACATCTCATTTTTCATGTAGCACTTTGTTATGATTTTAAATACTAGATACTAGCCCAAGACACAATTGCTGCATACCATGAAGTAAACAGGGATTCATATTTGCAGTTGTCTAGTCGTCCATGACAACTAAAAAATCGTAGAGACCGCCAAATCGATGTGATACGTTACTCTACCATTTCTAAAGGAGAAGTTCACTCCAAAAAACTAATATTTTTTGTCAACGTTAATAAAAACCTTGCAGTAAGTTTAGCCACTCACCGAAGTTTCAGCCTCTAAAGTGCATGTTTCCCTTGTTAAATTCATCTTGAGTCCTCATCCAAAACCTTTCATATGAAAATGAGTTTGATTTGCATGAAAATGAACCTGTATGGGAAACACATTTTCATATGAATGGTTTCACACAAAGACTCTTTTCGATAGAGAGGCAAATTGCCTATTCCATACTTGACTTTTTGAATTCGATGGATAAATTAGTTAGGGGTACAGTTGTGTCAGGAGCTCAGGAGAATAGCGGGTGGGAAGGGGACAGGAGGTAGTGAGAGAAAGGGAGGGAAGCAGGAGTTATAAATGGGTGGGAAGTGGGAGGGAAAATCAAAGTGCTTAATTTATTTATTTATTTCTTTTTATTTATTAATGCACTAAAGTACTTTCAAAATCAAGAACCCAAAACGTTACTTGCATTTAGCATCTTCTGAGACTTCTTTGCAAACAATCAAATCTGGGATTTCATTAAGGGCTTGGCACTGGGCAAAATGACTGGCTATGAGGGCAATTTGCCTGCCTGGTTTGACCATCTCAAGGAAAGTTCTTTTTTATAAAAAAAAAAGTTCATGTGCAGATATGATTGATTAGGATTGCAGAAGCCTGCCATGATTTAGGACTGCATTTTGGTGCCATCTGTTTTTCAGGAAGCTGCTTGTAACTTTGTTTATTTCTTTATGTTTTGTTTTGCAGCTTGGAGCGTCGTGTTATTATGCTAAGGAGAGAGCTAGATCTTCTACTTCGTTCTAAGAAAAGCTCACCACAGTCTACTTTGTCTTCGAGTTCCACAGAATCAAACGGGTTACACATACGACGGTCAACACAGACCAAGGTAAGGCTATTTATCGTGGTTGTAATAACTTAGTTACCTCCATAATGGAGGGACATGCAGCACACTGGTCAGCTGTAGTCGTGGGTGGATTGAGATGGTCATAATTCAGGAGAAGGGTTGTTCTCTCATGGATCCTGTACTGTGGGGAACTGTTCTATTGAGGTTGGCCATGTACATCCACGTTTTTCAGGAATTGCTCATCAATAACCCTAACACGGTCCATACAGGCCTTAAAAAGTCCTTGAAAAACTGCCATATCCTTGAAAAGTCCTTGAAGATGACGAATCTAGATTTTCTCTTTGATAAAGATTTTTTTCCTGCAACATTGAATCTTGTTGACAATTAGGCCATGAATAATGAGAAAAAACCAATATCAACATAAACTGTACAGGTAAGAAGGACTCCAAAAGTTGATTTTGATGAGACAGGTGTTAAATGATTATGTGTTCAGTATCCTGCCCCCAGTGGGGGTCTAGAGTATGCTGTATTTTGTGTGGCAACCTTTAGAATGTACCTACTTCAGTGATTCTGAGGAACTTGGGCTCCACGAATATTGGTGAACTGTCCTGGAGAAGTCCTTGAATAGTCCGTATGAATCAGGTCGAGTAGCAGCTGTCGTAAGGTCTCACATGAATGGCTTAATACCCTTTGAGAGGACAATAGAACAAACAACAGAAACAATGCCTCTTAAGCCCCAGCTGTGAACAAGAAAAAGAATTACAAGCTTACAAGAACTGCTACACTTGTGCATGAATCACATCTGATGATATTTTTGATATGAAGCCTTGCATAATTTATGTTCTCTTTGACCCTAGATATATAGTGCAAGTTTCATTCAATAATAATGCTGCTTCATTCTTTACCTTGTTGCGTAGACTACCCAGGTTCAGCCAGTCTTAACTGATCGCAGCACAAGTCCACTCCTGAAGGAAATCCATGTCAAAAGTTCAAGTCACCGTTCCTGTCAGACTGAAATATCAGGTGCTGATATAGAATGGAGCCTTGTAAAGGACACAGCTGATAGGGGTAGGAAACAGAAATTATCTTAAATATACTTGTGTATGATAAATTACTGTTAATCAAGCACTTCATCCTGTACTGAACTCCATGGTAGTTCTTGGTATACAGTATTTGGTGAGCATATTACAGGCAAGTGTAAGGTGGAGTGTGTGCTTGCCTTTCGATTGAGCAGTCCAGGATCAAGCCCTCTGGCTGACGTCATGGACTAGCATCCCATCCAAGAGGGATTAGAAATATTCTTATCTATCAGTCACTTAATGCTTTGAAAACCGGGATAAGCTCTGACAGTATAGACCACTTTGCCTGACACATACATTATATATCACAGACATAAAGTGTACCATTAAATTTTGGAATTTATTGTATAATAATGTTGTCTTTTGCTGGAAACTCATTCAGCAACAGCAACTCAACAGCCAGAAAGCCAAATGCCAATTTTTTCACCTTTTTTTTCAGAACAAGATGTAAGAAAAGAGTTGCAGAATGGTACGAGTGAACAGGAGGTACATGTTGTCATCTTTCTTCTTTTCCTCAGGTTATATATCAATCATGAAAGAATGTGCTTCACGTCATTTCCAAACACAGAGAAAAACAGTGAAAATTAATACAATGCCAGTAGGGCATTTTTATCCAACTTGTTTTTATCCAATGTATTTGGAAATGTGGTAAAACCCCATTTCAAGTGTTTGATTTATCTTCTCAACTAAACTCGAAACTGAGGAGAAATTGGCAAAATTTAAAAATCATCAAAAGCTATGCTAACTATGATCAGATATCCAAGCACCATTGCGGTGATGATTTCTTAAACAAGTTTAGGTTGTTTTGGTATTGTGCCATTATCAGAATTTAAGTTTCGTCTTTGTTTGTCACACAAGTCAATACAAATTAATTTCTCTAAGTGTGTTCAGTAATTAGTGGCAGCCACACATAACAGCACATTTGCATGCACTACAAGGCAGCATGACTGACGATATGAATGGATTATGGTAATTGTACATCTTTGTATTTCTAGGTTTTGAAGAAGAAACAGTCTCTACTTCCAGTAAGTTTAATAATGTACTTTAAGTAGTGAAGTGAAGTTCTCAATGGCATTAACTAGCTAGTCCAAGTCCATCACTATTTTCTCACCATTTTACAATGGGCATCTTATGAAAGATGACATGTTCAGCATCCCATAAGAGTGGTCCAAAGAAAAATGTGTCAGTCCCCATGGCTGGTTTAACCCATGACCCAGACACCAGGTAGACTCTGTAATCACTGAGCTACAGAAAGACTCTATGACGGTGCAAGTATTCACCATGAGTGTTTTTTTTACTTTTGCTCAGTTAGGCTTTACCATGTGGCATGTATCCTGCATGCTGGTAGGATCAGTAATGTCATAAGCATCCTGTATGGTAATTTAACAACTAAGAGATGTTGAATTTTGTGCTCAGGGAATAAATGTGATTCATATAGATCTTAGAACTATTTACAATTTTGCAGATGATAACAGAAAGCCAAACTCCTTTACACACAGTCAGTCAACCAGCCGCACCAAAACACCATGACCAACAAACGAAGGGCAAAAATACGTAAGTTTAAACATCTTCATTATCTTAATTCAGATAATGTCTAAATTAACTAGTAATTTGGACAAAGTCGTACACAACATAATCAATTTAAGTGGGACGAATGTGCATGTCTCTGCTTTGGAGTAAAAAAACTGGAGTCAAAAAATTCCTCTAACAACCAAATTGGACATGGCCTTCGTACAGCCTCGCCCAATTTTGTTGGTCCTCCAATTATATTTTCTTCATTTTCAAATTGGACATCATGTAGTCCTAATACATAATTATACAAAGACAGCACTTGTCATGATCACTCTTGCTTGGGATGGTTCTTGTTCTGGCTCATAAATGCGATTGTTTATCTTTTATTAATTTTTAGCTTGCCAGTACCTCCAACCCAAAGGCAAACAGTAAAGGTAGGTCACATCTTCTTCCATTTTATGTCCTGAAGAACAAGTGAAAGTTAATTTTATCCCAGAAATTCACTAGTAGGGTATGAGCAAAGTAACTACCATGGTTTTAACTTTCTTTACAGAACCCAGTAAACCAAGAAACAGAATTGCCACAAATTCCTCAAACAAAAGCTCAAGGGGAAATGCAAGATGATAAACCAAAGATGTAAGTCTCTGCATTTTACAGGTTTTATGACCAGTGCCAGTCAATTCCTTTCTAGAAAGCAAAGCAATATATAATGATAAATTAAAGTAATTTTTCAACCTTCAGACTGAGACTTCAACTGCATTTCTTGTCTTACAGCTGTGTCCATCAACAACGAAAGAGAGCATTCAGACCTTCTTCATCTCCAGTTAAAATGTGTCCAGTAAGTGTATAAACAACGTGTTCATTGAATCCTATTTGATAGAGTACTCCAATATTTACAAATGCATCCCAGTTGTCAGAGAAAATATTCAAAGTGTTATTATTAATTGTTCCTGACAGATTGTTTAATCTACAATTTGTGACTGGTTACAGTACTCAGGAACTTGAAATCTCAGGGAGTGACATACAGGGAAACCTGCATTAAGCAGACCCCATATTAAGCAGACACCCTCCATTAAGTGGACACCAGCTCAAGTTCCTAAATTTTCTTTTCACATGGACTGTAAAATAAACCTGCATTCAGCAGACACCTCTGTTAAGTGGATGCAGACAGCAACATAAATTTTAACCATTTTGTTGCACAGAACCTGCAATAAGCGGACACTTCAAGGGCTTTGTACTTCTAATAGCTCAGCAGAATCCTTTAACATTGTTCAGCAATGTTGTTTTAAAACTAAGTAGGTTATCAGATTGATGCAGTGACTGACTGGACATTGTGCTATGAGCAGTCTTTGATCTTACATTGTGTTACAAATAATTAATTTATATAATTAAAATACTTTATTATAGAAAAATAAAATAAAAATTAAATAATTAGTATAAATAATTTAATAATTAACTATTATTGCACAATATATCAGAACCTGTTTAGAGCAGACACCCATATTAAGCAGACATTAGTGAGTGTCCCGACGGTGTTCACTGTACTTTAGCTATTGTTTTGTTGATTTAGAACCCACCTGTACAACGCCAGCCAGTCAAATGCATTGAGATGTACTCGCAGTGCAAGTGTCCTGGCTGTATAAGAGCCCTTGTTGAAGAAAGTGTGACAACATGGTGTGACAAAAGTCACACAGACAAGAAATCTCCAAAACAGTATGTGCTTATGGTTGCCTTGAGTTACACATCTAATGTAGTCTAAAAAGAGAGCAAACACTACCATGGACTTCATTCTCAAGAGGTCTGAAGACAGAACAAACTTGTTATTGAAAGTTTAAGAAGAGAACATTTGCTAATAACCTTCACTTTTTATCAGATCAGAGATTTTGCCATGTCTCGGTGACCATGTGGTTGCAAGAACTGACCTCACAGGTAAGATTCAGTTGCCGGTAAATGAGATATCCCTATAATGGCCCCACCTAGGCAGTAGTGGTCAGGAAAGAGTTACCCAACTCTTGCATTAATCTCCCTATAATCTATACAGAGTCAGTGTGTTTCAAATTCTCTTGTTTATCAAAAATGACATTTGAGGGCTTGTGTCATGATAGTGTATAGGACTTTGATTGGCACTGCAAGTTTTTTTAAAAAATAGAAATCATATATCTCAGTACCATGCATCTACTGAGATTATTTTCTTGTTTTCTGGAATGTGCAGCTTTGCAATACATATTTTGTCTTTGAAAACCTCATTATCCCACCTTTTACCTGTTGTAGACAAGTACAACAGGAGGAGTATGGAGTGTATAGAGTGAGCTGCTTTTTATACACTCTCTCTAGGGCATCAAGCTTCTCTGTGACCTTGGGTCAAAAATATAAAATATGCTGTGAAAACCTTCCCTAAGTGACAAATAATACACCAAAAAGCCCCCTGAGGAGTGTTAATAAAATTTGTATTGTATTGTTTTATTGCTGACTGTTACTATAACTTTCACAGCTCCACCAAAATAAATAGAATTAGGATTTTCTTCACCACACCAACTTTGCAAATTGGACCATCAGTCCAAATATCATTTGAAGCAACTGCCATGTGCAGAAGGATGCCTCAAAGCCTTTGAAACATTACTTTAGATCTCACTCTCACCTCAGCTTTAAAGGAAAGGGGGGAATGACATCACTTGCTTGTTCATAGACTTAACTGGTATAGCACTTCATATGTGATGAATGGTACCGTTTGGAAATGAGCTACAGCATTTGCTGGTTTTTAATTAAGCTTAAAACATAATTATTAATCTAAATTTTAAACTAGAGGGGGGCTTATAATTGAAAGTAACATTTTGTTTACAGGTAGATGGCTCAAGGGGGGCATATACGGGGCAATTTACAGTATATTGCTAAAGTAGAGGCTTGCCTCAATGCACTGTACTTAATCTGTTAGTTTCTATTCATTATTGGATTTGTTCATGTCTCCAGGTGAAGTTAAGTACATTGGTCCACTTACTGGAGAAAAGCAGTCATACATCGGCCTTCACTTAGATTCACCAGGTAATTTCTGTTTGTAAGGTATTCTCCTATTTGTCTGAATTCTAGACATCAAAACCTTCAGAATAATAGTTCAATATCTGCACACCATTTATTTTCTTCTTGCACGATCTACACATTAGTGGGCTTCTGAAGCTCTGGTTATGATACAGGATTAGTCATGGTCAGAATCCTCAAAACTTACAATCAGTGTAGGGAAGTAATACTTTGCTTAAGGTATGATAATTGCAAACACTGTATGAAACGTTTAGCAAGGATCTGATTTATTAACCTTCTCCAAAGAATAAATGTCCACAGTAAACCCAGCCACTCTTATAGTAAAAATTGACTTACAATATCTTCACATCATCCCAAACATAGATCCATGTGTATTAACCTTTACTGAATTTTCAGTTGGTCAACACAGTGGATCTCTGAATGGAGTTCAGTATTTCTCCTGCCCACCTAACTATGGTGCATTTGTACGTATTGATGATGTGTTATGTATCACATCACGTGGGGTAAGTGATTGTTTTACTCTGTATATTCCAATAAGAACTTGTGATTACTGGTGGTTAAACTTACACCTACAGTGAAAATAACGATCACCTTTCATGCATCTCATGTTGTAAATACAACCATTACTACTTGTTCCTTGACACCACATTTTACCTTTTGAATGAGTCACAACTTGATTTCCCTCAAGAACAAGCTCGACGTATTAACACATTGATATATTACACTTCAGAATCTAACCTGTGGAAAAATACGTGGTGCCTTGTCACCAGGGATGGCCTTTTCCTTCATTCCAGCCCATTAGCTAAGCTACAGTTATGATTAAGGGCTTTACCTGGTTGATGCTAGTAAATGTCAAGTCTACCAGCCCAGATGGCATGAACAGGGATGGAAAAGTTAATTTTCACAGCATACATACATACGTACATTTTTTACATACATACATACATACATACATTTTATTTGTTATCAAATTAAAATTACAATTGTAACATGCCCGCGGATAGCTGAGCTAATCTAGGCATCCACTATGAGAGCAAATGCCATAAGAAATTCTCCCAAAAACTATAACAATGATTTATACTGGTGGAAAAGGATTCCAAGCCACAGGAGGGGCAGTGGTGATGATGACAATGGCAATGGCTGACAAATAATGAACATACATTAATTGCTTTTTCTTTAAGACTTTGAAAGAAAAGGAAGTTGTTGGTTCATCTGTAACAGTACTTCAGAGATCATCACCAACTCCTACATCTGGTCGCACAAAACATAAGAAAGCACAAGGCTCCTAGAGTAAGGAAGTCCATTGCACAGAGAACATAGACAACTCA
The DNA here is from genome assembly GCF_964199315.1 of Orbicella franksi. Taxonomy (NCBI): domain Eukaryota; kingdom Metazoa; phylum Cnidaria; class Anthozoa; order Scleractinia; family Merulinidae; genus Orbicella; species Orbicella franksi. Next base: position 21,289,982 of record NC_138159.1, read on the forward strand.
GAAGTAGCAGAGTGTCTCGGACATGTCACAAGTTGAACTGTCAACTGGTAAAGTTGATCCAGAGATTCAAGTAAGAGTTTTCCATGATAGAAATAGCTTTACCTTTTATCTAACTTCATCTTTTGCACTGTATTTCTTAATTGGCTAACAGTAAGAATCTACACAGTCTTGAACGCACATAGCCAGTACGTGTAGGTGGAACATTCTAAAGTGACAGTGTTATGGCTGATTATCAAAAGTTCTGTTTCTCTATTTGCATATGGCACTGCTAAATGCCACTAAATATACATTCAAGTAATTTGATAATGAGATTCTACAGACCAAAACAGAACATGTTTCCCAAGTATTTTAGAGAAGAAGCATCATTAAATTTGATTTTGTAACAGAAAGGCAAAAAGTCAAAATTGCCAAATACCGGTATATATCTTATCTCTCTGGCAGTTATTGTTTGTTTGTTTGTTTGTTTGTTTGTTTGTTTGTTTGTTTGTTTTAAGTTGATGTTCCCTACTTTCTTCATCCCTGCTACTTCTCAGTGGCACTTTGTTCTGGAGAGATACTGCAAATTATCAAATGAATGCAATTTTATAGTAAGCTCCAAGTCATGCATATTAAAACATGATATCTGCCAAGACATTGTCTCTTTATAATATAAATGAATCTCAGAATTTATATAATTTGGAAATTGAACTATTGACACTAGTGGTTGACTCTATCCACTAAGAGAATGCCTAAAACTAATTGTAAACAGTTTGATGTTACATCTGATTGATAGCAATACATGTCCTCAAACATGTCTAGTTTAAGTTATAAGTGCTTTGACAGCTGTGTGTGTGGAGGTCTTTATACTTGAAGAAATTTACCCTGCCTGACCTGAAGATTCACAAACCAGTCAATCATCCACTCTTGAAATAATTAATTCAAAGCAATTGACACAATTGTAATGTTTCTTATTTTGAAAATTGAAAGACCTAGAAAAAAAAACATTGTACAGTTTTGGAAAATATCCATACCCACACCAAGGAAGGAGTAAGAAGTCAGGTCATTGAAAATCCTAGAGGTGGGGGCTCCAACAACAAAAAATTAAGGGAAAATGTGAAGCTAAATTGGATTTCTTTCCGCAGGGGTTGGAAGGAGGAGGTCAAATAAATAAACCTTCTGTTGATGGGTATGGTTATTTCCTGAAAAAATGCATTTTACTGATTTTAATATTTTACAAATGACCTGGGCTGATTCATGTTAGCCTGTAAAGTTTCGGTTTTGTGCTTGTTTGCTTGTTTTGCACCAGAAACTCTTGCAATTAAGCATCTCTCAGAAGTGTAACAGTAGATTGTAAAAGTGTTGTAATCCAAGACTCCAAAGAAGTAACTTATGGATTACCTCAATGTAACATTTAGGAAAGGTATAAGAAAGCCCTTTGACATAATTTCAAGAACATTAAAATGTCTTGAAATGTTTATTTCTAGAAATTTGTTCTAGAAAAAGGCAGATCTAACAGATAATTTACAGTCAATGCCTGTAGCTTGTGGCATTTTCACAATTTGGTAGTTTAGTGAAAAACTTTAAAACACTCATTAATGTAAGGTTTTAGTTAGTTAAGTTAAGGTTGGAATAATCAGGTTTTGATGATGACTGTAAAAGTATATTGTAGGACATTAGGTGTTAATACTTCCCGTACGAATGGTTAGTTATGTCCACATTGTCTTTTTAATAAGTTGTTTTTAAAGAAGGAACCCTTATAAGGTGTTTGTTAAAGTAGCATTAAGTTCCATACATACTTGGTGTTTATTATGATTGTTTTTCTTCATTTGAAAAGGTGACAATGACTTACAGTTATTTTTAGCAATTTTTAAGAAAAAGCATTATTTTGAAAAATTGTCATGTTTCATATAGAAATAAAATGGGAATTCATGTCATGCCACAAAATATTTTAGGAGACAATTTAGATTGACTAATTGAAAAATAAAATTACTAAAAAAATTTGCTATTTGATTTGAAACAGGTTTCAATGAGACCTGGTAGAAATTATGTTAAATCACCTTTTCTTATGGAGAGTCACATGGTTATATTGGGAGGAATATTTTGCCGCCTGGGGATGCATTAAGTCCTGTTATTTGTGGCCAGTTGTTACTGGCGTGTGTCAAACACACATGTTTAGCCTTTTCAAGAAATATGTGCCAAAAATCTTGAAACTTATTTAAGTTATTCATTTCTCAATATTAAGAAAATTGGCAAGAGTTGAACAACTAATGAGCTTACTAAGGTTTGTGATGCTCGAGGGGCTTTCATTAAAGTTTCATCTTTTTTGGTGCATTTAATTTCTGTTTGTTAATTTCAATACCCTTGCTGAACCTCTCCACATAAAGAATGAGATGAAAATGTTTAATTTTAGTTGCAATTGCAGTTTCTGGAGGAAGAATAATTTTGTAATTAGTTGCTTTGTACTTTCCCAATTATCTGGGAATGAATGCCAAATGAGTGAGCAGTTTATTGCAGTACAATGTATTAAGAAATTAAAACACGGTGGGATGGTAAAACTTGGTGAAAAACCATATTTTGTTTTATTTGAATATATATAAAGTACTTGTCTGGGCATTGAGACAGAGAGAACCAATAGAACTTTATAAAACTTTTTCTGAAATATTCTCATTACTGACACCATACATTTCTTCTTCTTTGAGATTTTACTAATGTCATAATGAGAATTAAGAATGAAGAAGCTCCAGTGTTGGAAATTAAGGAATACAATCAGAGAAGTTCACTGGTTCTAGAGAAGTGAGGTATTGTCATAGGTTAGGTAGAATTGGCAAAGGAAATTTAGATTCCTGATGGTGCCTGCATAGAATGGAAACTCTTATGTTTCAAGTTAACCCGTTCCTATCAACAGAAGACTGAGTTTAGAAATTGAAATCAAGTTACATCCAGAATATTTCCAAGTGCTGTCGCATCCTCATTCCATGTTGCACTACCTTTGCTCAATGCCTCTTGAGTGAATAACAGTATTTCAATATTATTGTTACTTCTCATGGCCAGAGTACTTCTCTGATTGGAGTTCGTCTCCCAGACAACTGGTTTTAGACATATTTAACATCGTATGGGGTTAGCTATAATATTTATTTGTATTTAAATACTCATAGTCCAGGGAATTATTAGGACTGCATGTTCCAAATGTATGGAAAAGGACTTAGAGCTGGTGTTCAAATAATGTAATTTTGTCAGGATTCAACAATGGATGATTTAAGTAATCTAGGAAGGGCTGGCAATTTAATTTGCTGACCACATGTTTTCTTTTACTTGAGTTTTGCAGGATGTAGTTGATGTATTCACTGTGAAGGAAGATTGATTGATTGATTCTTCATAGAATAAGCATCTTGCAGAAATTTAACCAATTTTTCAGGATGTTTTTTTGACTATGCCTTCTTGGCTTCTTGTGGGACTAAGAAAGTCTCAGGCTTGGAGAGAAAAAAATTAGTCTCACCATTATGCAAAGTCTTGAATTTACCATCCCTACAGTAAGCTGCTCCTTTTCAGGAGTTTTTTTTTTTTATTGATATTACACCTCTAACTGGTTATCTTATGATTAAAGGCCATAATGTATGGTATGTTATACAACTCAATGTTAAGTTACAAATCAGATATTTTTTTAGTGACGACTGTCAAATTGGTAACTCTTAAACCAAAGGCATTTTTGCCTACATGATGGCAGAATATTAAATATATGACTAGGTCAACAATTGAATTCTAATGACTGGGCAATTCAGTGACAAAGGGGTCAAGTTGGAGGTATAGTTAAGAAGTTTTTACTTGCAACAAATGGCCCTAAGGGAAACAGTGAGTTTTGTTTCTTCAAGACCCTCAGTGTTCTCCAAAGCAAAACCAAGGGAACATTGAGGTCACATTCTTACTTTGTTATTTTGTTTTCTTGGCGTACCTGTAAACAAGCTGGTGCATCCTGTAGACTCTGCTTATCAAGTCTATGGGATGCACCGTTACCATAGCTAAGTGTGTGTCCAAGTAAAATAAACTATGTCCATGTCTATCAGAAAACAAAACTCACTGTTTCCCTTGGGGCCAGTCATTAAGTGTTTTGTTATACCTCCCTACTCAAAAATAGAATAAACTGCAAAAAAATAATTGCTTGACACCAGCAGGTCCACAAATTTGCCATGGTTTCAAGGTGCATGACATGATCACGTGCAAATTGAAAGTTCAAGTTTCCCCAGGGAGTTAGTGAGTTTTGTTTGCCCTAGGGAGTGAGTGAGTTTTGACCCATGACATGTGACACATTCTCCAGTCGGAAAGCGTATTTGAGGTGGGAGGTACAACAATCAAGTTTGTTTGTACCACTACCAATGATCCTGTATGACAAACAACTGCCAATGATCTTGTATGATTATATTAATTGTCTGACCTGTTCTCTTTTTTTATTTTTGTAACAAAATATGAGAAAACTTTATTTGTAACTTTTTTTATAATTGAACAATCAATTCAACAGGTTAAGTTTTCTGTTTTATTTTCTTGATAGCTCATACATGTACAAATGTCAGAGTCTAGATTATTATTTTTCCGTGATTTTAAAATAAATTCTTTTTAAGTACATAAATCATTGTACTTTTTTTGTTGTTGTTATATAAACACCAATGAAATACCAGGTGAGCCTTTGTGCGAAAACACGATATCTTGACACATCCAAAAAGATCACTGTTACTATGGTTGCATAATGAAATGTGGCTTTTGAAGCAAAAGTGAAATGGCCTGGTAATACTCATTTTCCTGTGGAGTGTTGAAAAATATTTCACTCATTCACTGTGCACATTCATGAAACATTTTCACCACTCAAAGAGAAATTTTGTATCGCGGTTCAGCCACGTGATATCCTCAATTTATTGTATAATGCAGCTATGCCTATTGCAAATCAAACTTGTATCACTGTTATTCCTGTATTATGGTAGCAATGGGGAGGAGACAATCCCACTGCGTGCACAAATTTTGACAAAACTCATATGCCTGGTAGACTTTTACCTGCCTTTAACATATTGTAACTTTTTCGTCTTGTAGTTTCAATTTTTATGCTCATTTACATGTCACACGGCCACCCCCCTAGTATGTTGCTGCAAATCTTTCCTGTAGATATCCCAGAGACGTTATAGCTTCATACTTGTTTGAACCATCCAGAGACTCAATCATCACTTCATTGTCGGGATGAGCAAAGAAAGCCAGTGATCGACGCACAGTCCTCTGCTTTCTTTCCTCATCTGGAATAAGTACCCTGTGTTTCTGAAATAAAAATACCCGGCTACATCAATGCATAAATTTGGTTAGAAGCACAGTGTTGTGTAAAACTGCCATGGGTGCATAACTTTTAGGGTGAAATGTTCAGAACTCAGTGAAGAATCAACAATACTGGCAAGGAGATGTAATCTTAGGTGAATGAAGTTTTACTTACAGTGGATCTAAGTTTGTCAGCTGTCCAACGTTGCATCAGATCTCCAATATTGACAAGCACAGTTCCAGAAATAGGCCTTGCAGGGGTGTATGCCCCATTCACTGGCAGGACCTGTGAAGAGAAATGTCTCGTTCTTAGTTACATTAAGACACATGATTACAGGTTTTGTTTGCCTCTAAAGAGCAGAAATTAATAGGATACTGGGAGATGTCAAGTCTTTTGCAGTCTTTCCATAATAATATGGTCTCACTATCGAACACTATATCTCCTACATTTGGTAGTATAACATCTCTCACCACATAATTTTTCAGGTGCTTTGTGGTATGCATATGATAACAGATTTAAGACTGTACCATTGCTGACCTCTAATCCACCAACACTATCCTGAAACAACAATGTTATGCTCCCATAGTCACTATGTTCCCCACATCGCACTTGCTCTGGCTTGATAATAGACTCCTCAGGGAGGGGTGGGTAATATAACAGTCGTAAGGCAGTTGGATTCCCTGATGTACCAATGGAACCATGCACTTGTGCAAGCCACTTAGGGTCCTAAGAAGCAGAGGTATATCGAAAATCAGGGGAGAACCACAGGAACAAATCTAAAATGGTTTTCAGCCTTAGATATCTAAGGATTCCTACATGATTATAAAGAGCATTCTTATAGTCTTGAGAAAGCACAACATGGCATGACAGTTAACATATTGCAAACTATTCAAGTCTCAAAGTCTAAAAATTTTATCAGCAACTGCTGACTCGATCATATCTCACTGGATAAAAGTTTACTCCAGTTATATTGTAAATAATGATAATAATGATAATGATGATGATAATAGTAATAATGACTAAGTAAATAACCTTTATTAATGTGGCCTAATACACTAAGCTCATCGCAGTATTGTAAGCATTGCTATTTTTCAGGTATTGCCACAAACAAAAAAATAAAGCAAAAACTTTAAGATATAAAATAAGTATATAATATTAAAAAAGTTTATAGTGCGACTTTCCATGAAATGATCAAGTGTGCTTTACATCATTAGAATTAAAACTATAATCCTGAAAGACTTAAATTTACAATGGTTGCTAACAAATTCAAAACATGTTGATAGATAAAAAATTCAATAAAAACTTAATAAAAAAAGTTAATATATCAATAAAAAGCTAACCTAACGTAAGAGGTATTTAGAAGCTGCTTGAGGTGACTGATAATAAAGTAATAGCAGTAATATACAGCACTATACAGATACACTATATGAACAAGTACCTGTAACTTGAGCCCGATACCAACAACATCAAGAATTCTGAAAGTTAGATTTTTACATTTGTTGAAAAATGATGTGACCGTGGGTCTGAAGTCTGGAACCTGCTGATCTGGCCATTTCTACAGATAATTTAAAGGTATATTGTTAACAATTAGATTGTAGATGTCCTATGCTCCTCCCAGGACCATGGGGTTAAGTAACTAGTAATAATATGCGCTATCCAGGACATCTGTCAGTCATTGCATAATTATCAATAATTAGGAGAAGTTAGATGCTGATCACTTCTGAGAATGATTTATGTCCTAATTATTATAACACATAAATCATTCCCAAAAGTGATCAGCATCTGATTTCTCCCAACAATATTATGCAATGTCAAGCAGACAGTAAGTTACTGAGATTAATTAACAGAAACTCATCATTCAATTCTGGTTATCATGTCTTGATTTATTTTGAGTTTTTAACTCCATAGACATGGAAAAAAAAGTGATTTCTTCTAAGTTCTGCTTGGAATCATGGACTCTTGATTAGCTTAACACAGTTATACCAATACACATTAGATCTGGAAGTTGAATAATGTTACAAATCAGTTTGAATGCCTCACATTCATCACAAAAGTTGCAGATCAACTTGATAATTGTCTTTAACAAAAACCAAGCAAGGGTATTGCACTAAGTAGTAATAATGTTTGGAGTTTCTAATGTAATATCATATACCTGTGACTCATCTTCAAGTTCGCAAACATTGTAGGCTTCCTTTAAATCCCCTGGTCGTTGAGGATTTAGACTGTAAGAAAAAGTGACATATCTAAATTGTCCATCTTAGGGTTACTCCCAGCATTAAATTTGCTGGTACCCATAAATATACCTGGGCAGAGAGAGGCAATGAGTGCCTAAGAACACAACACAACACTAGTCACTTTTCTGGTAAATTATGTCCTATTCTAGACCAAAACTATCTGATTCTTTATCCTATCCCGGACTTAACTGCCTGAAAATCATACCCTTCACAGGGGCACATTACCCCATATAGCTTATGCAAGGGAGTACCTCCCCCCTTGGGAGAAACACCTAGACCCCACCTAAGGAATTAGTAATAATAAAACTGATCTAAACCACAAAGGCAGTACTGAAGAACAACGATTAAAAGGTGTAATGAAACTCCAGTAGATCATAGAAAGAAATTAATAAAAGTAACATTTAACAGCAATGTCACATTGGTTACCTTTCTCTCTCAAGGGAAACCCAACCAAAATTTCTTCCATCACTAGGTCGAGTGAATTGTTTTTTGACATCTGTTGGGAGATGAAAAAATCCATCCCCTACCCTGCGGACTTCTGAAATCTAGCAATGAATATAGACTATGTGTCACTAATGAAGGCATGTTGACACAACAACCCCAGGGAAGAGGTGTTTTCGAAAACATCTCTAAAAGGTACCAGAATCTACATCTGAAGTAAAAAGTTCCACCCCATAAGGTACCAATGAATTCTATTTTCTTAAATGAGAGAAATGAGTTTACAGGTATAGCTAGCCAAAAGCAAAGTACAAAACTGATTTCCTGAAATATTTTAAGACCCACAAAAATCTGGCTCACATTCAGTGAAAATTGCTTATTTTTGGTTGGATATTATGTCACTCCTTATGTAACAACTGTACGCAATTCATGTGGAGCAGACCCTGGGGTGGGGGGGGGGGGAGGGGTACTATACAAAGTTCTATACAGGGAGGCTGTCCCGAGATCCAACTCCTTACCCTTTTGTATACCATTTTGACAGAAAACGTACCCTTTTCACATACTTTCATAACTGACCTATATTATGAATAAATCAGCAAAAAAGTAAGTCTTCTTGTCATTTTCATGTAGTGCCTAATAAATGAAATGATACAGCCATAAGGTGCGTCTGTTCAAAATATCTTAATGAAAGGCCCTTTCAAATAACTAAATGACAGATTTCTCTACCCTTTAATAGGCCTCAATTTGAGAAATCGCTAGTACCCTTTAATAAACCCGAAGCCTGAAAAAAGTACCCCTTTCGGGAGAAGCCTTCCTGTAAAAGCGATTATAGGGAGTATATCAAACACAATACTCATGCACCTAAAATGTATCATGGCATTTCAAAGGCCGGGGGAGTGGGTGGGGGGGAGGCACTCCCATATATGGGCTATATATTCATCTGCCACGGGATAGGGTAGGGTTTTTGAGGTTCACAATCCTTACATAGGGTATTGTTTTTGTCCCTGTTGGTGTTTTGTTCCCAATGTAATCCTTAGATAAGGTACCTAAATTGTATCAGCTAAAATTCCAGTGCATAAATGCTCGGCTAAACGTATAACAAGTGATCTGTTAAAAATGAACTGTATGTCCAAGGTTAATTACAGAAACAAAATAAAGTTGAGCCTTCCACACTATTCTTAGTTTTTGTTTTTCCCTTCAATAGGGTGTCATTTTGGGGGTATGGGCCTAAATAGGGCGTCATTTTTCATGTCCTTCATCCTTAAATAGGGTCAGGGTTTAAGACCCTCTGCAGCACACACCTATCCAAAATTTATGGAAGTACCCCCCCCCCCCTCCCAGTTCCATGGATGTCAAAAAGGAGTGAAATTGCCATCTATTTTATGATCTCTGCCCGCTACTCTTATGGGTCATTCTCCCTATTCTTTGGACAAGATTGCAAAATCAGCCGCCTACTCCAGTAAATGAAACCACCTACTGGAAAATCAGGGATAAAAAAACACATGCCCAATGTATGTCTGATTTGGCTTGTTACTAACTCTCGCATTATTTTTTTTCAAATCAATTTTCAAAAACAGTAAAAAATACTTTCATGGCATCCTTAAGCACAAGTCCACGCGGTACTAATTTAAAAGAGGGTCGTACCTGCAGGGGGATTCTCGTGATGCGTGATTAGCTGATATATTTTCGTGATCTGTAACTTGAAGGTTTTGCGTGACCGTGAAGAACTTGTCGAAACTTTAAAATTATTACCACCATTTTCGAGCTACCGTGATTGGCCAACTTTTTTTCGCGTCGCACAACGCGGAAAAAAGTTGGCCGTTCACGGTAGCTCGAAAATGATAGTAACCGATATTCACGATTTCACCACTTTGTTCTGCGTGATTTTGAAAGGCGAGTCCTCCGGAAGATTTATTGCGACAGAAAAAATCAAACGTGACCTTTGTATATTTATAGCAACGTCTCGTAAGGCATCGGTACTTAGCCTTTCACGATTTTGCTTTCTTCAAACACTCTTGCTAGCGTAAGAGTAGGTTATTAAAAACAGTACCTTACTTGCTTGATTCGGGAAAATGAACTATCCGTGATTCGCTATTTTTCCGATCGTGAACCGTGCCAGAGGACCCCCCTGTACGGCCCTGTTAACTCCTTTTACACTCACCTCCGCATCAGATATTCCGTGCTTTGTTAAATATACAAACCCAATCGTACTAAAAGCCGTGTATATTTTTTCAGCTAGTAACTTAACGGAATCTTCATCGAGGGAAGGGGGGTTCTGACAATTTAAACCCATAATACCAAAATCAACGACTGGTATTACTCCATCAGCAGCATCAGCCATCTTGATCTGGTGCGGCGAGATGTGGTGAAGACCTTTTCCGACGAGCCTGAGGTACAAAGTGAAGACCTACACCTCTGTATTCATACGGCACACATCCAAAAGCCTCAATCTCTCCTCGACGCCTGAGTGCATACCTGTGGTTATTGTTGTTGTGTTTGTTTTTCAGACGGGGAGAATCCGCTGAGCGATATGAATGCAGGCGCAAGGCTCTAGAGTTTCCGGTTAAAACCAGGAGCTCATAACCCTGCTAAACCCTTATATCAAATTAAAAGTTATAGCGCTGGCTATAAACTATATCAAGAAAATGAAGTGAAATGAATTACCGAATTTTTTTCACGACCTCTAAATGCGATAAAATGTTTAAGCAAGCAACCGGAACGATGATTGCTGGTACACGTTGGATCAATAGTGATCCAATCGGCTTTACATATAAGATGAAGAATACAAAAGCAAAAACCGACACAACGTAGGATGATTTTTTGAAGGTGTACTATATTTCGGCTGGCCAAACCAGCCTTCTTCATTGCCTGAAGAAGGCTGGTTTGGCCAGCCGAAATATATATAGTACACCTTCAAAAAATCATCCTACGTTGTGTCAGTTTTTGCTTTTGTATTCTTCATCTAAATGCGAGCGTCTGAATCACTTTTCCGTGCGCCACGAAAGACCACCGAAAATAAAATTAAATAAATAAAAAAACACTGAAACTGCCAACTTCTCAGGCTAGCTGGTTAAAATCTATTTTCAAGTTCATGGATTTTTTCCCGCCCCCTAAAAGCGATTTTATCTATCTTTTTTAAACTCGATCGGTCAGTCAGCCAGTCGCCCAGTCGGCCAGTCAGCCAGTCAGTCAGTCGGCCAGTCAGTCAGTCGGCCAGTCAGTCATTTAAGTGAATAAAAAGTATGAAACATTGGGGAAAACAAGACTGCACTGCATGGCTTACCTGCAAAGCAGCAAGTTTTATTTTGTAAGTTTGACGAGAAAACTGCTTTTAAAAAATGTCCCAGAAATTTCTGTGTTTCCGTCCGTTACGAGGTCATGAAGTTCACCTGACAGACCCTGGGCCTACCTCCAAAACGGTTGTATATTTCGCTGGGGTTGTTTTTGTGGCCGTCTACTCTCCACCTCACCTTCTCTTTCAACGCTCACAGACCAACATTGAGAAAGTTGATAAACTACCTACTTTTCTCCCAAATTTTGTTTATTTTATATCTAAAAACAAGTGTCTTATTACAAGATTCTTTTGCTGTTTTTTTATGATACAATATGTACATGTCAACTTAATCCACCATCTACCTTATAAAACAAAACAAATTAACAATTTTCTATAACGTTGTTCATGTTTATTGGAACCTGCTATTCTTGCCTACGTAGTTCTAGTAATTAACAACTATATATTTTGGATTTTATTAAAACCGTTTAATCTGATATGGTTAATGAAAATTCTCAAGAACGGCTCAACCATGATGTAATCTCTCCCCCAACCCATCTTTGCTAGATTTATAGTCCACTTTGATATGGAAATCTCTGTTAGCCTTTGGCTTAACAGTTCGCATCTTAACTTATATTATCTATAACTTAAGTTTAAGTCGCATTCGGGCTTTCCCTGTCTTTTTGTGGAACATTGTATTTGTGACCAAAGAAGGCTTTCTGTATCAGGGAAACACCTAAAATCTCACAGTTGACCGCTAAATCCGAATGCCGGCGATAATGTTAGCTATTCAGAACGAATTTACGAGAAGTCGCTCGAAATATCTACAAGTTAACAAAAATATATTTTACAGTTTTTCTGTCCTGGCTTAGAAAAATTACTTACAAGTGTACATGTTCACAATCTCCTTACACTTCTGACATTTCACTTGACAACACCAAAGAAATATACAATTGCAATTTCGTGTAACCTTGACCTGCTGAATGTTGTGGCCACGCCCACAACACAACAACTCACAACCGTCGATTCCAGAAGAGGAAATGTTGCACTCACGACCCGCAGTCCCGAGGGTTCCCTCGCTTGCATCAGCGTCACAGTAATTGGGTGATGGTTGGTAGTATAGTAAGTCTGCATCTGTAGGTCGCTTTAAGTGAGTGTTTCTTGGCTTCAGTCTTTCTTTTCCTCTCCTGTTCAGTTTGATAATCATTTCCGCTGCACTGTCGTACTTTTGTTTAAGATGATCACCGACTTGACGGAAAGAAGGTTGTTGCATCCAACACGTTTTCAAGGAGCATGAGCCGGATAAACCATGGCATTTGCATTTTCGCCATATTAATTTCGACAGCGCCTGATATAAAATTAAAAAATAACACGAATTTACGCGCCATCTTAAAATAACAAGCTTTTCTAGCTGAAATTAGTAATGTTATTTAGCCTGCCATTAATCACATTTATAGCGGAAACCGTAGTCATTTAAGTAAGTGTATTTCAAATTAGTTAATTCCCAATTGTGGCCATAATGGATAGCTATTTCCGCTATCTCAAGTGAGACATTGCCATCTTGAATCTGAAAACCTGAAGAAACCGTGTTACGTCGTACTTGCAAAAAGCTACATTCAGTTTTTGCTATTTTTCACGATAAAGCTTTGTTCTAAACATGTACATGTATTTCCATAAAGAGAAATTAAAAATTAGTTTCTTTACTCCTGGGAGAGAGTGCAGCGAAACGAACAAAAAACATAGAAACGAAAAAGGATGAAATTTCACAGAACATTATTTACCTTCCTTCCCGCTTTGCTGTTGTGTCTGTTCATGACAGCTCGTGGACTGTTTCCTCTGGCTCGAGCGTCAGTGAACTGCTCTGAAAACCAACTTCCAAACTTGATGTTACTACTACAACCTGACCAAGTCCAACCCTTCTGTGTTGCGCCACTCAATGAACGGTCACAGTCACAACTCTCAGTATCGCCAGCGCTACAGGAGGCCGTGACAGCATGGGCGACACCAGCTGCTGTAATGGCGTGTAGATAAGCTGACTCTGGACTTGCTAGGGAGGCAATAAATAACGTATCATAAAATTCTTAGGGGAAGGACCTCCAGATTTCATAGTCCCACTTTAAAGTAACGCTTCTGCTAATTAATTAGAAAATGACTTCAACTGACCAAACGCGCTCAGACAAGAAACCTGATTGGGTGAATTGTTAAATCCCTGCTGAACGTATATACCGGGCGCTTAAAAGTATACATCAAGGAATATGCGGGACTTAAAGGAGGTTAACATATACAACGAACTGACCGTACTTGGCGGGACAAACGTTGGTGGCATATTAAAATGACCGTGCAAAAGAAAACAGTTTTACTTAGAATTCTAGGGGCAGCTCTAAATTAAAAATATTGCAAGGTAACCTAACTGTGGAATGTGCGAGGAATGCACAGATTCTCGTTTGCCAAGGTTGGCATATTTCAGTGAGGAATAATATAATTCTCTCCATACACTTACAAGCAGGCAAGTAAACCTAATATGCTTGTTAGGACCACTAGGCACGTGGGTTTTTTTTCCATCCATTCCTTTTCGAAGTTAACAGTCAATCTTTTCCAGTTCTTAGTACAAAACACGATGTCGCATCGTCTTCATGTGGGTATTCCATAAAAGCAAACAAATTTACATTTCGTTCAATCAGCGGATGAGAGTTTAGTTAAAAAGCTAAATTGTTTTCTTAGGTAAAATGTTATGACACGAACTTCGCTCTTGAGATGTTGTAACAATCTTTTTGACAAAAAGACAACACTACAAGATGTTTTTTTGTCGAACAACTTCGGTATTCAAGTTCTCATGGAAAAGGTTTAGATTCTCCAGACTAGTTTAGGTTATTTGCGGTTTGCGGTTTTACTTCAGCATGGTCCAGTATGGGAGCAGTATGAGAACCTAGTTTTCTTAGCCATTACTAAAGCCGGTATAAATTTCTCCAGAAATGAAAACGGTCCATGTTATGATGTTATCAGTTTCTTTCAAGACGCTCCGGTCTTCGCGCACAAAAAGTTTCACATGCATTCGAGCGAAAAATTCAATTCATTAAAGAGTTTTCCATAAGTCTTGTTTTTACTTTGTGATAACAGTTTTCAGTGGACTTATATTTCGTAATCAGTTCTCTTAAGATAACAAGAGGTAACCTTGGCCTGTTACAAATTTGTTTAGTCTAGCTGAGATAAATTTCAAGAATGCTGGGTAAGGACACGAAACCCCCAACAAACATAAACTTCTAACAAAAACAAACCTGCAACAAAAATAATAACTAGCATTTATTTAGATGATGCTACAATAAATTCAGTGCTAGATGTGCTGTCATATATGACAATCGTGCTTCTGGAAATTTCTGTTTTCTATCCACTGATAAAATTTGCCTTTGGAGAGAATACTTAAAATCTGTTGGATTGCATATTTAACCTTAATATTTGCACAAATCAGCTTTGGTTAGAACAGTACTACTCCGAGGAGCAGATGCTGAGAGAAAGCGACACTAGCACAAAGTACGAGAGGCAAGCAACTCCACTACAACCACCCTAGCACCTCCCCTATGTGGGAGCCCGGGTTGGACTCTACCGAGCCATCTCCGGGACACATCCAACCCCGACCTAATTTTCGTGGCGTTGTCAGTGCTCCTCAACGCTTTCGATGGACGAAAACCAATACCGTAATTGTCAATGATTAGCTAAATTGCATTCGAACTAAAGAGTAACTTTGAGTTAAGAAGTTGTTACGTTGAAAACTGAGACGGCGGTCAAGCTACCCTAACTATTAAATCACAGTACACAAGAGGCTGTCAAGTACTGTCTGAAGCCTTAGCAGCGCCGGTTATTTGCTGAGTGCTGCACGGAACGCTAGAACTAATGACACTATCTAGGACTGTGACCTGGAATGCGTAGTGTGCTGAAAACACGCTGATTAAACAACGAGAACTTTGGTTTACGGGCGCTATGGCCTTATCTATAGACTTTGATGTCCAGACTCAAGAATATTATAAAATTGTTAATTTTTACTAATTAAGTCTTGTGCGAATTTCTCGAGTAGATAACACTGCGACTGTTAAAGTGGCAAAAATCGTAACCACAGTATATTTCTAAGCTTTAGATCAACCAAAAATGTTAATTGAAACTTGCTTTCTTTCTAAAGAGACTGCATCGAGTATTCCGAGCTTATATCCAAGGTATGGCACAATTATGAAGCCCAGTCGAGGCACACAGCTATTGAGAGTCTCTAGTCCTGTCTTTTTGTTCGTTATTTTTAAGGTTCTTGAATGTTTTTTACATTCTTTTTTATGTGATACTTAATCGAATTTCGCACACAAATGAAATTGAGCCCTATATGCAGATATACTGTAAAATTACCGCTGTTTGTACAAATGTTCCTTTGTGTTTCTCTTCCTTTCAGTGAAGTTTAAACTTGACTAGGAGCGCGAAATTGAACACCAAAAAGACTCAAAATTACAACGTCTCGGTCACAGAACGAACACAACGTGCAATCCCGTACGCTGTAAATAGAATAAACATCTTGTCGAAACAGCCATTTCCCCAGGAAATTGAACTAATCGGTGACCGCACCTAGCTGTGCGGTATTTTCTTCAGACATGACTGAACACATATATAAAACCTTTCAGTTTTGGAGGCCGTGGAATTTTACAAAAGTGAATAAGTCTAACTTGCCTGAAGCTATTTACTTTGTCTTTTATCAGTGTTTTTCACTTGCAATAGCAATAATTTTGGGGTTTCCTTCCAATTTCAAGCCGTGGATTAGGGCAAATCAACTAATGCATTTTTCAGAACAAAATTTCAAAAGTTGGTCTTTTAAAAGAGGAATCATTTC
Organism: Orbicella franksi; assembly: GCF_964199315.1. NCBI lineage: Eukaryota > Metazoa > Cnidaria > Anthozoa > Scleractinia > Merulinidae > Orbicella > Orbicella franksi. The sequence goes on from NC_138159.1 coordinate 21,306,055, forward strand.
ATCACGTAACAGGTTCAAAATGTGATTGTGGTTCAACAATGCAGTGCTTGAGAACTACGAATCAGTTGATTGACTTCTCCAAACAGGACATCCTAGATAACTCAGTGTGGTTCACCATCGCAACTTAATGGTAATACCTTAAGTTTACAAGAAAAGTCAAAATACTAAAATTATTTTAGCTATAGAAAACTAACTGTTGTCCTAATTAAAAATCCTCTTCCGAGCAAGAGCCATAACAGTGTTACAAGACGATCGTGAAACCACAGTTCTGGCATCGCCTCAAAGTTTTAAAAATTTAATAGCTTTCCAAGTTGTTTCATTCGTCACGGTGACGAGTTGTTTTTCTTTCCTCTCCGATTTTTTATCGCTTCAAAGGGGGTTAAAAAAGCAACTTTTTTTCATCATTAGTTTCGTTAATAGTATCACGTCTTAACAGGGTCAGGGAAATTTGTAATCAGGTAAGACAAAACTTGCGCGCTATTTCGTGGCCTTGAAAATTTATAAAACTCTTTCTTCTGTAAACAATAAAAAAATCGGCCAATGTGTCATTTTCACACAACAAAAGCGACTTCAAGATCACAAGCGTAGCGCCTATGAATAAGGTATAAAGTTATTACCTTATTTCGTTTAACGGCCTACAGACACACAACTCAACTAACTGTTGATAAATGGAATAACTTTCACTCAATCGAGCGCCGCATGAGTTTTTAAAAGTGGACTGATAACCTTGTCTGCCCCAGCTCCTGACAAATAAACTCTCTATCGCTAAGAAAACGAAACCTCTTGGTTTAAGTAAACAGATCTTAAACCTGTCAACTCAGGGAATCATGTGTAATACTTTAAATCTAGACACTTACCTCGTTTCAGTATGGGATCGAATAGTGTACCTGATTCAGGCACAGCAGAACAATTCCATCGTCTCAAACGAAACTGAATCTGGCATTCTTCGACGGCTTCTTTCGCTCCCTTAGCGACACTAGCCATCAGAGTTGGGTGTCTCCGGCAGAGGTCTCTTTGTTTTGTGTTAAGCTGTGGAGTTGTAAAACACATAAGAGCTGCCTTCTTTGCCGGATCCGTAGAAAGTGGCGTGTGTGTCCCTAACGTCCTGGAAATAACAGACGAAGGAAAATCAGTTAAATTCCTCCCATTCCTCTTCACCGGCGATGTTTGAACAGGTTGACATGACTCAACAAAAACGAAGGTAAGTTAGCAATGAAAATTACTCACCACCAAACTGACTCGCTCTCTTTAGAGAAACATAAACAAATAACGAAGATCCAAAGAAACCTCATGTTCTTCGATTGATTAACCCGCCGCCGGCTGTCCAACGAAAATCGCTTTGGGTTTGGTTTTCTTTCCAGTTGAGGGAACCGCACGTTTTTTTTTTTGTTGCAATACTCTGTAGACGTGTCTTTTCCTAAATGCCTAATAAAAGGCTGGAATTGGAATTAACCAGGTGTCAACAGTTTAAGAGGGTGTCATTCAAACCAGCTAATAAAACCCGCATTCAAAAAGTGATTAAAACCTCCAACCCATCGAAATCAAGTCGCCCTGAAAATGACGCAATGTCGCCTTCATCGGAGCTTTTCAGAGAGCGCTCGAATTAATATCAAGCAAGCCCATTGTTCCGTTCAAATAAGGATTTATTATGATGTTTAATAGAATGAAATTTGGTCAATTTGTTTTAGGTGGCAAATATATCGTCGGTTCACTGCGCTGATTAAAAATACGCTTAAAAGAGTTCACACGATGGGTGAAATTATATCGATTTAATTGTCATTATCAGGAACGCTTTAAAACCAGAATCACTCCTTAGGGAATCAATGTGAGAAACGCAGGTTTATCGCTGAAACTGGGACTAACAAGACTTCATTTGTGATGGTTAAGTTTTCTCTCCCGCGAATCATTTTATCCCGATTTTCAGAAGCCGCCTGATGTCAAAATTTATCGGAAGTGCGTAGCTTGTCTTTTGTAGTGGGCGGAATTTGGCCAGCACAGAAAACAAACTGTTCGAGTAATTAGCCGTTTTCGACACAATATATTACATACCTTTCACAATCAATTAATTATAGCTATCCCAGAGCGATCACAATAGATATACGCTTTGTGCGGCCTCTGGGGGCCTTTAAGGAAGGAAGCCATTTGAAAAAGGAAATTTTAATTTGTAATACTGAGGACAAGAAACAGAATGGCAGTTCTCTTTATTTTCAGTTGTTCGCCTCCATCTTTTACGTGCGATTTCTGTTTGAAGTGATTTCTTTCTCGCCGTTGTCACGTAGGTGAGATACCGACAATTGCTTAATTCATTGCGACTTACAGTTATATCCTTGAAAGTTAATCAAACTCTTCTATAACCGGAATGATTATTCTAATAACTGTCTCGATTTTTGTCTGAAAACAGCACGGGCTGGTTTTCCTACTCACATAAAACGACGGAAAACCTTTTCAAAGCTTTTCTGTGATATTGACAACGAACAAATATTATCTCTCGGGGGTTTGCCTGTGACTTTGGAAGTAGCGCGGGTTTCGCAGACAATGTCAATGGCAGTGGCAGCTGGTTTTATAGGTACAGAACCTGTGGTGATATCATAATCCACGACAAGGTTTGGTTCATGCAAACTAAAGCTGTGTCAACATATCATCAAAAAAGTCTAGCGCAATCTATCGGGGATTTAGAATATAGTCGGTTTTGCCCTGTGTAAACATCGAAATAAAGCGGCTTACTTGAAAGACACAACAAATTAGTGCGAAAAATTGTTCACATTTTCTCAAAAAGAGGCCCTAAATGAAAACCGTAACGGACACTTCCTTTAGGAGGTTAAAAATTTACGAGTTTTTGTCATCTTGTTGTCGTTTAAAAGGTTTATCTGATCGCGACATTAAGCTAAAAGACTCGGTCTTTTTAGCGCGTCCTTGGTGTGTAAGAAAATCGTTTAGGATGGGGGAATAAAATCGTTAAGGGTCGAAGGTTGCTCAGGATAGTTAAACATTCGCCTTCGGAAATGTCTCATTGCCAGTAACTACCAAACTATAGAGTCTTCGCACGATTCCTTGCTGGACTCATTGCCTTTTAAACTGGGCCCAGATGAAGACTGGTCATACAGCTTCACTACGTTCTGCAGTATTTTCAAATGAATTCTTACCTACTTGATCGTCAGCTTAGCTTAAGATAACTATTGTTGGAATTAATTAGGCCAGAGTGTTTTGATGTCAAGAAGCTCTCAGGAGTGATTAATCTGTGTTATTCCTCTTCGCCAGATTTCAAACTGATTACATTTTTCCACATAGCATCGAGACTACAAAAGTTTTTTGGTCTACAAAGAATTATATATCCATGAACTTAAGACTACCCATATCTCATACCAGACGTGGGTGTTAGCCTGACCGAAAAGACTGCAGTTCATTGTCTCGGGAATTTTGAATGAAGTGGATTCTTTCAGTTGAATCAAGTAGCCTGTTGTATCATACAGTCGGTGAACCTCTCCTTACGGACAGAGTCACATTACAGACGGTTAACTTGGTCTCAACGAAAGAAAGTGAAGAGAAATAGAGTCGTCCCCCAGAATAGATGTTTTTCTTTTATGACTTGAGATCACTCCAGGTGTCTCAGGAGAGTCTAGATCATGTGACAGGAATTAGCCCCGGTAACTCCAGGACGCACGTGGCAACATTATCCGCAAGAGAACTGGGTACCATCTCTAAAAATAATTTACGAAGGAATTCCTTGTGCTAACGCCAATATCTCTTACACTTCACACTCTCCTGTCCTTTCGCTGATCATATGCAACACGCGTTAGTTCAATTCTCAAACAAGACATTTTTTCCCCTTCAAGCGTGGGCTGTTCAAAGGATGATGACTGGTTATAGTTCAACGATAAATTTTCTCTGATTCTTAATGGTTTAAATCGATCGAGTGACGCGATATTGTTCATTGGCAGAAAGACAGAATCTGCTCTCAGTGCCCGTCCGAGGAAAATACCCAGAGGGATCGCACTCGTCCGTGAAAATGCGGGCCTATAGGAAAAAAGTTGAAAGTCGCAACTTGCCTGTTTTCTTTTTCAAAGTTTACATTTTGCTTAGACGCCTTTCATCTTAAAAAGTTGAACACAATTCAATCTGATCTTTGAACTGGCGCGCGGAAGAAAATTTAGTGATGAACATCAAACACAATAGAGTGTTTATGTCTGGGAACATCAAATTTCCGCGGGGAAGCTATCAGCCGATAGTTCCTCGCAGTTTTCTTCAACACTTATCCGCTGATTCCAACTTATACAGCTAAAGAGCGTTAACGAGGGGAGGGGGTGGGGTGCAATCGGTTAATGAGAAAATAGAACAGAAAACTCACACCACACGATATTTAATACAATTATATGACAATTTATTTTGTATTCTGTAGCTCGCAGATGCTATTTCATGATTGTTATATCATTTGAAGATTAAATTTAGGTATTTGTTTACAATAAGCCAATGACAGCAACAGAAGAGTAAAGATGGAATACCATGGGAAAGGAATAATAAAATGCACCGAGAAAGACCACTGACAATGCCTCAATGTACAACGTAATGTTAAACGATTCGTTAGTTCTCACAAGTTGCAAAACTTTCTCTTCTTTTATAGCGGGAAACGCGCAAACGCGCGAGAGGCTGGGGAGACGCACACGAAGCGCAAACAGTGTCGAGCCCCACGCAAGACCGCCGCGACTCAACACTCAGTGGCCTATTCAATGTGCCTGGGGTTTCTTTATACTTCCCTCCCCAGTTCCTTCCTTCCTCGCTTCATACTACGCACGGGGGCCACGCACAAGACAACGAAACGCCTTGAGGATGAAGCGGATAAAGAAACAATGAGCTATTTGATCTGCAGTCAACTCTTAAAAATAAAATGAACGAATACAAAATAAAAGAAACGTGAAGTCTTTGGCGCGGCGATAAATAACGATTTTTTTTAGTCAATATTGGACAATTTGTTTATACAATGCCGTCTTAACCCGATCACGCCATTCAGCGATGAAAATTGGATTTCTCCTTAAGAAACAAATTCAGATAAGCAGCTAACAACAATAAAGGAAGTCATTAATAAAATAAATTTGTTGCAATATGTAAACAAATTTGTCTAATTGTTGTAAAAAAAATGCACTAAAAATTCACTTGTCTAAATGTTCTCAGAAATCTTTTGGCAAGCTCCAGAGCCAAAGATTTTGTGGATATTGCTCCTTAACCTGCTTTGTCCTTATCCTTCTTTGCATTCTTCTCTTTCAATTTTCCTTTCTCTTCTGCAGCTTTCTTCAGTTCTTTTAAGTTGAAATCACGCTCAATATTGACCTGCAATGAGAAAAGAAAAGTTATGACATATATAAAGTGGAGATTTGCTTTCTCACAGCTAGATCTGGAAGATCACAAATGTTGCCTGTTGGGACCTCTTGTTGATGCCCCTCCCCCCTCCCCCCTCCACACCTGCCCCCTATCCCTCCCCTCCCCTCCCCATCCAAAACGATGGCTGTCCAATTTGAAAATAAATTAAGTATTTGTCAATCCAGCCTAATAAGCTTTTGAACATGGCAAATTCTCTACAAAATGGATTTGCCCAGATCTGGTGCAAAAAAGGTGTAAAGCTACAAAACTGAATCTTTTCTTTCATATGAGGGTGAACTGACAACCCATCAAGAAGATCCGGAGATTTGGTCTGTATATGATAGACTCTTGGATAATCTAAACTGGCTTGCAGGCATGCTTACAACTCCACTGACCTGCCTCTTCAATGGACCTGTGAGCAATCTTCTAAATGCTTGCAAAGTTATTCATCCTGGGCATTACTCCCTGAACTGTACTGTGCTCCTGAACTGTACTGTGCTCATAAAGTCCTACAAGGCTATGTGCCACTCCTTACCTCAGTGAATGTATATTTGGTGATAACACCCCTCCTATCTACTAATGGCCTCCTTTTTGTCTCTTTTCCTCCTTCATAGAGAATCAAACTTGGAAGTTGCTTAGAAACAGCAGATCCATCTACCTTGTGCCTGGGAATTAAAAAAAAGAACAAATAAACATGTCAGGCAATCAAATCCTTTTACCATCAATTTTGTAGACTGATAGGCAAAGCATTGACTGTATGAATTAGCCAAAACAAAAATACATTTAGAAGAAGTTCTCAAATAGTTCATGTATTCTCCAAAATCTCAAATAACAAAGTAACATTACAGAGAACAAAGGCAACAGATTCAGAAAGCCAGAATATGTCTGGGAAATTGCATATAAAACTTTAAATTTACAGGCTTACTTTTCAGCTATGATTGGATACTTTCCAACATCAAGTTTTCCAAATCTAAGGTGACTATGATTGTATCTGTAAAAGTAAGAATAAAGTTCAATGGGAAACAATGAGAAACAAAAGCCGGTCAAAGGCAAGTCAATATTCTTCACAATAAATTATTTACTTATGGCGACGACACTCAAACCATGAACAATTGACATTATTTTTTTCCCTTTTCAACGACTACAGAATTAGCACTTGTCATATTACCAAGTGCATTTAGCATTTTTATATTGTAAAAGAAAAAAAGGAAAACCAGTAAAAATGTGAATCTTGCAAATTATATGAATAGCCTTCATTCTATAGTCACCACAGAAATGGACAAAAAAATGCACTCAAGGGCCATTACTGTAAAGGGAAATAGATTAAAATGTACCACATAGTTGAAGTTGATTTAGAAAAAAAAAAGTGTGCTACCTTAGTGACAATTCAGCAAATGTTGGAGCAAATCTGATACATGGTGGACACCAAGGAGCATAAAATTCCACCAGCCACGTGACAGATGGATCATCACGCAGAGCATCCTAGAACAGGAAAAGTTATTTGAAAGATATGCTGCATGTTAACAATTGATCTTAAAGGAGCTCAGTCACGGTATTTTGAGTTATTTTGGCCACATACAAAATTACCTTTAAATGGTAGGAAACCTGAAATTACAGTTTAATAAGATAGAAAAACACCAAAGAGATAATGATAAACCATCAAGGAACAAGGATGGCTAAGGATGGAGAAGATGAACACAGATTACAAACAACAAATTTGAAAAATTGAGGCTAAACTTTTCAATGTGCGCAAACAGTGACGTAGCTCCTTTACTATGAAAGTTTGATTAAAGTGGCTCTAGAACAAGCCTGGCTTGACTATACTCCCCTTCCTTAAAATTACAGTGCATCAACCTTGTTCCCAGGGTCTCTCTTCTTCCTGCCATCCACTCAAGAGAGACCCTGGGAATGAGGTTGACAGTGCATCTCTCTACTCAGGTCAATTGACAATTCAGTAAATTACTGACAAGGAAAGACCATTACAAAGATTGCTCAAATGATAGCTTGTGGTAGACTCTAGTCACTTAATACTGCTACTATCATCCTTACATTACAGACAAGTATAAACAAAAGATTCAGATCTTACATCAAGTGCTGGTCCTCTAAAGAAGTGTATCTCGTCTGGTCCACTGTATGATGGCTCAGGAAATAATAAAAATAACACTGAGGAAAAGAAACATGGATTGTACTTTAGAAAACTGCTCCAACTCTTTCATCTTTAGAGTATCTTGAATTAGTTAAAGGTACTTATTCAAAAAACTTCACTCTAAACCTCCCTTGGCTCCCAACTCAGGAAAGAAAAGATTGAAATTTTAAGGTACGAAAAAAATATACACCTTCAATCTGACAACATTCCCAAGAAAATTAAGATTTACATTTAATTATAGTACATCAAATGTACTAGCTACTGTGCAACCTTTCAACAGAAATGGTATAGCACCAGGCAAGGACTATGAACATTTTAACATTGGCACTGCAAATTATGTAATGTGCCTGGTAGTCTGAATCCATATTTACCCTGCAGTTTAAAGTTCTGCAATAGATGTTTTTATCCAGAAGCCATTTTGAATTCCATTGTTTCAAATGGCTTTTATGAGATGCTTAGGGGTCAAATACATACAAGATTACCCCTGAGCATCACATTATAACAGCTGTTTGAAACAATGGAATTCAAAATGGTTGCTGGGTAAAAAACGTCTATTTGTTCTCTAACAGCTCGCCTGCATAACAGGCGTTGAGGGGTGAAAGGAGGGCACGCTAGGACTTCCTACCCCTTCCCTAAAATACACCTGCAACACAGGCTATGAACAGCAGGACACCAAGATAATTTGATTACACGAAGTGTCATAGACAGTTCAAATGGAGTTGGCACAATACAGTTGTTGAGCATATTTGAAGCTCACAGCACAATGGAGTTTAGTGCAATGTGGTTTGGTACAGTGCAGTACAGTACAGTATATGTACAGCACAGAACAGTTTACACATAATGCAGCTGTTAGAAGTCTAAAGAATGGAATATCACAAGTCACTCACCTAAGCAAAAGATAAGATAAATAAGACCAAGTCTAAGATCTGACCTGGCAAAAAGAACGAAGTTTGCAATTTTGCTAAACAGGAACACCATGGAAGCTGCCTCTTGCCAAGAAGCTGAAATGAGGAAAATTAAGAGAAAAAAAGTATCAAGGAAAAGCATGCTGCACTGTTTCCAAAAACATCAAGTACAGAACTTATTTGTATAGACAGCATGTTACTACTAGATTTTACTGTTTTGTGCCCTGGTAAACCTATCCCAGATTTCTAACACATCTTGCTAATTAACAACCACCAGAAACTAAATTACAAATCAAGAAATTAAAAAGAAAATTAATGTTATTATAAATAGTTTAATATATACCTGGTTTCCATTTTCTGTTTTTGACAGCCAACACAATGACTAGAAATGATAATAACTCAAAGTCTCGCTGTGGAGACAAAATGTGATATGTTATTTTGTACCCCTTGATTCAGTCATTCACTGATCTTATTACAGTATGAATCAGAAAAGTGTGACTACTTGCACCATGAAGGAAAATCAATCTGATGTGAAACAAGCCATACCCTACAGCTGTACCAGTCTACCCTATATCATTGTACCAAAATTGAAATTTACTGCCATTCAAATTAGTGATCAGGGTTTTTGGATTTGCAAAGTAGAATTAGTAGAAGGAAACATATGTGTTGTAAATCAAATTGCTTTTCAAATTTTGTTGTTTTAAATCTAGGTTAATCAGTTTCAACCTAAAGATTACGCTATATTATATAATTTACATATTATATCACATGAAAATAATTTGTCACAAGAATTGCTAATGAATGCACAAATTGTTTAATATTTGATTTTAACAGTGTTATCTTCAGGTTGAAACAGATTAGCCTTTAATGTGAAAAAATAACCTACATGACATAACCCTCAACATGTCATAACATGTGTTGGTGAACAATAGTAAGTGGAGGTTGGGAGGCGGGGCGGGGGGTCACTCCAAAAAACGTTTTTGGAAGGGATATGAATATTTTTTGGAATGAACTGGAAGGACAAGATATGATACATTTTGTGACGGATATTGACTATGCTAGGAGAACCATGGTTGAATATTGGGCTTGACTGTAAAAATATTAGTTCGGTTACGTGATAAGTACCTGGGTTTCTGTAATCTTACATGTATTTCTTATGGGTATTACAACCAAGGAAGCCCTGTAAAATGTCCATACATTGGTCTGAATGGCATCACTTAAGATCTAGGCACCATGATGATAACTTCACAGTCGTAAAATGATATTACACGCGTACAGTAAGTTTACTCACCCAGCTGAGAGAACATTCTTCTCCTGGGAAAAGCCATCCACAAAACGGCTGAACGCACCGCAAAATCACATACAATAAGCATGCCACAGGATTTAAAATGTAGTGGCCACTGAGTAAAGGTTTAAACGAGTCCAATTTCATAGCTTTTAGTCAGAATGTTGCCCTTTTCTTTCAGATATCGTACTCTTATGTTACAATATTCAGAATGTTGGTGTCATTTTCCAAAATTACCGCTGAACTGATGCGATAACTTCGTTCCCGGGTTCCCAGGGCTTTCTCAAATGGCTGCTCCTTGGCGATTGACCTCATCACCAAGCCGAGGGCACAACTGTTACTATGGCAGCTGTCACTTTTAATTCCGTGGTCAGCTGGAAAGTACGCGTGTAAACAAAGGAAACAACGCGAAAGTGAAAATGATTTGTTCTGTACAGATTTGATGTACTTGTTCGTGAAAACTTGATCCTGATTTCATCGCCATTTCGAAAATCTATCAGGTTTCATCAAGTTTAGAGGTGAACGGAGTTTAAAATATTCAGAAGTAACCTGCCATTGCTCCGTTAGAGTCAGAAGATGGCTGACAATCTCGAGTCGCTTCCTCCTGAAATAATTCTCGAAATAATGTCCTTCTTGGATATAAGAAGCCTTTGCCAAGTCTCCCAAACTTGTAAGAAGTGGTTCGACTTCATTTACAACTCCGATCTTCTATGGAAAAAAAAATGCAGGTCGCTTGATCGCGAAGAAGTCGAGAAGGACATTCAAACAAGTTTCTGTTGGCGAAGTATTTTCATTAGAAACTATGGAACTAATCTGGTGAAAAAGCGTTGGCTTGAGGGCAAATACAGCCAAGTGAAATCACACGATGACGTACCAGGTAACCACCTTGGACCTCTTAATACGGAAACTTGGGGATCTATATTAGACATGGAAATGCAACGAATTCGCAAAGCTGGGTAAACTATACAAAATCTGCCAGTAATAATCGTCGAATGCTCAGCTCGATAATCATCCACTAATTGCTGCTGTTATTGACGAGTCCTTTGGAGTCAACGAATTACTTTAAAGCAGCAGAACACATTTGATAACGTGCCCTTTGTGTGGGAACTTCCATTCACGTTGGTCATCAATAATAAACTTTAGGGACACTTACAGTTGTCGTGCACAGAAAAATATATACAATGAATGTGAATTTTAAACAGGATCATCATTTTAATAGATTATTTTTCAGTTAAATTTTAAAATATGTTTTTAGGGATTTCAAAATATATTCTATAGTGGTTGTGAGAATTTTTTTGAATTGAATTTGGCAAGTCAAAGTACTGATAACAATGAAAATACACAGAAACTAAACAGGGCATATATTAATAAATTATACTTATACACAGCATCTAAGCTTTGGAAAGCTACAATACAAGCTGCAGTGACTGATCAGTCACAAATTATTTTCACCAATTTGCTTTTAAAAAGAGAGAAAATTGTTTGAGAAACAATTTTTGTTTGGAATTAATTTGCAAGTATCTGTTTATATCACTGTTGCATGTACATTTGCTGAGAATGGATGATCGTATTTTTAAAGTGGTAGTTTAAAACTAGCTATGTTAATGTTAGTTCGGTCTGTTTGAGGAATATTTGTCTTTGTGCATGTTGTTTTGGTAGTTTATAGACCTCTGAGAATTTCACGCACCTGGTCATACATTAGCAAAACTTGTCCAGTACCTATTATCCAAATGAACAAAACGCTAATTCAAATACATCTATTCTTTCTGTTCTTTAGTGCATAAAAATATAATTAAGCAGTCAACAGAATGAAAATGTACAGATTACATAATACTGCTGTCTTGTTTGTAACTAAACCTCAATAAATAACTACAACTGTGGTACACATAACTTAAGAACAGTACTAACATTATGTTAGCTATTCACAAAATATTTAAGAATCCTCTTGTATGTCTGTTGACCAGCACAATGTCATCCAACACCAGGAACAACTTTCAAACAGTTACTAAGCAAAGAAACAAATAAGTATCACAAATAAAGAAAGATAACAATAAGATTCTTACAAAAAATAAAACAAAAAGGATTGAAGAAAACCTGTGCAACTAAATTTTGTAATTTTGTAATGTTTGGAGCAAAGGACATAACACTGTTATTTAACTGTGCATGAACACACTATTTTTTTTAAATGCATGTCCTAGTGTAATCATTGGCAGGAACAACTTACCACTGCGCATTTTGTGCTTGATTTTGTCCTACCAAAGAAAAATTATATTTGTTAGAATATCAAAGCAAGGTCATGTTACTAATACAAATAAACAAATCAGTGAAAGTAATAAACATGATTAACTAAAAATAGGAAGTTACAAGTTTCCATTTCAGCAGATCAATCCATTCTTGCATTTCCTGCTCAGTGTCTGCACAAAGAAGAAATGTTCTATAGGGGAAAACTAAGCTGAAAGAGAAAATATGGTATCATATATCACATGTGTTGCTACCACTCGGTATACCACTAAATTTTACATAACAAATTTCACTATTACATATATTGTTCACACTATAACTTTTGGTGTGACTTTTGGTGTGCACAGTTGGCGGTACATAAAGTGTGGTCACAATGGTCTAGCCTCAGTATGTCCCATCTAACCATTCAGAATAATATATAGATTTAGCCAAGCCTAAAAGCGGAGGGCCAGGTTTTTCAAAGCCCGATAAGCTAACCCAGAATAAGCGAGAATTTTTATTTAAGTTCTGTAACTTTGTGGTGAGATTTTCTGTTTACATTGTTTGGCCTTCTGTTTTGAGTTTGAATAATCTCAAAATACACAAAACATAAGCAGTGAAAAACATTAAATGTTTTGTATACAAGAAAAATTTATACTTTGGTTATTTTTTAATCCAGGGTTAGCATTAACCGGCTTCTGATATATATGAGTATGGGGCTCTGTTTGGCAGCCCTTTGGGCCGCGGGAGTTCCGCTATAATTGTGAACTCTGTTTACTTGACATAATCTTCTCCTTGCATTAATTTAAGCAGTTACCTAAAGGCATTTGGCTTTCCGCATGTGTTGTTTTTAGAGGCTTCTTCTGCAAGTCGAAGATCAAGTATTCTGATAGGTTTCTTATCCTGACAAAACATAAATTATGTTAAACATTATTTTATTTAATAATCAGATATTTAGAGGGTTCCACTGTGATCGATTTAACTGGTCAGGGTTTGGTCATTTCTGTTTTATTTAACTATTCCACTATGTCAATAGGTAGGAAATAGTTCATTTGGTGTTGAGATGTGCACATTCTCTAGAGAATCACAACACACAGTACTGTCTCACCATAATACAAGACAGTGCATGGTCTTATCAATTGCAAGTTCAGTGCTTTTCTGGGTTTCCTAACTGCATGCATGCGTTATGAAATCAATTTATGAATAGAAACACTTTTTTCAGCCTTCTTGTCTCAGATTGGCAGTGGCATGTTACTTTAAAGACCAATTTAAAGAATATTAATTATTACTGAAGTTAAGCAAGTTACAACATCCTAATATTACCCTTAACTATATTGAATCTACAGTGCAATGGTGTAAATATGATTCATGTATAACTGGTGTCATAATGGTATATTGAGGTAAACTGGGTACTGTAAGATGAGCAAATACTCAACCAATCCTTACCCCTCGTTCATTATAGTATTGCAGCGTGTTTCTATTTGTGACAAACCATCTTCTCTTCCAGTTCTAAAAAAAATTGAAATCAAATCATTCAATGAAACATCTTCACACAGCAATACTATACTTAGATCTGGCCTTTCTTCCTTCTGAGACTTGTAAACCACATCATGTAGTTCCTGGACCAGCTGGCAGATGTCAGTAATGGAATCATATTGAACACTTTGTGATGGAAAGAAAATGTTCAATGGATCCACAAAACTATTACTTACTTTATGAATGGCTCCTTGTTTGGTAAGAAAGCCTTCCTTGGAGGCAACCTGTCAACCATGATGAGTATATATTCAAATCAGTATTTACAAATAAATTAAATTATTGCGATCTTAGGAATATTTCATTATATTAGTATGGCATCCCAAGTTTACCGCCTAAGAGAGTCTCACAAATATATATATATGTGTTTTTAATTACTTTATTGTATTTTTAAATACATAACATTTTCCACAAAAATAGAAAGCAGTGCTACTCACAGTCCAGTTGATATCTTTTGGTTCCTGTTCAGATGAATTTGAAGTAGACAAGGGCCGGTGGTGGTTAAAAGAGCTCCCACAGACTGCATGTCTGCTTATATCATCATATACTGACGGCTCTTCAACCTCGGAAGGATACGGATGAGAAAGAGTAACAGGCTGTCCTGTTGAGAAGATGGTGCATGAGATATCTTATTACACCCACTTACAGTGTTATGTGCATAGGCAACATTTTTTGACGCGCCATCTTTCAACATGCCAGCATTGTTATTGCTATGATTGAGTGGATGATCGGCCTTAGGTAGGAGATGACATTCTCTAGTTTAGCAGTACTGAAGTCAAGACAGTATAATTATGTAAAATGTCAAAACCTGTTTCTCCTCCAATGATGGGATAATTCTGAAAATGCTCCATCAACTGCTCAACATTATTAAATTCTCCTATTCCAAACACAAACTTTGTGCCTTGAAGAACCAGTGGAAAGTGCTTTATAGAATCAAGGCTCCTGCCAAAATAAATAAAAACGACACACATTCCTTCACTGACAACTCATCACAGACTTATTTTTGTCACTCATGGGCTACAAGTGACAAAAATAACTGATTTGGATGAACAATATTGAACCTCATAACATTACATTTGAGAGTTTAAACTGAAATATTAACAACATATATACACAACCGAGAGCCACATGAAGAGTCAACTCCGATTGATTGGTACACGATACTGACATGCTGAGTTTGCTTTTGCCAATAAGCAACCCAAAGGAAGATGTACAATGAGCCTAGGTTAACCAGATTGTATCTAAATCTTGTAACCAGCTGTCACCATCACCACCTACTTGACTGACACAGTGTAATGTCCAGGGTTGGTTTTACTTGGTCTGATTAAATAACTTCCTTGGCGTCCATAAGAAAGAAGTAAAACTTCAGTACTGTTCCTTGTCAAGTTATGGTGGTACCATCTGAAAAAAGCAGTATAAATAATATTACATAGTCTATGTCACACATCATGAGAAATCAAAATGATTGCAGTTGTTTCAATTGATGCATTTGAGGATATAAAGCCCATTTTGAACTCTTAGTCTCATCTGTATTAGCTATTATACATGACAACTCCAGATTCTAACTACTAAGGGTTTGTAAGAAGTATTAATAATTAATAAGAATTGTTACTATCCCCAGCATTTTATCAAATATTTCCTACGAAAAATTGCCATTTGTATAAATTTATTTAATTGACTTATTTCTGGTAATGGGAAAGGACTATTAAGAATGAAGAGTGCATGTTGTATGGAATTCCATGAGAGTAAAACCATGATAGCTTTAAACCCAAGGCATTCAATCCAGAATCCATAAACATCACAACACCAGTCAAGAGTGAATGAAATGAATAATTCTTTTATTAAAAATACCCCCAAAATATTGAAAACTAAACTAAAATAAAAATAAAAACGCTCCAAAAAAATCATGTGTACGCTTACCATATTCGTGGAGCATGGTATAATGGCACATAACCCATGATGGCTAAGCCAATGAAAACTCTTGAATTGCATTATCCAATGATCCAGTTTTTAATAAAATAATAATAATAATACTCGTGTGTGATGCATACGGGAGAGAAAGAAAATTGCATGCATATGTTTATTGTTATGCCTGTAAAAGGCAAATGCCAAAGGGTATTTTACATAGATGCATCCATTACCACAAGTTTCAGTTTACACAGTTCGAAACAAGATAATTGCCTTATAATTGGTCCACCTACACTTTATCAAGATCTAAAAACTGTTAATAGTTTATTAATAAATAATTTCTCTAACTACAGCTACAAGCTAAGACTGTGAATATAACCAAACAAGGCTGATTTTGTATTCAAGCAGTGTTCCCTTGCATTGAATTAAATACAATGCAAAGATATGGAATTTCTGATATTGTATACTCGTGACATATTCTGAAATATTCTGTTGATCTTAGCTTCTGCCGCCGAGGTAACAGGAAATTTACACATAAGCTTTAAGCTTAATCAATAAAAAAACATCTTTGCTTTGGAAAATGGGTAGCGACACGCAACCAGAAATCACTGAACTGGAATGACACTAACCCAAAAAAAGAAACGAGTCTAAGCGTGATTAAAACTCAATGAAATTTTAAGCTTACTTATAAAATTTATTATTAGCTTAAATCGAGGAAAGACCTGAAGAGGAAGGAAGAAGGAACACAGTCTGGGTCCATACTGGGATTCATCGTCCCATTTAAATAAAATATCAAGTTTTCAATGTTAAGCTTATAGTCTGTTTACAACTTAAGATCAGCTGGGAAATGCTCAAAACTCACGGAATATCCTCGATTTTCTTCATCCGTGATCTGCCCGAAGTGTCCATGTTTTGACGTTGCGGTCCAATAAGGCCGGAAGCCTGGAGCGGGTTTTCTCCATATATGGTGATTTCGTAACTACGGTGATTGTCAACAACAACTACCTTGGGCGCCATTATTGTCAATTTAGGTCGAGTGTGATCTTTTCATGTCTGGCGCGAGAGAGAATCTAGAATGCAGAATTGCTGCAAGGGAAAGGTGATGGTTTTCTGATTTAGCTGGTGAGATTATTGATTAATGTTGTGTAAGTTGAAAAATGACCAGATTATGCGGTCAATTTTGGTCAGGGCAGACACTAACATTGTACATGCATGTTGTTGTCAGATAAGACAATTTACATTGCATTTTATAACAGCTTGATTATAAACATTTTCCTTTTCAACTTTGGCCATGTTGCAGGTAGGCAATGGCACTTCCGAAAGAGACTACGCAACTTTTTTTCTTTCAAGAATAGGTCTCCGAGTTGTTCTCTCTTTGCCTTGATTGATTTTGCATGTACAATTATTAAGCCTAAGCTTAATTACAAACTTGAATGACATGCTTTCATTTCCAAGGCGTGGATAGGAAACTTTTGACTTCTCAAGTTCTGATTTGATGGCAGGATCGATGATGTAAAAATGTATCAAAAGCATCAATTAACTAATAACACAAGTACATTGTTAATAATTCACGTGCTTGCATTAAGCTTAAGTTACATGTAACACAACATTAGGCCTATTCCAAACATCGTGCAACTGGCTTGTTAAACTAAATTCAAGAATTTAAGCACAGCAGTAGCACAACATTTGAAACCACTCATTTCGATGGGCTGAATTAAGTTCTGCACGACTACTTAGCACAGCAGGCCTTGCTGTGCCACACAGCAGTAGCGCAAGTTGGTTTAAAAGGATGTTTTCTTGCCGTGCCGAACTTAATTCATAGCCTGCTGCATCAGCTGTGGTTACTTTCTAGCATTTAAAATTATCCTCAGCAAAGAAAATTTCTTCTGATCTTTGGCACAACTGAATTAAATTTAACGTTTGAAACCACCACTGTTCTTTTGTCATGCCACTGCCGGGCCAAATTCATTTGAGTTTGCCATGGCAGTAGCATAACGTTTCGAATAGGTCTTAACCTTAGCCTTTAAAAACAAAGTCAATTGGCCAGAGGTAACCATGGTCTAATTTCTCTCTGCAGCTTGTAATATTTAGTTAAATACGATGCCAGTTCAGACAGAGCGTTGTGTCAATCATTTTGGAATAGAGGTGGCAGACAGTGTCACTTGGCAGGGATGGGAGCCTGGAGGAGAATATACACAACAAATTGTACTTAAGAATGTGCAGATTAAAACTCAAAAGCTTCAGTACAAGTAAGTGCCTTGCTACACAATAACTGAATGGCTGTAAACATAACATATTCACATGCAAACCCTAAAGGTTCAGAACCCCACTCAAGATTGTACTTAACACTCAGCCGTCAATCTTAATGAGCATAGGTAATCATATGAATGCGAGTGTAATTAATAAGGATTTACACTACAAGTGGTATTTGAAAACTCTCTCAAAATTGCTTGTACCTTTATGTGAGTGCAATGTCAAAGAATTTTCAAATATCATGAGTAGTATGAGCTTTCATATGACTACTCAAGACAGTTATTACTGTTGTTTTGCAAACATGTGCACATCAATAAAAAATTAACAAAACATTGGCCTGTTCTCAGCCAATCACAATGAAATGATTTTCTTTCTTATTTATTTTTCAGGTCTCCATCAAGTAGATTTTTTACTACACTCTATCCTAAGCCTATTGTTTTAAGCTCTGGAACCAGTTTTACCCTACCTGTCACATTTAGACCTCTTGAAAAGGTGTGTTCATTATCAAAGATGAATAATTGTATTAATAATAATTCTTTGATATTCTCCTTTTAAAATGTCAAACAGGTATAAACTAATTGTTTTTCTTGATACTATTTTTGCAGGGACAATATGAAGACCGAATAGAGTTTGAAACAAATGTAAGTTTTCAAGGACCTGATTTTGTTTCAGTTTCAAGATGTGCAAATTGTATAGCGGATACAACCCTACAATATCGAGATATCATTCAGCTCAGAGTCACATCCTCTATGTATAAAGCTGTGCCACTTCTTAGAACATAAATAAGACTTTGAAAGTAATCATAGTCTATTTTCCTCTACAATGTCTTGCTACACAATCATCAACTATACAGTCATGTGCAGCATCGCTTGCCACAAAAATCCTATAAAAATAAGGTACAACCTAGAAAATTTTTCAGCATGCCACATCATAGCCAATCCCAGATGGTGGTTTCAATCTACAAATTAGCCAAGACAAAATGACGGCAAATGGGTAAATACTTGAAGGTGGTACAGTAGTACTCAACTGATGATTCTCCAGATTCTCAGCTCAAAAAATAAGCCTGGGTTTGAAAGGGTTTGGAGAGTTTTAACTGTACCATTCTGTGATTTCTATAGGAGGGTATTTTTTCAGTTCCTATGAGAGCTGTGTTGCCCAAAGCAGACATCGCAGTACCTGATTCTTTAAAGTTTGGCATGTGTGCTGTAAAGGACTGTGTTCAAGTTAATTTCCACATCACAAACACCAGGTAAGTACATGTAGCAAATAGAAAGAAAATGAACCCTCATTTTTTGAACCTTCTGATAACTCGAACCAAAAGTTGTTTCCCTCTCCTCAGTCAAATATTGTAAAATACCTCTGATTTCTCGAACTATCTGATTTTCTGAACCAATTTTTGTTTCCCTTGGAGGTTCAAAAAAAATTGGGATTCCACTGTCCCTTTTAGTGTATTTTGTAACTTGTTTTTATTTGATCTGACACAAATATAGTCTGTGGAATAGTGTCATAGTTTAAGAGTTTGTTTATATTTAGCTGCTGCTGATGTGCAGTGAACAATACAAACTGTAACTATTGTACTCTTGTTTTTCAGTGAACTAGTCACAAATTTCCAGTGGCAAGTGTTGGAGCCATTCTCTATTGTACCAGAAAGTGGCACTTTAGCTCCAAGAACATCATGCAGTATTAAAGCAACATTTTGCCCCAAGGTATGTAACATACACTTTGTGCAAGTTGTTATAACCTTTACAATGCACAAGCCAAAAATTGTATAAGGATCAATATGTATTGGTACTGTTGCTTTTTTCCTGTGCACCTGTCGCTACAGTTAACCTAAATAGCATTAATCGCCTAATTAGCACTTAGGTTAGCTTAAATATCACTGACAAGACAGTCATTTGCTGTCAATAATAATACAGGTATAGGTGTCTTAAAGGGTGACTCTAACAATTACCATTAGTTTTGTTACCCCTACAGACACCTGTATCTCACCCTAGATATCACCAACTCAACACCCATATCCCACATTGACTCTTATCCATAGTGCCATTTCATCATTTCACAATTTTGTGATTACTTATGTTGAACATGTCATGTCTTTACAGGCAGCATTAGTGTATGAAGCCACTGCTGTGTGCACGTACAGTGCTGGGCAGAAGACTCCCTTTACAAAGCATGTCAGAATTGAAGGAATAGGTAAATGACTGTCACATTTCTTTCACATCTTGCCTCAAGGCTAGTTGTTTTGCTATTCTGTTAATTTTGTAACAAACTCTGCTTCCTCTGTTAGGCAAATTTCCTCACCTGGTGGCAAGTGTAGTGCAGAAATCTTCATTGATAGAGCCATTCAGCAAAGAAGAAGTGGTTTTGAACTTTGGTGAAGTGCCAGTTCAAAGCACTGCTAACAGATGGATTGAGCTTCATAATTTTTCTCCAGTTAGTACTGATGTTGTTAGTTGATAATCTACTTTATACAGTGAATCCTGATTTTTTACCCCTTGATTCTTGGACCTATTGATTATTTGAAACAATCTTTCACTTCCCTGGTAGAAAAAGGTAGGAGAAATTTATCCTCAATTTTTCAAACTTCCGGAATTTTCAAACCAATTTCTGTTTAGAAAACCAAGATTCCACGGTAACTTGTTATTGAGAACAGTCCATGGTTGTTTCTTGTGAGTAGCATGGACAAGTTTAAAATCAGATTCCGAGTCTGGGCCCAAGCCAGTCATCATGTTTTTCCTGAGTGTTGTAATTAGATGTGTTCCAGAAAGTTGTTTGGGCATCATAAGTAAATGCTTGGAAGTAACCTATCTGCAATGAGCTATTTAAAATTAGAAGCAGATGGAGTAGCAATACTCCTAACCTCTAGTTATTATATGCTACAAAAACTAGCCGCTAAGATATGCTATTTGATGTTGATTAACAGGTAAATGCACCCTTCCAAGTGCTACAGCCATCATCTGCGTCCAATATTGACACAGTATTCTCAAGTTCACATTACCATGGAGTTGTTCCAGCAGAAAGTACGATAAAACTGAAGGTGATTTGTTCAGTTATAAATATGCAGAATATTTAGCGACTGATTTGCAAAAGCAGATTAATGAGGAAACTGTTGACTCAGGGTCATAATAATGGGTAATCCAAGTATTAAGAGGTCTGTTTAGTGTTCATGAGCTCAAAGAGAGCCAAAGAGCTGTCCATCATTGTTGCATAATGTGCATCATTGGCAAATGACTACATATGTGGCCACTGGTAACATGTAATTCATTCTTTCACTGCAGGTCTCGTTTACTCCTCAAAATCCTGGCCAGTATTCAGTGGATTATCTGGAAGTTATAGCTCTTGGAGCTACTAACTGTTCTGTTGTCAAATGCTCTGGAATTGGAAAAGGTAGACAGATACTGTAGCTGTTCACTGCTCACAAGCTGACAAAGATTATAGTTCATAAAATTTCACGTTGTCACTTACTATTTGTTAAAAAATGTCACAGTGCACGTGGTAATTGCTCCTGAAATCATGAAATTACTTCATTATAGAAGGGATTACATTTAAAAAAAAAGTTGCAATAAGGTTTTTGCAAATCTAGCTGCCAGGGTTGCAAACTGAAACATAATTTAATGTTTTAGAGTTGACAACTAAATTGAGAGTCATGTGCAGGAAAAATGTTTTTCTAGCTTGATGAGTTGCTTTAATTTATAGTTTCCTTAAAGTAATTGTCAGTTCACATGGAAATTGATTGCCACTGCACATTGATAACAGTTGTTGCAGAAAGTCTTGCGTGCTAGTTGCCTAATTTTCATTGACAATAAGCAGACAGACACATGAATTTATAATTGAAGGAGTGTGAGGAAAAAAGCCCTAAGTGACTCCTAATCTTATATTGAATTCTCCTTTGTTATAGAAGGAAGTGAAAAGCAATTTGCAAGGAAAATCTTGCAGTCTATCTGATGCCACTTTGTGCCTTTTTCTACGCACCCCTTCAATTTACGCAACTTTATGAAAACAAATTGCCATCTGTTTTTCATGTGTTTGTCCAATGCGTAGTCTGCGTTTCCACTCAGCTATCACAAGGCTGCTGCCTAATGGGCGCCCGGTCACCTGAAGCGCCTAAGTTATGAGTGTGGGTGACTAAAGTTTTGTTCAAGGAGCCCAAGTGGGCACCTAAACATGGAGTTTTCATTTCCATCTGATTTGTCCGATGACTTCAATCTTATATTTACGACTTTCAAGTCTAAATATTCAAGTAACCAGCCAGCAAAAAGAAAACATCCTTGCAATTGTTTTTGCATACTAAGGTTTTGTATTTCAAACTATCAAACAAATTGTCGTGACTCCATCCAATATACAAGAATATATTTTCTCCAAAGAAGCGGCCAATATAATGTGGTAATGCTGCCTCAAAATCACCTTTAGTTTATACTTATGTCCCAAGCCAGGGGAAGGAAAGCACATTTCAGCGAGACCAAATTGAACTCCCCCCAAATGCCTTTTTCATTTTTATTTGTTTTCATTTGCAGCTTGCTTTATGTGATTTGTACAATGTATTTTGTTTTGTTAGAATAGAATTGTAAAACTCAAAAACAAAAGCAGCAATATAAATTTTTTGTAAAAAAGCTGCAGCACTTGCATGGATGCACCAATTATTGAATTTGTTTGACCATAAATGGTATTCTTTCTCAGTCATGACCTGATCACTTTATTTCAAAAATTTGATTGGTATTATTGGAAAATTTCTGACCCCAGACCCCTCCCCTAAATTTCTACAATTTACTCCAACACCCCCATGTTCCCCAACCTCCCCAACCCCCCAGATTGACCACGGCAAATTTTATCATGGGCTCCCAAAAAAGTGACTTGGGCTCCTAATTTTTGAAATTAGGAGCCCAAAGGTAACAGCCCTTGTATCACCTCATGGATCCACAGCTACTTTGACAATGTTATGATGAAACTCATGATCAATAACAGGACAGATGCATGAAAAACTGATGTCAATTTGTTAAATACACATGACTGTACAGTGAAATGTTTATTTCTATCCCGTATTCTGTAGGACCTGAAGTTGCACTGGACTGTGACTTCCTTGATATGGGAGTTGTAGAGTCTGGTAAATTTGCGGCAAAAAGTTTCAAGATTACAAACAATGCTGAAGTTCCTGCTGCTTTCCAGGTAGGCATAAGAGTGAACATTTCTTAGGTTTCATTTAAATATATCTAGGTGCACCTATGATTGATTCAACTACTCTGACTGCATATATAATTTTTTTTATATAGTAATGTTTAGTCAGCTTTGTAGCCAAGAAGTAGACAGTTTTACTTGAATATACATGTATACTTAGAAGATATAATTTATGTATTTAGTATCACCTAACTGGTGGACTAATGCAAATCCTGCATTTTAATTGGCTACGCTACACAGGACTATTAGTAATAGTCCTCGAATAGTGAAATTGGCGCAATCAAGGGTGACGCTTTCTTTCTTTTTATTCCTAAATAAATATTTCGTCAATTTGCATTTGCTAACTTTATTATTGCCTTTTCTGTCCGACTAGTTGGGTGATACTTAAACAATTAGACCCTTCGCCCTCAAGGGCCACAGGTCAATAGCCCATTCGGCTTTGCCTCATGGGCTATTAACTCGTAGCCCTTGTGGGCTACGGGTCTAATTGTTAAATAGTGGGCCTTAGTAGAGGTCAAAAAGAAACAAAATGTGATCAGTGAATTGTAGCAATCAGTTTTTCATGGACTTGATTGTGTTTAAATCTACTTATGCTTTCTTAAAATTTTTCAGTTCATGATTGACTGTAGTCAGAGTGTCTTCAAGCTGGAAACAACATGTGGTTTGCTGCCTGGCAAAGGTTCTCAAACTGTCATTATACGATTCTCTCCAACAAATCCTATTAATTACTACAGGAGACTCACTTGTCTTGTCCAAAATCAGGTCAGTATCAGATAACATTTCGATTTTTATTGCAAGTGTTTCCATTTCCATCACCATTCAGTTGAAATGTGTTTGGACATTTTGTGTTTTCTTTTCAGAATCCATTGTTTGTTGATCTCTTTGGGACTTGTCACACAGAACAAGTGAAACCAGGTATGAAAAGTTATTGTTGTTAAGTACTACATGTGTATAACTGATTAAAAATAGAAATTAGTTACTTAAGACTGACTACAAGAGCTTATAAATAACTCAAAAGACAATACTGCTCAAAAAAAATTGCTATTGCTTTAAAGCAAATATTTGCTAGTGGACCAAAAAGTTAAGTTCAAGCCCTGCATATAATAGTAAGACATAGCTGGACAGCCCTTTCCAATATACAATGATGAGTAATTATACTGGAGAACATGTTTGTCCAGTTTTTTAGAAACCAGCAATTTTACAACAATGATGATAATATAATTTAAGCATTCAGTGTTTTTAACGGTGAATAAAATATTTACCATGGAATATTCATTTATACACCTGTAGCTGTTCTGGAGAAGAAGCATCTGGATAGATATCATACTCATGTCAGACGTGGATTCTCAAAAATCTCACCAGAGGTAAGTCTTCAACGGCAGATTTTATTACTGTTCAGGTGCTTAAAAAGAGGAAAATTAATTTCCTTGTTTTTTATATATATTCCAACCAAAATCTCTGTATCATGTGTACTAAAGGCATCTACGGTTGAGTGTCGATTGATACCCTCAATCAACACTCCAGCGACATCTCGAGCGATACTCGGTCAACACTGGATTGACACATGATTGACCCTAGACAGACATTCAATCAACATTTGATCAACAGTTGGTGATAGTTGGCAGAGTGTCGACTGACTCATATGTATCAATCAACACTTGATGGGGTGTCTGCAAAAATTAGTCAAATGTACACCTACTGTCGACTGAGATGTCAATGGAGTGTTGACTGAGTATCGACGGAGATGGTGATCAAGTGTTGATAGACATGTTGATCAAGTGTCAATCAAGAGTTGATTGTATGTATGGATCGACACTTGAGCGCAGATGCCTTTAGTACACATGGTCCAAATCTCCTATTAAGTCATTGACTTGTGTGCCCAATGCCTGAACCCCAAAGTAAAACCTATTAGATACAGTTAATATTAGTTGTCTGTGTTTCATAGCAACTTAATGAAGATCTAAGAGCAAAGAAACTTCAGCTTGATGAGGATGGAGCATTAATGGCATTAGAGGTTTGTATTAATTAACACCACTACGTTTTGATGCAAACGTGTCAAGTCATAAAGTTCTAAGCAAGAGTTAGTGACATGCAAACATGATAAAAATTGTTGTTGATCCAAATTCACTCAAGAAAAGAAGAATATTTAGCTCTAAGAGGGAAAGGACACACCCATTAGTGCAACTCCCGTAGGTTGGGTGCTATTTGCCACTATAGAAACAAAAAGAAATCTGTAGTGGCCTGTCAGATCACTACAGGAGACAATATCTTCTTGTCACCAGCCACTGAAAGATGAGACTTGCTCCAGGCTTCTTCTCATTTCTAAAGTGGCAGATTTCTGTGATGAAAGAATGATGCAACACTAAACCTGGTGTTATTGGGCAGCTGTGATGATACAGTTAAACCGTATTATATACAAACACCCTCTTAATAAGGAAGGATGCTTTGTTGTTATGGACAGTGACTTTGGTACCTAGTGCTGTGGTATCTTGTTAACAGTGCTGGACTGTTTGTGCACGATATAAGTATAGTTTGGTCCACAGTGATGCACCTTGCACTGAGTTTGAATGATGTAAAGGAAATGGATATGGGTGAGATCCTGCAATTTTTTGTTTATTCATTTTCAACTCAAGCCAAGCCAAAGCTTTCCCCTTTGGTCCTCATACAGTCAACTTGTAAGCAACTTGCAGATAATTTGTAAGAAGCTGGTTACATGTATACCTAATAACAATATTTCCTTTTCTCAATTCTCAGAACACTTCATCAGGAGACCTGCTACCTTCGATGTCTCAACTCTCACCCATGGAAGAGTTTTTCTGTCATGCATCAGTAGGAGAAACAGTAAGTAATTTATTCTTGCTATGATAATTATAGATCAGAAAAATTAAAAAATTTAACTGCTGGAAACTCATCCCACTTGCTGTGAATAAATTTGAATTTCTGTTTTGTGATTTTCAGACTGCAGTTGTCCCACATGTTAGTTTAGATATTCACCATGTAGACTTTGGAAAGTTGCTGGATCCTAATGCAGTAGAACAGAAGGTGACAACAGTTAAACAGTTTTTAGACTATCTTTCCCCCCAAAAAATTACTTATGTGATTTGCAGTGGCATTTGTATAAATGATCACTTAGGTTTCATCTACAGACTCAGAAGTAAGAACCACCTTTTACAGCATAATTAACAGTACCACATGAGAGTACTGCTCAATAGCTTTCATTTGAATGGTCACATACTGGGGTTATATCCACAGCATTAGAAGTTAGAACCACCTTGTACAGCATAATAAACAGTACCACATGAATGTACTGCTGATTAGTTTGAATGGTCACACAGCAGGGTTTCACCTATAGGCTAAATAGTTGGAAACACCTTTGACCAGTATATAAGAAGTTGATGTACCATCATTACCTGTGAAAGAGCCTTTCAATTTGAACTGCATTCGTTGTCAAGTAAGTTTTAGAAGAATGTTAATTTGCTACCTGTACAACATTTGATACAAACAGATGCTGAAAAGAACACAAATGTTTGCTATATTGAGACAATAACTTGGTTCTTTATGTGTTTGTAGACGGTCAACATTACAAATCATACAAAGGGTAAAATTACATGCATGTGGATGAAAGGTTAGTGCGGCATCAGTTTTTCTTATGGTTAGCAGAAATTTTCATGTGACCTAGAGCTCTATTCAGGCCAAGAAAGATCTTTAAAGTCCTAGACAATATTTGATTTTTTCATCAGGTTTGGTAACTAAATATAGTCTCAGCCTTACTTAATTTGCATTGCCTTACAGATACAAAAGGAATATTTTCTGTTTCTCCTGAGGAATGTGACATTCTTCCCTTAAAAACTGCTTCATTTAGAGTGACATTTAGACCTGTAAGTACTAACTTATCATTGTACCTCTAAACATGTTACTTGAAAATGTCGATTGCAATAATTATTTGCATTTTCATTTTATTCTAGAATGCTGGAAATCAGTTTTTCAGTGCTGACCTGGAATGCTATGCATTTTACAAGGTAATTAAAAGAGGTGTCATTGCATTAAAAAATAAATAAATAAATAAATTAAATGCAAATGCCTTTGCTGTTTTAACTGTAAGTTCAAGCATTTCTGCCAGGTTGAATTCTGTTTAGTACGATGCCCTGGATGTGACAAGTAGGCTTCACAAGAGTTTCTTCCTTGATCTACTAATGGTGAGGTTTAACTATTTGTTTATTTTCTGCCTTGTCACAGAGTATGAGAGATTATCGACTTGTCGAGGACACAACTCTTTGTCCTCCTTGGTGTCTTTCACTCAGTGCTACAGGTTTGTGAACCACTTACCATTGCTTGTTTAGCAAATGTACAGGAATAACTGATTCCAAACATAACATTGCTTGTTGCTGTCAATTTGTTGTCATATGTATCACAAAGCATTTTATTTTTTGCTGAATGTTATTTTTCAGGACATACATTTGCACTCGGTACTGAAACATTTATTCCTAGAAGTCAGTGGGATGTCAAGCACTTGGTAAGAAACATTCCTCCTGCAGCCTCTCCTCGCATGTTAATAACCCTATGTAACTTAAACATGTTCTGTTAATTTAACAGGTCTTTCCTGCTGTCACAGTGGATGGTGTGTCATATAGAACCCTGTTGCTAAGCAACACTGGGCAAAATCCAATCCATTTTGCATTTGACTACCACCCATTAGGGTAAGAATGAGAATAATTCTGATTCTTGTTCTTGTTTCTGAATAAACAAGCAGAGTTTAAATGAAATCGTCTCACTATATTAAAGTAGTTGCTTAAAAGCTTATACTAACTGTAAGAATATTTATTTCTGTTGGCAGAGAGTTTATCTGCAGACCAAGGACAGGCCTACTCACTGACAAATACCAGGTTCTTAAATTTTTTGGAGATGGTGAAGTAGTGTCTTTTGTACAAGACAAATAATCATAGTTTTATTGGAGTTCATTCCAGGAACATTTCAGAATTATTTTTCACACTCTTATCATGGCTTGTTGTTGTTGCTGTTGTTATGAGATTCATTAACTGCAAGTTTTCCTATCCCATTGTTAAATATTTTTTGATTTGTGAATCTTGTGCTTACACCACAATGGAGATTGAAATCTTAATTTATTAATCATTATTTATTTTTGTACAGCTGATTGTTTTCAAAATGACTCCCTCTGAGGCAAAGACTTTTAAACATACTGTCAAGTGCAAGCTTAATGATGCTGATAAATTTACCCAGGTATAGAAACTCAAAGTTCTTTTTTTTAATCAACAAGAATATTGATGCTCAGAACATGATGGAATAAGCATACATAACTCAAGCTGTCAATTAGGCTAGATATAATTATTAATTATCATTAAATTGTACTTAACATTCTGAACATTTTACTGTAAGTGTAAGAAAATCTCTTGTATTTTACTCAGGAAATCAGCCTTGTTGGATCAGCAGAGATGCCATCACTTAAACTTAGTAATCAGGTATTTATCTTTTTCACTGATTCTGAGGCCTTCATTTCGGCAATCATTTTCAAAATAACTCATGGAATAGATCTCCTTAAAGGCCTGGAGATTCATCAACGCTTAGAAATGTATACATTTACATCTAGTTAGAGAATTTATAATTAAATTTTGTATCCCAGTAACTGGGTCACCATTTCTAGAAATGTTTTGACAAGTAATATTCTTATTTTCTTTTCATGAACAGGGAACTGTTTATTTCAAACCGACCTGTTTGGGAACAGCATCTCCGAGGTCATTTGAACTCAAGAACACTTGCAGGATTCCATTAAGGTATGCCTCCCATGACCCTTCTTGTTTGTATTTTTTTCTCTCTCTTTCAATTTTTGAAGCTGAGAAAAATGTGTGGCTTGTAGATGTTCTGTGGGTGAGGGGCCATTCCATTTCCATTTGGTTAAGACTGATAATCCCTTAAAAATAATTATTATAGTGGTAACAAGTTTTACTGCCTGAACAGGTTTTTGTGGAAGATTCCAGGCCCGCAAGTTAAAACTCTGAGTATTTACCCCTCGGAGGGAGTCATACTACCTAATGAAACTCAGGTGAGGTTGTTACAATAGCTGGTCAGAGGTTATTTTTAATTACATTCTGCAAGCTTTTTGAGAGTTCTTCCAGTATCCCTAGTGATTGAGTGCTGGTGACTGAGTGTTAGTTATAAACTGGTTCAACAGTCCTGGCTAATCAGTCTACCCATGACATCTTCTATCAGTTATTGTCAGGTAATTTGGTTCTTTGCTAAGATTTGTCTTTTAATAGTTGCCTTTTCCTCTCCTAGTCACACACATTCCACTTTAGTCCTCATGAAGAAGACAAATATGTCATCAAGACAAAACTTACTGTCAAAGGATTGCAAGCAGATGACCAACAGCTGTAAGGAACAGTCTACTTCTCTTCAACAATGTTTTTCCCTCAACTGTTTGGTTGTTTGTGGATAATAACACAAAATGTCTGTGTAGCTTTTGACTGTATATATAAATATATGGTCCATAGTCTTACCTGGACATATTGCCACTCCTTGAGTGGAATGCTAACTAGTATTTCCCAGCCTGTTATTTAAGAAATATAACAATTTGTATTATACTTTTACACATATTTATTTGGAAAGGCACTAGTATGGGAAATGCCAATATCAGATGCTCTCTTTCTGGAAAATGCAGCACCAAAGTTCTTTTATAGCAATGCTGTGAATTTATTGTTTTTAAATTCGTGAACTAAGGTTCAAAATGGCTTGATTTTGGGAGCTGGCAAATTTTGAAGTCCAGGCAGTTTAGACAGAAGGATAACCCATGAACTCAAACAAAACTGCTATGTGCTTCTTTATACAGTAGTTGCTGTTAATTACTGTGCCTTTCAGTGGCATGCCAACTCTCAACAATTAATGCCATTTTATCCTACCAACAATTATCTTCGCTGACTTCTCAGCTTGTTTGTCTTAAATCTTGTGTAGGGCTCCAGAAGAAAAGACATATTTAGTAAGAGTAATTGGTGAGGGATCTGTTGGGGAGATAGTGGTAAGTAATTAAGTCAGTGATTATTTGCCAAGGTCAACTTTTTTGAATAAAATAATCAGGTTTCGTGTATTTGACTTAGGATTTTTTCTTGCTTCATTAGTGCACAGAGGAGGCTGTGGATTTTGGTGATATTATTGTGGGAAGCTCTGCTTCCCGTGAGTTGTTAATCCACAACAACAGTGACTGCAGTCTACACTTCAACTTACTTATTGACCAGGAGATATCAGGACCTTATGATGATGAGCAGTCTGCAAGAGATGTACTGGGTAAGTAGCTAGTACACCAAAGAAAGAGCTTCTCATAGCTTTCTGTTGATTTGAATGAAGGAAACACACAAGGGTTTTGAATGGTTACACTCTAGGATTTCATCCAGAGGTGAATTTTAAGAGCATAATTTAAACAGTGTCATGGGAACATATACCTACAGCTCAAATACTGGCAAATAAAAGGAAATTCATAATAATTATTATTTTTTATCTAAAGTTATGGCTTGTAAGGGCATACATTAACATTATAATTGTTATGACATCTCTTGTAGCTCTGGAAATAAATAACCAGAATGGAATAATTCCAGCAAGAACGTCTCAGAAGATTACAGCAACTGCTTATCCATCACGTCGAGTCTGCTACAAGTTCAAACTCAGTTATGAGCTTTTCTCGATGTTTGGTATGTTACTTAATATGATAACATCGCATTCAGAAAATACATATTTGAACCTGGCCACAGTGGCCACCTTGAGACAAAATTTAAGTGGCCACTGTAAAGAGGTGGCGTCTGTGAGAGTTGAATGTATCGATCAGCACTTGAGACAACGCTCCCCTTTATTGAAGAGATGTGGCTCTTATAGCAGGGTAGCTGTAAATTGAGACTCGACTGTATTTGATGCAGGTACTTTGGCATTGGCCCTTTCTGGCACTACCTGCAAATTACAGCTTTATCTACAGTGCTTTGATTTGTTTATAGGAGGGCCTGGGTGGAAAGATTCATGTCATGGACATATTTTTCCTCCTGTAGATGATGGTAAACCGTTCTTGACATGCCCCAAGAGACAACTAGTTGATCTGCAGTGTCAAGGAGTGTATCCAACTCTTTCTGTAACTGATGCTCGCTGCCTGGGGAGTGGTAAAGGATACAGTAAAATACAAATATGGACCCTCTTCTCCCTTGACAGGTCAGATATAATCAAACACTGAGCTAGAGAAGTTTTAAATTGGCTGTCACAAGCTATAGTGTTTGCTTTGACAGGTCAGATGTAATCAAACACTTAGCTAGAGAAGTTTTAAGTTGGCTGTCACAAGCTATAGTGTTTGCTTTGACAGGTCAGATATAATCAAACACTTAGCTAGAGAAGTTTTAAGTTGGCTTTCACAAACCATAGCGTTTGCTTTGACAGGTCAGATGTAATCAAACACTTAGCTAAAGAAGTTTTAAGTTGGCTGTCACAAGCTATAGTGTTTGCTTTGACAGGTCAGATGCAATCAAACACTTAGCTAAAGAGGTTTTAAGTTGGCTGTCACAAGCTATAGTGTTTGCTTTGACAGGTCAGATGTAATCAAACACTTAGCTAAAGAAGTTTTAAGTTGGCTGTCACAAGCTATAGTGTTTGCTTTGACAGGTCAGATGTAATCAAACACTTAGCTAAAGAAGTTTTAAGTTGGCTGTCACAAGCTGTAGTGTTTGCTTTGTAAATAATATGTCACCAATCAGTCAAAAATGTAGGTAAACTAGGCACATCATGTCATTTTTAAATTCTGAAACAACTAGTTGTTGTGGGCCAACCTACATCGTAGATAATGAATGTAACAATAGTAAATTCTACAGTAAAATTAAGTCTCGTTCTTACTTTGTAGCCTGAATGAATGCCTGGAGTCCGATCCATCTCCGTCAGAACTCCTTTATGCTGCAGTCACTCGACACAGGTCGGTAACTAATTGTTATAAATCACTGATGTACACTACATTTTATAAAATTCAAATCACTTCTGTGGAGTTTTTTGTGATGTCTAAATCATGCTGGCAACAGACAGCTGGGGACCATTATCCTGATTATGAGGTCTTGATATTTGTATTCAATTTTCACAGCACAAGGCGCCGAGTCCCTGTCAACACAAGAGCCATAATGGACTTTAACTTTGGAGCAGCTCCTCTGGGCGGTGACTCATGTGTGGTTCATCTGAACCTACAGAACACAGGATCAGTTCCTGCTGAATGGTAAGTACATCATCACTATTCTTCATCTGCTATCACTATGTAGGGCTGTCATTACGTTTTGAGTCACCTACTGATACCTTGATCTTCACGTCCATAACCAACTTGTTTCTTCGAGGGTGTGTTGTATCAACAGCAGGCAAATTCACCTGGAGCATCAAGGGTTCATCAAGCATACTCAGGTGTAACAGGTTTTTCAAGTTACGCCCCTCAATGCATATGATGGCCCAATCCACAATGAACTCAATTAAGATATACTCATCTTATAACTCATCCATGGTCGAACTTATACTAAAATGTAAAGTTATATGTGATCCTCTATTATATTTTAGGAAATAGTAAAATAACTGCTCATGTTTGCCGCATTGCACAGGGCTTTCTTGTATCCGAGTGATCTGCAGCTTGAATTGGAGTATTGGACTGAGACAGGAGAGTATGATGAAGATGAACTTCATGAGGTAAGAAATGCAGGTTGGGTAGGAAGGGGTCTGGGCACTAACTGACCTGTGTTTGTTTTTCATCATTCTTTAGATGCAGGTCATGGATAATAAACTATTCAACATTGAACCCAGAAGAGGGAAGCTGTTACCAGGAGAGCGTCACACTGTTACTCTAACTTACAGGTGACCCAGGACTCAGCTTGTACTGTACCTCTTAGAAAGCAAAAGTGTTTTGATTTTTTCACTGCACAACGTACACAACGCAAAATACAAAGTATAACCCTTAACTCTAGTGTCTATAGCATCAGGGAGAAAGAACTCGGTTGTTTGAAGCAGGATGAGCCAATCTACTTTCGGTATAAACTGTAAATTCTCAGCACCAGTACATTGTTAATAACAATGGATCATCCAATGTGACATGTATCTGTTGCATGAATCGACTAAGTATTGCTGCCCTGCCTAGCTGCTATTTCTGCATAAGTGACTTTGCAAGATCCCGCAAACAGCGGTTTGCAAGTTTCAGCACAGAAGGAAAATTTGCAGTGGAAGACGTAACCCGTTACCCCTCTCATGTTGGTCAGGTTATCCCAATGATAGCCTAGTGTCATTTTGTGCTCTGAAATGTAGAGGAACACTGTAAAAGTAATTTGTCTCACTCAAGCAAACAAGAGAAAAGCTCTGGGGTAGGCTCAAACTTGAGCGTGTCAATCTGGAGTCCAGTAAGCTAAATTAGTTCGCCATTGATTGTACTTATCCATGTTACTTTCTACTCATTCATTACTGTTTAATATACACTTGAATTGCCAGCCACCTGTTCACTGGTACCAACAGACTTCCAATCTTGTTCAAGGTCATGAGAGGAAGAGAAATCCTGGTATGATATGTCTCTCTTAGGGTGGTGTCTTAGTAAACAGAGGTAGCACTTAAATTAGCCTGTTTTCTACCTTTTAGAGGTCTTCGCCTGAGCGGGTTGTAAACTATAGAGAGACCGAGCTTGGCACTTATGATGGTCAACCACAGAGTATTAAGCTATAATACTAAGATTACCTTAAGTTGTGGTTTGTGGGTGTTCTCTGGCTAGGTCCAGCGAAAATAGAAACTGCAATGATTGTAGTTCGGATTTTTCTTTTCACTTGAACTAGCGATTGACGTTGTACAACAACATCAATTTCCCTCTTAACTAAAACATGAAACCAGCAATGCCTGCTAACCATACATCTCCACAAAATTAACAAAATTATGTTTAAGCACTTATACTTAAAAACATTGTACTTTTAATAACGTTTAAGCTTTTTTTTTTTTAACAGGGTGAAAGAATGTGTAGTTTTACAGGGTATAAAGTGTATAGCGTGTCACACATTAAAACAGTTAAGAATTTTTTCATTGACCATACCGTTGTTTTTTACTTGTTACTGTTGTTGTTCTTTTTTACCACAGTTGAATTTCATTGGTGTGACTGTGGACCCAGACAGTTTCTATGTACACTTTGCCAACACACGGCACCTATTTGAGCCTGTCCCTGTGGGAGGGACCTCACCACCAGTACAAGTGTATGAGCTCTACAATGGAGGAGCCAGAGTTGTTAAGTACGAGCTGGATATGGAACCACTGGCACAGGTCCAAGCTGTAAGCATGCTTATTTCACTATTGTGTTTTTGAGTGTGTAATTAGCAGCATTTACCTGCAATGTGCCAGGTACAAAGAACATTTATTGCTTGCTGACCATATCGTGCCATTGCCTTATTGTCCAAGAAAATACTTACTTTAGGAAAGATGATGATGAACTAAATAAAGGCCGTTAAGGAGGCTACGTTTCCAAATCATTTCAAAATTCTTTTTCTGCTGTTCGTTGCTCATAACCTGCATTCCCACTACTTTATATCAAAATCGTGAGGCTATAGGCTTGTCGTTTCAGTATCCGTCAGGCAGAAATACTGTCACCTAGCCGGTTGAATCGAATTGTCTGGTAGGAATTTTGCTAGAAAAAAACAGGCCTACGCACATCTGAATTTTAATGTCATCTCTGCAGCAAAACTATGGCTGTCGCATCTTTGAATGTCTGAATCCATCAGGAGAGATCCCCCCTGGATGTGCTGCTTTGATTTACTGGCAATTTGCTCCACTTGAAGCGAGAACTTACATGGTGAGTTGCTCTTAATTATCTTTACTTCTTTTTTAAATGTTAATGATGGCCAATCAGGTTGATAAGGATTTAATTGAAGGAAGATATCCTGGCAAGAGACCTGTGGTCTTAGACAAGACTAGCTACAGCAGTACCCCTGGTTATTTCATGCTAAACTAAAGTGAAGCACTTGTCTGATGTGTTTCTAGGCTTTTAACCTGGTGACTTTCTTGTTGACTCTCAGGTAGATGTTCCAGTCCGTATCATTGGCGGGGAGACAGTGCTGGTCACATTCACTGGAGTAGGATATGATCAGCGTATCATGGGAGATACGCTTCCTGTCAAGGATGTGGGAAGCACCGCAGTGCCTGATAAACAGATAGTGCAGGTGCCTAAACAGGTTAGTGCCTGAACAGTTAGTGCCTGAACAGGTTAGTGTCAGCTTTTTGACAAGTAAGCATCTAATCACAAGCCCTTGCACTTAGCAGTGAAATGTGCTTTACTGCTACCACTAAGAAAAGTTTGGATTTAATACTGGACTTATCTGTGATAGTTTTCGTTCCCTGTCCATACAAAAACTACAGTTAGTTTGGGAGGGCCAGAAGATGTCAAAAGCAAATTGCTCTAAATTGCTGCTTCTTTGATACTGGAAAAGCTGAGGAAACCAACTCGGTAGCGAGTGCCTAAGTTTAAGGTTTGGCCACAATTTGCAACTGCATAGAAGACCATTTAGCAAAGCTTTTGTGTACAACTGATTAGAAAGTATCAAAAGTAGTATATGATGGAAGCAAAGATGAAGAACATAACATCATACCAGCTTCGTTAAATTAAAGAAACAATTTGAAATGTTTGGTATACACAAATTAGATGGAGATCTGCTTGTTTGCTTGCTTTTGTGACAAGTACAGCATCTTGGGTTTGAACAGGTAACAATATTCAAGCTGATACCAAGTTGAATAAAACAGCATAATAATGCTAGGTTGCTTATTTTTCAGTTGTCCTACTTGTCAGTGGAATGCATTCCATTTGGTAACGTTCCTTTGTATACAATGTCTCGACGTATGTTCTTTTTGACGAATTCTTCAAAAGATCACATTATATCCTTCAGATGGATCTTAGAGGGATCTGCCATGGAACAGGTTTCTTTAGTTTTTGTCACACTTTCATAACAAGTAGATGTGTTATCTTTTCAATCAAATCCTGAATAGCTGTGTGGGTTTTTAAAACTGATATACTGTATGTCATTGACCTCTAAAGGTATCAAAATATTTATGAAAATGACCCAAACATTTAAGAGGACTTCAAGAAATTCTAGTTACATGATGCTGGGAATACTTTTTTTTGTCTTTTAGCTGACTTGCCGTTGACTTTATTTTAGGTGATAATGATTGAGCCAGATCACGGCTTCCTCAAACCAAAGCAAAATGTGCTGCTCAAGGTTGGTCAAATGATATTTATAAACTGAATATTTTCTACAAACCGGTTTCTGCTCTGACTTGCTGTGATTCTTTTCTAGGTTTCGTTCTTTTCCTGTGGTGCGCCTTCACTTTATGACATGGACATAATATGCGAGGTACTTCAGCAGTGATATTTATTTTTAGTTTTACAAAGTGAAATATCGTCTTTGCATGCTCAGCTTAAAGGAGCTCAGTCACGGTATTTTGAGTTATTTTGGCCACGCACAAATTTACCTTTAAATTGAAGGAAACCTGAAAATAGTAGTTTATCAAGATAGAAAAACATCCAAGAGATAATAATAAACCATAAAGGAACAAGGATGGAGAAGGATGGAAAAGATTAACACGGATTGCAAACGATGAACTAGAAAAATTTAGCCTAAACTTTTAAGATGCGGGAACTTTGACGTAGCTCCTTTGAATTAACTCGTTACTCTTTACTGCAGGCTCAGCTGACGTGTTTTTTCTTGCAGATTGTTGATGAAACGGAGATGGCAGAGTATAACCAGCGTCTTATAGACTGGACTAGCATGAAGGAGGAAAAACAATACACCTTTACAATAACAGAAGATGATTTGAAAAGACCTCAGTCAGGACCGCATCTTAAATCCATCAGCCATCCAAGTCGAGGCAAGTCTCAATCTGAAGGAGACTTGAGGAAGTATCGAGCTCTGCCTCCAATAAGATCACCCAGGGAAACAAAAAGAAAAAAGAGCAGCAGATCATCTCGCCCAGAGACTCCGCCACAACCCGTGCCTCCAGAATCATTCCTGCTTCATCTGGGAATCACAGCTAGGACGCATGCGATAGGAGAGTTTTATGGCAGCTTCCCAGCAGCCGTGAACAGATTTTTGATCGACCAGTGAGTAGTTCCCATTTAGACCAAAAGTATAATAAATGCTGTTACTGTTTTAAAGCACTTTTCTGTATATAAGATTAGCTGTAGTGTGCCGTAAAAACTGGAACGTTATGGAACAGTTTTATTTGAGTTGGTCAGGCTTTAAGACCTGATTCTTCTGTTTTACTGGTTGTTTCAATAGACAACGTCCCGTGTAACATGTTGCTTTACAATTTGCAGGCGTTACGTGTTGTCTCGAGGGACTGATGACCAAGAGAAAGAGGAACTGTCAGCCTTAGTCTCCTGTGCGCGACCGGAAATGACGATCATTCAGGATGTGCTGTCTGTGATTTTAAGGTAATTGTCTTCATCCTTTCATCATTTTAATTGGGAGGACGAGGGTACTGTGACGGACACACGGAACAAACGAAAATAAAGCTGAAAACAAGACATTGGACATAAGCTAATGGAAATTTCTTCCCTTATGTAGTACTCTTGTTCATGGCGTCTCTGACAGTTGACAAGGGCTTTTTATCTCCTATTTTACTAATTATATACTCAGGATAAACAAGCGGATAAGGAAGGTGGAAAGAGATGTTATAGTGAGTGTGTTATACAAATAATAATGCTACACATTAGACTTGTTCTGTTTGTGTTAATACAGGGGTCTGCTTGATGATGACAATTTCTATCAAAGAATGTCCGAGATAGACCAGGAGCCTGTACCCTACTTTAGACAACTGTACGAAACGCAGTACACAAGTAGCCCCAGGCCTTCCTCTGCCAGTAGTCAAAGTAGTGACCAGTCTCGTCCTGGTGAGGAGTTTGGTGGCGAACTGGAACAGCTGCCTGGTAGCAAACAGGTAAAAAATGAAAAACAACACCACACGCTGAATGAGAAAAAAATGAGTGTCACGGACCAAATTCTGGTAGTGGTTTGTAAGAGCGACAATAAGTAAAAAGAAAATGTTCTTCGCTATGAAAGAATACCTTTTCTGCCTTCATTCATGTGCTTACTGGAACAATAAAATAATTTAATTACATTGTTCCAGAAAATATCCATTACTCCTCCCCCACCAGAAAATGAACCCCCCCCTCCCACTCCCCCAAAAAATGTTGGTTAAGCTCACTCTTGAAAGCCCATGTAGCTGTTAACTCTATTTGTGTTACACAGCAAACTGGCAGTGATCACAGTCGTGAGGCTGGAGCAGCAGAAGAAAGAGTCATGAGTAGGACACGTCAGATAATACAGCGCACGTCTGAATCATCACTCTCCCTAGCAGCTGACAGATTGATGGACACAGACGGTGATGCGGAAACACTGACAGCACAGAGACAAACAGTGCGCAGGTTTGTGCAATAAACGCTCCAAACAACGTGAATTTTCACCTTTCAATGTCTAAACCCTGTACAGACAATTTAAAAAGGTTTACAGTATTTTCCTCGGTTTGGCGCATTTAAATTTCAAGTTCTCCCTCATTTTTAGATTGTTGAGAAGTGTCTTAATGTTCTTCCAAATTGTGCAATCTAATTCTTTTTACTTTTACCCTTGTCATTGCAAGACTGCAGTTCGCGTTAAATTCCTTCAGGAATTTTACGTTCTTGTTCGCGTTTTGCCCTTGAATGATCTCGTATAGAAGTCTCCTTGAAGTTTTCAAGTTGCACGTGTACTTCTGTGCTGGGTATGGCTTTGAGCCAGTGTACAGTGTGCAAGAATGAGCTAGGGGCTGGAGTTTCTTTGGCTTAGCTGCACAGCCGTCTGCTAGGGCATTCTCCCATTTCCCATGCCCTATTTGCTGATCTGTAGTTTATCACATTATCTCTTTTAGATTGCCTGAGTTTGAGTCACTGGTGGAGTCCATTCTTGAAAATTCACTTCTGAACTTGCTGACTGAAGCGAATCATGGGGAGGTGAACCTGACATCACGGACAAGAGTGATAGCCTTGCCGCCCAATAGAGCAGCACACAAGGCAATAAGATAGCGTAAAATAACAGTCATATTGCACGGGAAGCTTGTAAATAATAAATTATTTTTCCTGCATCAGAAAATGAGGCAACCTCGGAACAAGAAAGAGCTCCATATTCAAAATACTTAAGACAGTATCAAAAAACACCTTTTTAAAATGTATGGTGAAAGATGTATCAATGTTGTGTTTTACATTAATTTTGGTCTGTACAGAGTATTTTATATCTTAAAGCTATTGTTCACGGTTTTGTGTGTAGATGGAATCTGAATCTGAGTTTTCCTATCTTAACCTTCAAACCTTTGAATGTTACATGAATGTATAATAAAAGTTTGACGCTCCTAGACATGTTCTCTTTGTTTGATTAAATTTCAAGTTATTAATGTGTAACTGTAGTACACTACCCTAGGTGACCCCAGCTAACCCAATAACACACCTAATGTTAATCACTGGCTAATATTTAGCTCTTATTAACCGAGCAGGTGGTAGTACACACAACCAAGATCAAGATTCTCCCATACAGACCGACTAAGCTCGGTTAATAAGATGTTTATTATATGGCAAACAAGAACAATTTAATTCATTTAATGAAACTGGTTTGTACTGACATTTTGCTCGCAAACCGCGATGAGCTCGATTTAATTCTGCTGAAGTTTGCTCATCCTCTTTACTTTTTTTTTCTCATCAGGCTTTTTGGCACTTCCATAAATAAATATTGTCAGAAGAAAATAGTAAATGATTTTGCATTTTATTTTGCAACTTTTTCATGCAAAACATTACCAGTCTAGATGGGAAAATTTAGACCGTTTTCGCTTTCAATATTGATTTATGCCAATCAAATT
This sequence comes from Orbicella franksi, assembly GCF_964199315.1. Lineage (NCBI taxonomy): Eukaryota > Metazoa > Cnidaria > Anthozoa > Scleractinia > Merulinidae > Orbicella > Orbicella franksi. Next base: position 21,345,728 of record NC_138159.1, read on the forward strand.
TGTGAATTTGGTAGTTCCCAGTCCTTGTGAGACAGAGCCATACAATAAAGGATTAGAATAAATTTTGAAATCTGGTTTGGAACTTTTCAGTGAGGTTTTTGTCATTATATTTTAAGTCTTTTGGCTTTAATGTGACTGTCAGTACACAAAACCTTTTGTAGTGAAAGTGCTTTTACACACTTTGAGCAAAATGTCCATGAAACTCTGGTTGTCAAAACCAAGAAAATACTAACATCTCAAACATCAAATATCAACAAAATCAATAAAAACTATTTTAAAAGATCAACATAGTCTTGATTAGGAAAAACCTCATTAGGATTATTTCAATTTCGTCACACATTTACACCATATGTGACTAAAACATAATAAATAGGCCTACTATGTATGTGAAAGGAAATGCAAAACAAAGTTGAAATTAAAACTTAAATGACTTTTAATAGCTGGTATACGATTGATTGACCCTGAGTGACGCAAGCTTATGGTCTAATGTTGCATTGACTGATGATAGCAGTCACGATTCTTGATGCTGACCAAAAGCCGCCTCTGGGGACAAGAATGTCACATAGCCAGCAGCCTTTCAAATTTACTAAAATAAAAGAAAGTGTTTACTTATGTAAATAGGTCAACTCCAATAGGATTGGTATGGGACATCAACATGGCTACCATGATGTCGTGAAAACACTCTACAGTAAGAGCAGTGATAACAGATGAATTCCTCTCACAGCTACCACTCATTATTATTGTAAAAGGCACAAGAACACGGAAAGTCTCATCCACAAAGGCTCATAATAAAACTGATTGATAAAACAAATTATTAGACAAGCTTGGCCTTGTAACAAGAAGAAAGAGTAAACTACAGTCCATTGACAATTAACTATTTTAACACTAAGTTAATTAAAAGTTCAGTTTTTTCTTTCATATGCTAATTGTCTCATTGGTAATTAAAATTACATCTATGTGAGCCACTAAAAGCAAAGAGGCACCATAAAATTAAAGGTTCCTGACTTCGACTGTTTCATAATTAACAATGATATAGGAGAACCTTTGTTCACAACAATTGCCTTGTTAGTATAAAATTTTGATTGTACCTGTGGCCAATGTGCCAGATGGAAACAATGAACTCAGCAAAGATTCTCCTTTGCCAGTCACTTTGTCTCTGTTCCATGATATTTAAACAAATATTTCTGTGTAATATATATCCTCATTCTTACTGTACAATAAATACATTATTCTGACTGAAAATGCAAATACTGTCCAAAATACTTACTGACCTTTTGGCATTAAAATAATTTTCTTCACACAACCAGAAAACTATATGTACTAAATAAAGAGAGTTTTTACTATTGGAATAGATAACATCACAATAAATACCATCAGAATATAGAAACTTCATATGTGAAATTAAAAATTTGAAAGTCTGTGAGCATTAAAATTCTTTGATTCTGATGCAAGATGAACAAGCTGCAAACCCTACCAGTAATGAAACTGTTCATGCTTTTTGTGTACAGATCATAATTACAGTGGACCCCACCTTACGACCACCCCGTTGATACGAGCACCTCGTTATTACGGCCACTTTATTCTGGCCCAAAAAAAAGCTCAGTCAGTCATTTTCTTATTTAAAGAACCCCTTTAATACGACCACCCCATTAATGCGACCAATTTTTCATGGCCCGAAGGTGATCGTATTAACAGGGTTCCACTGTATTATACTTGCTTGTGTGGATTTGTGTCACCATTTTGTTTTGCTTTTCTTCAGAAATAGCACGATAAAGATTAATCTAACTAAGAGTATTTTGATCCAACCGTTTTAAGAATATAAAGTGTTAAAATCTACAACTTGGACTGAAACAGTACATTCCTGGTGTCTGTAATTTTCACTCCCATTCTGTTCTTCATGACTTTCTCAACTGCATTACAGATGTGTTCCAGATACCAGAATGAAACTCGCTTGTGCACAGGAAGATACAACACATGATCTATCAAGTATTTTGAATTGTGCGGAAACAGAATGTCATCTTTCTCCTTGCTAAAGGCATTGTTTGTACCAGTTGTGCTGACGGGTGGAGAGCACACAAACTCTGCAGATGTTGGCATTTCATTTGGTACATTTCTTGATGTGGGTGCTGTTTTGCTTGCTGTACTGCCAGCTGAGGAGGACATTCCCACAGCAGCACCAACTTCTGTTTGAGACAACAAACTAGAATAAATAGGTTTCCCCGCCTTGATTTCTTGCCTTGTCTTGGATCCATCTGCTTGATCTGCCTCACTCTGCTTTGTTCTAAAAACAGTGGAAAGTTGTGTTGCTCCTTTGTATGCCTCTACACCTTCTTTTTCCAGTGCTTTTACAACTTCATCTGGATTGTCCTGTAACAAGGAAATATGATTATTAACACATAAGGCTTTAAAAGTAAATCACACACACTAATCTGTGGTTTATTGCCTCAATAAGCCACCTGTGAAAAATGAGAAGATATTGTAGATAATGTTGATTTACAAGTTCTCCAAGTGTCATTCTATCACTGTCATTAATTATCATGGCTATTTGCCGATACTCACCACAACCAGTGGAAACAACCAATAACTCTTGATGTCTGCTTTTTTGCCAGGAACAAACACATTGCTTGGAAGATTGCTGCTTACAAAATCTCCTTTCAACTTGATGGTGCGAAAGTCTTTGGTGCTCACTCTTCTCAGCCGGTACAGCATGAACTTCAGCAGCATGGCACATGGTTGATACTGAAGTTTATTTATGGTTACACCACCAGGAAATGCACGCAGGAGAGAAATGAAATACTCTTTATATCTGAATCCCAAGAGATGAAAAGAATTTATAAACAGCCAGTTCAACAGAGAATTATTAAATCCAGCCATCATGAGCAAAGAGTAACAAGTCAGCTTCCTGAAGTAGGTCCATTGACTCTGAACAGGAAACTCTTCCAACTTGGCTCTCATTTTCTTTAAAATTTCAGGGTTTTTAACTCGAACCATTGCCCCACCCAAAGATGTATAGTACTTAATTGATCCAAAACTGAAAAATGTCAGGTCTGAGAGTTTGTGGCCTTTCCTTTTCAAACCTTGAAATGACTCAGCACAATCTTCTAATACATAAAGCCCATGCGAATGTGCCACCTGGAACACTTTGTCCAAATTAATCCATTTGCCGTACAAGTGGGCTGCCACAATAGCAACAGTTTTGTCCGTCACGGCAAGTTCAACAAGTTCAGGTTTGGGTGCCAGTGTGTCGAGATCCAGATCAACTGGGACAACCTTTAGTCCATGACTCTCAACCACAGACACCATGTCTGGAATATTAATTGCTGTGAAAATTACTTCTGAGCCAACAGGAAAGTCCATGACAGTTAGGAAGACATCCAAAGCAGTCCTTATGGAAAAAGTAGCTAGCCATTGTTCAGATCCACCAAACAATGTCTCGAGTTTGCTTTGAAGTTGTTTCCGTTCTTGAGAAGTGTTATGGGTAGTTGAATACCTGAAGGCAGTTAGAATGTCTTTCCATGTTGCATCTAAATTAATGCAAAAAAAAAAGATCATTAACAGGTGTATGTCCCCCCCTCCCCACCCCCCACCCCTATCCTAGACTAGGGACTATTACATTTGTTCTGGGCTTACTGTGCAGGTGCTTAGAAATGCTGTCAAACATGAACATTAAAATTGCCACACTTCAATAATCATGACCTCTCTACTTCCCTTGCCTTTGTTTGACCCTGCACATTAACATTATACAGGAACCATCACAGATGCACTTGCAGATTATCACTATGATAGCACCCATAGCAATAAACCTGGAGGATTGTACTGAAATGGAGTCAACATCTACTTTATTGACTGATGAAACAAAATACTGCATAATATAAATAATATATAGTTCAATCCAGTAAGACTGCCTTGTTATATTTTATTGGAGAATTTTGGTGTATCATTCATCCAGGCAGATAATCTGTCAACACGAATTATACAGCTAGATAATATAAATCATTTAGGGAATGAGCTATGAGATGAGCTGTGTGTCTGTTTGACCATTCATTTAAGGATAAACATGGGCAAACAGACAGATCATCCATTCAGACAGATTATCCACGTTCAGCTCATTTCAACAAACTAGGCAGATAGTTAATCGTCACCAAAAATCCGACTGTTTACCCATAATAATTATTTATACCCAGATTGCCCTCTGAAAATGCTTGAAATGTTTGTCCCACTCACAGATCTTAGTATGATTTTTCACAGACAGCCAGTAAAGCATAACAGGTGACAGGTGCCCAAAGGGCCAAGCCAACATAGGGAGGTCCAGGTTGCCAAAGATGCAGTTTCATGCATTTTGAAGGGGGGGCGGGGGGGGGGGGTGCAAAGTGTTGTATTTAAGCACTTGATTTCAGAGATCTAGGGTAACTCTTAAACAAGTTGCACTGTTTCACCTTTTTAAATACTTTCTTCTTCTTCACTCATATCAGTCTGTAAGTCTAATAGTTAGTGTTATATGCAATAATAATAATAATTTATTAATTTAAATTGCGCTTTAACCATTCAATGATCAAAAGTGCATTAGAATATTAAAGTATACTAAATATGTGCATAAACTAAATTTAATGATAACAAAGTAATTTAAGTGCTGAAGGCTAAAAGCTTAACTTAAAAAGATATGTTTTAAGACAAGATTTACAAGTCAAAATAGAATCAATACTGCGCAGGCTTGCTGGGAGCGCATTCCATAGTTTAGGCACAGCTACACTGAAAGATCTGTCACCAAAAGATTTTTTTCATTTTTCCTGCTGGATGTAAAAGAATAGTGCCTGAATTAGAGCGCAATGAATAGCATGCGTGCTTTCTTACATTAATTAAATCGCTAATGTAAGCTGGTGCCATACCATTTAGTGATTTAAAAGTTAACAGTTAAATTTTAAAATGTATTCTATACCTAATAGGCAACCAATGTAATTCTTGCAAAACAGGCGTAATATGGTCATATTTGTGGCTCAAAGTTAGTAACCTAGCTGCTGGTCATGTTTGCGGCTCAATGTTAGTAACCTAGCTACTGTGTGCAAATTTTAAATTTTAATTCTTCTTTTCAGCCAGCTGAATTCCACCAGCTGCCAGCTTCTATTGAGAACCCTGCCCACTCATAAGGCTTTAGTTACTGCTTCGACAAAATATTAGATATGAACTCAAAGTAACACAATATTGAGCAACATGCAATCTGTTCTCACAGATTCTGAACTAAGAGGCAAATAGGGTATAAATTTCATGACTGATCTACGGATCATCCCTTTATAAAGTACCGAAGGTTAGCGTAGCATTTTCGCAACTTCCTTCTATTGTTCTAACACTGTGTCCAACAATGTTCAACTAAAATCTGCACAAATTTGAAAATCGTTGCCACAGATATTCATAGAATAGATTTTAAAACACAATTGTTGATCATTCCATCGAAGCTTATATTGTATGTAAGCTTAATTTTTTTTTTTTTTTTTTCAAGCAAAAAAAGACGCGTGATGACACTGCTCAATAGACAGAGCAAAATAATTCAACTTTTTATACCACCTGTTTATCCTGTGTTTGTACAGAAGGACAGTATGTTACCATCTTTGAGAACGACTCGCGGCTATTCAAATTGGGAGACCACTGCTACCAATTATGATTTTACTGTTTCACTTTCCATGCGAATACATAGCCCGTAGACAACGATGAAAGTATGTGGAATGAAACTATGTAAGTTTACTGAGTTGGTAAATTTCAATTCCACGAGAGTCGATATTGTTTGGCGATCGTTTGTACAACCGCTCGTGAAACATCGAAGTGAAACAACATAACACGAAATAAACTACTTACCAATGAAAAGACATGCATATTTTTCGGGTAAAATTGCCATTGAAACCTTTCCACTAAGCTTCGAGTTGTGGAAAGCTACCAAGTTGAAGTTTCCAACAACCAGGAACGGACGCGAACTCAGGTCTAGGACGATAGTCTGGGTACAAGCGACACAAGGTGTGTCACAAGTTGGTTCCCAGGGTTTCGCTTCTCAAGAACGTGAAAAAGCCTGGTTAGGACTTTGCGATTCCAAATCCTCGTACGTTCTTATCCAAGATCGCTTGGGTCATCCCTATGAATTCTTGACCAGAGTAGATTCATTGGTTCTTTTGATGCACAAGGGTGTCTGGAAAACCCGAATAGTGAATAGCGAATAGTCGCGAATAGCAAATAGCGAATAGTCCCGAACAGTTTCGAATAGTGCGAATAGTGGCGAACAGTCGCGAAAAGTGGCGAATAGTGACGAATAGTCGTCAATAGTCACCGCTTTAGGTCTAATATCCTGCGTTAATTAATTATCCAAATAAGCAACAGAATTTCAGTGAATTTATTACCTTTTCTTCTCCAGACTCAGGCTCGGGCTCTCCATCGCCGACATTAAGAAAACAGAAAACAAAAGGATAACCTAATAAAGACGTACTTACGCTTTTGGAGCGGTTAAAACAGAAGAAATTACGCTTAGAAACACCTTTTGTCCCGATAAGCGTCTGTGCTTTTTAGCGGGAAAATCCCGTCCTACGTTGCTGCGATGTTGACTGCGAGATACAGGGTACCCTATTTGCTACGATTTGCCACTAATTTGCCACCATTGCCACTATTCTCCACTATTCTCCACTACTCGAGACTGTGCGCCACTATTCACACTATTCGAGACTATTCGTATATATTCGCTATTCGCTATTCGCTATTCGGGACTATTCGCTCTTCGCTCTTCGCGACTTTTCGCTATTCGCTATTCGGGTTTTCCAGACAGCCGTTTCTAAGCGTAATTTCTTCTGTTTTAACCGCTCCAAAAGCGTAAGTACGTCTCTTAGGTTATCCTTTTGTTTTCTGTTTTCTTAATGTCGGCGATGGACAGCCCGAGCCTGAGTCTGGAGAAGAAAAGGTAATAAATTCACTGAAATTCTGTTGCTTATTTGGATAATTAATTAACGCAGGATATTAGACCTAAAGCGGTGACTTTTGACGGCTATTCGTCAGTATATATTCGCCACTTTTCGCGACTGTTCGCCACTATTCGCACTATTCGAGACTATTCGCACTATTCGCGACTATTCGCGACTATTCGCGACTATTCGCTATTCGCTATTCGGGTTTTCCAGACACCCATGCGATGCACAATAATCCGAGTGAGGTTTAGACCACCCCAAAGGAACCCACCCTGACAGTTCACAGAATGAGATCCCAGGGGGCCGGAAATAGGATTATAAAAAAAGTTGCTAATAAACTGTAATTAGGAATCCAACCACCGTCACCGTCATGATCTGCTTGCTTCAAACTTGATGAACTATTAATGAGCTTGAGCAATTATGCAAGGTATGCCGCATTTTAAATTCTGAATAGAACGCACGTGAAGTTTGTTATCACAGCCAACATTGCAGTGACTAACAGAATTAAGACCACCCTTACCCCACCCCTGCAGTACAGCACTAACTACTGCTCTGCTGAAAACCATGCATAACAAAAAGTTAAAAGGTTGTAATGACGGATTTGGGGCGGGGAGGGGGGTGAGGGGGTGGATTGCGTGGCTAGCTAGCCTGCTTAGCTTGGCGGTGCAATTTGAGCGTGCGCACAAAGCGACGAAGAAGGCCCCTCGCGGTTTCGCCGCGTTAACACTAACTAAGGGGGCTAAAAACAGTTTCCAGCAATTAGATTTTGATGGGTCGTAAAAACCACTCTTTATCCCTTGATCCTACAATCATGGTATCAAAGACTGCCCAATCATTGGTGAACACGTTGGTATCATTTTCGTGACACAATAGGTTACCACAGCAACAGTATGACCTAAAAACACGCGTAATTACAGCTTTAGGGGCTTATAATTCAGAAACGGCACGGTGAAATTTTGTTATATTATCAACCTTTGACAAATATGATAAGACGCAACTTTTGGCAAAGTTAGAAAAAAATTCTGTAAGTAGGGTTCAGAGCCTCCTTAATTTTTTCTGGTGTAGTAGTTTTCTATTAGATAATTTCCAGTTCTCAAATTGCCCCATTTTAGGAAGCATGCTCCATTGATTCTGCAATCCCAAGATACCAGCCACCACGCTAGAAAAAATCCTGGATCCGCCAATGGGTTGGGAAGCACCCTAGCTAGTTGACCTTTAAAACCCATCTGGTCTTTAGTTCAGTTGCACAGAAGCTAAAACTATTAAAAGCAGAGTATAAATTGTCAACACATTTGTTTCCGTGTTACCTTTAATGTTCTCAATATTTAACTTGCTAAGATCTCCACAAATGACCATAAACACAAATGCGAGTATCTCCTGTCACATAAGCCTCATTATCAGCTGTTTTTTTTGAAAGTGGTAGCCAGGCAATTCTCTAAGGAGTGTGCCACTCGAGGAGACGCCATAAACTTCAGGCTAGTGTCAGTCGTGCCATAGTTTAAAATGTTCTTGCATACAAAAAACCATTTTAAGGCATGCATAAAACAAATAAATTTTTCTATAACTCAATACTTAGTCAAAGTCTGAGGTTTTAAGCACCTAATGCTGTCAAATAAAGAACCCAAATATCTTGCAAAACATGGCTTCTAATGAGTTCTGGCATGTTTCATAATCAAAGATCCAGTTACTTTAATTTCAACCTTACTGCCTTTAAGCTATGGTAAACTCCGACTTCTGGTACTTCTGAACAACTGGGGATAGAAAGGTTGCTTTTATTTTGCAGTTTAATAGCTGACTTAAATGCTAGATCATGATATCATAAAAAAAATTCTTGAGAGAAAAAAATAAATGTATTGTGAGACTGATCCCCACTTGTTACCGTACATCATTCTTACAACCTTGCTACTCTCTATAGCTGTATCATAGCATTCAACTTTTGGGATAAGAAGTCATTGTCACTCCACCATGATCTAGCTTGCAGCATCTAAGACTTTCACATCATAAAAACTACAAACATAGAAGCTAAAAGTGGTCTACAGCTAACATGCAATGATATTAAAACCACTTTTTCTCAGCATTCAGTCAACCTCTTCAATTGTTGGTCCCCCTGAGCTGGTTGAGTCTGAAGTGGGAGCCCCACCCCCCTGGGGAAATCCCCCTGCTCCTGGAGGGGTACCACCAGCACCCTGGTACAACTTTGTTATCACTGGATTACAGATACGCTCCAGTTCCTTCTGGCGCTTATCATATTCTTCTTTGCCTGCATCTGGATTACTGTCAATCCAACTGACTGCCTCATTGCATTTGTCAACAATTGTTTTCCTGTCATCCTCTGAGATCTTATCTCGCACCTGAAGTGAGAGGCATTTGTAGATGTGTCAGAATGAAAATTCTATAATACTAAATTTAGCTTTTGGCTGAGCAAACAGATTTCTGTTTGTGTTTGCCAGTTTCAGAACTTATTTGATGGTTTGACAGTTGATGTGCTGATATTCTACAACTTACATAGAATTTTCCCAGGCCCAAACAAAGCAATGAAAAACAAACAATGAATAAAATGTTCGTGTGGAGCATCTGTCAAACCATGGAATAATATGACTGTTTTATCTACCTTGTTTTTAAGCAAACCAGGACCCTACAGTGCAACATGGAATAAGGAATTTACAATACAACTGTTTTATTTTCCTTGTTTGTAAGCAAACTAGCACACTACAGTACAACAGGGGTTCGTATTTGCATGTTGTAATGACGTCAAATAATAACAAAGTGCAAAAGTTTCATCACGCTTTCTAAATAATCTGTGTAAAAATAATATGTGTTCAAACCTTCTCATCCTCGACTGTACTCTTCATGTGGTAGGCATAACTCTCCAATGAATTCTTGGCCTGGACTTTGTCACGTTGTGCGTCATCTTCTGCTTTGTACTTCTCTGCCTCTCGGACCATGCGATCAATGTCATCCTTGGACAGTCGACCTTTGTCATTGGTGATGGTGATCTTGTTTTCACGCCCAGTGCTCTTGTCCACAGCAGAGACATTTAAGATGCCATTTGCATCAATGTCGTAGGTGACTTCAATCTGTGGTACCCCACGAGGAGCCGGTGGAATTCCAGACAGCTCAAACTTTCCAAGCAAATTGTTGCCTGATGTCACACCTCTCTCACCTTCAAACACCTTGACAAAACAACAAGGGACAGTTAGGCCACAGCTAACACAACTGTTGGTGTTACTATTTTGACACATGAGCATAAAATAATAAATTAGTACTTTGTTACTGAAGAAGGAATTTTGCTCTTTCCCCTAGACAAGATGTTAGGCCAAGCTATTGGCAACATGTGTATCCATTTATATTCGTGTAGCATAGGTTAAAGTATGACAGACACAGACACTGACCAACCTCAAAAACACAGTTCTCGTCCTAGAGTTCCTTGTACCAACTCACTGACACATTCTAAATTTGACGGAATTTGATGCTTTTCCCAGCTGCAGTACTTCACACCAGCACCTGTCACCTACAGTCCAGGGTATGGAATTCTACTCAATAACCTAAGCATATAAAATTGCTTCAGATTATAAAGTCTCATTACCTGAATAAGAACACTGGTCTGGTTGTCAGAATATGTAGTAAAGGACTCAGTTTTTTTGGTGGGTATGGTTGTGTTGCGTTTGATGAGGACCGTCATAACACCTCCTGCAGTCTCAATTCCAAGGGACAGGGGTGCAACATCAAGCAGCAGTAAATCCTGGACTTCACTACTCTTATCGCCACTCAAAATTGCAGCTTGAACTGCTGCTCCGTAAGCCACAGCTTCATCAGGGTTGATGCTCTTGTTGAGCTCTTTGCCATCAAAGAACTTCTGCAGAATTTCCTGAATCTTTGGGATACGGGTCGATCCTCCAACCAACACAACCTCATGAACCTTCCCTTTCTCAAGCCCAGCATCACGTAGGGCCTTCTCAACTGGCTTTTTGGTGTCCTCAAAAAGAACATTATTTAATGACTCAAACTTCGCGCGGGTTAGTGAGGTGTAAAAATCAATCCCCTCAAACAGTGAATCAATCTCAATGCTAGTCTGAGTACTGGAGGACAGCGTTCTCTTTGCACGTTCACAAGCGGTCCGGAGGCGGCGCAATGCACGTTTGTTGGTTGACAGATCTTTTTTATACTTCCTTTTGAATTCCTCTACAAAGTGGTCAACTATGTTGTTGTCAAAGTCCTCTCCACCTAAGTGAGTATTGCCCGCTGTGGACTTCACCTCAAAGATTCCATCTTCAATGCTCAAAATAGAGACATCAAAAGTGCCGCCACCAAGGTCAAAGATCAGAACATTACGCTCAGCACCGACTTTCTTGTCAAGACCATATGCAATAGCAGCGGCAGTTGGTTCATTGATAATGCGCAGAACATTGAGACCAGCTATCACACCTTTAAAAAAAGGGAAAAGCATTGAGCTTCATCGAAAGTGAAGGAGCAAAGAGATATAGGAAATTTACATATGGAAGCTGACTGAAAACGAGTTTTCATCTAGTTTGCTGGTCCGCAATGCAAATGAGATCATTGATATTTTAACCTACCTGCATCTTTGGTAGCTTGGCGTTGAGAATCATTAAAATAGGCCGGCACTGTCACCACAGCATCTGTTATAGTTTTGCCAAGATATGCCTGAGCTGTTTCTTTCATCTTTGTCAACACCATGGATGAGATCTGAAAAAGATGTCAAACTGCCAATTAACAATGATGGCCTGAATCAAATCCTGATCGAGAAAGCAACTTGAAATGAGGCTGGATTGCATGTTGATTATCAAAATTTTCCTACAGAATGTACTTCACATACTATCTTGCTTGAAGTAGTTAGCAAATAATTTTCTTTTGCTGGCCTCATTAAAACCCTGTGAGTGTACATGATTTAGCACATGAAAGACCACATTTGAAGATTATCAATTCATTTATGAATGAATATTAGTAACAACTTGTGTTGAGCTGCAAATATGTAAAATCCATATAAAAATTTGTTCTGGATAGGAAAACAGAGGAATATCAATTTGAAGGAAGATCAACTTTGCTATACATGCAAAGATTTTACCATTCTTTGACAAACATAGCTGACCTTTGAATAATTTCATATATATAATGTGCAGTTCCAGAAAATATCCATACCCGTGCCAACAATTCTAAGGGAAAAGTTTTAAAACGCTTTAAAGAAAAGTATAAAGATAGACCAGAATTTCCAGGGGCTGGGGGTTCAAACTAAAAATCCTTCCATGGGAGGGGTATGGATATTTTCTGAACAACACAATTTACTCTGTTTATATTTGTCTAAATAACACTATTATTGCCAATTCTTCAGACTCTTGATTGTGTGGAATTCATACAAGTCCCAGTTGACAAGTCCAACCAATCAAGATAAGGTAAGGTAGGGTAAGGTAACTTTAAGTTGTAAACGTGGGGAGTGGTTGTCCAATCTCCCGAGCCAGGGGCTCATGACAAAAACGCACGACTATTTCCAATAACAATACTACTTACAATAATTATTACTATATTCGCTAAGATAAATTCACAATTTAAATATAACATATTCCTAAGAGTAACTAGTCCTAAGCCCCTGTAATGTGCAGTTCCAGAATATATCCAAACCATTCCAAGAAAATGTTAACGAATTCTAAGGGGGAGGAGGGTTTCAGAAGCCAAAATTTTTAAAGGAAGGTGTGAAGCTAAACCAGAATTTCCATGGGGGGAGGGGTGGAGGGTGGGTTCAAACTAAAACACCTACTGTGGGAGGGGTATGCATTTTTTCTTGAACAACACAATCAGGCCCCTAGCAAGCAGCTACCAATGAGTAACCAATGTAAAGAGATGATTGACAAACTTGACCTTCAGCCCAGTTTAGGCGTCGTAAATAAAACTACACCTGAGTGAGCATAATATTTAGTACAATATATGATCACCTGGTGCACCATATAAAAGTTAAGCCTTTTAATACCTCTTCTGCATAAAATGATTTTGTTTCTCCTTTATATTCCACGCGTATTTTTGGTCTCCCAGAGTCGTTGATGATCTATTTAATCAAATGGGAAATAATTATTAGCTTACTTCACCTAGACAAGCTTATTCAACAACTTACAGCTTGTGCATTACGAAAATGTAAACTAAATGCTACTTAAATTGATACTTAATCATTTACGGCGTTCCAATATATTCTTTGAAAGACTTAAAATCTTAAAATCTCAACTGAGGATTCAAGAAATTAAGCCATGTTGTTCAAATACCTTGAAAGGCCAATGTTTCATGTCATCTTGCACAGATGGATCATCATAACGCCGTCCGATTAACCGCTTTGCATCTGCAAAAGAACACAAGCGAAAATTCAGAAACAAGTGTTCGGAGCGACTCTTTTCTATCAGTAGATTGATGGAAACCTACCGAAAATCGTATTGCTAGGATTCATAGCCACTTGGTTCTTAGCAGCATCGCCTATCAAGCGTTCGGTGTCCGTGAAGGCCACATAGCTCGGAGTTGTTCGATTTCCCTGGTCGTTCGCGATAATCTCCACTTTCCCATGCTGAAAAACTCCAACACAGGAGTAGGTGGTACCGAGATCGATTCCAACTGCTGGTCCTTTCGACATGTTGACACACAAGATAAAAGAAACCACGCAAAAAGGTTCGCACCTCAAAACAATCCACCAACAGGCTCTGTTCTTCCGCGATAACGAAAACGACAACGTCACGTGACTAGATCTCACGCCCTACCCAGCAATGAGCATTATATGTTGTCTCGTTCTTGGAACTGTCTAGAACATCCTATTTGTAGAATGTTTTGGAATGTAACATTCTAGTGTCGGTGTAATAAAAAAATTGTAATTAATTTTAAAATGTGAAAAAGTACACAATGATGTATGTTTCTAAAAATAGGATGTACAGATCCTTGGGACTCGCATCACGTGATATTTCAGGTGAGTTGGTCACAGAGGAAAGGAATGATCTCACTGCACGTCGCACCGCTCCAACTTGCTCCCATTATTACTCGAGTCCCCGCTAGGCAGGCTAAAGGCTTGCAAGATTTATAATGAATATATTAATAGGCCTTTTTAATAGTTATCTACTGTAATTACCTCTTCGTCTTATCACGGGGGGTGGCGGGGGAGAACTCCTAAATGAAAAGGTCGGGGTTAGGGGTGTTCGTCGTCTCGCTTAGAAGTGTAAATGAAGGAATCAATGATTCTGGTGTCACTTAGGGTATCCATGACGAAATGCCTCTATTGCAAGCTGCCAAACTATCTTTAAGGGTGCAGTAGAAATTTTAAAAATGCCTTTGTATCCCCGGCCCCGTTTTTAGGCTCGATTTCCGCCGGTCTCTCGAGTCCGGCAGTGGGGGCTCCCTTCCTGAACAGCGGCTGTTTCGTGGTATCTTGCTCTAGCCGACTAGCCACGCCCAAATTGGCCTCCATTAGGAGTTTAATTCACTATCTTATTAAAAGAGCTTAGAATTTGTAATTCATCATTGTTAAGAGTGGTAGTTTTACTCTATGTGTACATTAAGTTTAATTCACCTTTATGATTAGTATTTCAGTATTATTACATGACCGAGAAAATTGCTAAAAAAAAATGATTTGCTGAGAGCAGGCCAATTTATCGTTAGTTTTTAATTTGCACTTCACGCACGCGCTCGTAATTTTCTCAGATAATAAATGAATAACTAGACATTTGAAAATTCTTTCAAATTACACTCGCCTGAAGTTTCGTGCAATATTGCACTTGTATTCAATTACAACATTTCCTCACTTGAGCGTGGGGCAGTTATTAACTTCGTTCCAAGTGTTTCGGGCAAGCTGCAATAAAAGAGATCTGGGAACAAGGTACCTATCGTATGTCTCACAAAGTACCGTGCAGAGGTGGGGTAAGGAGTGGTGTAAGCACTCTTCAAGAGTGCTTCAACAAAAGTTACAAAAGGTGGCGATATTTCTTTCTTCCTCTGTTATCTTGTATATAGAGAAAGTGTGTAAATAATAGCACTAATCCAGGAGCTGCACTAATCCCAACACTTGTTTATTTATTAATGTACAAAACTCAGAACAGCATAACATTCCGTCGTCAGTTCCTACTCTACACTGATACATTATGGTTCTCTTACATGAAGTACAAAGATCAAGAACAGGACTTTAAAAAAAATAACAATAACAAAAACAAAATTTAACAAAGTGACTAAATTTCAATACATTTTCCGCTGGAGGTGTCCATTTCCACAGTCACTAATGTATCTTATTTTAAACGCTCAAATGAAGGTTCCCTAAATAAAGACTATTTTTTGTCTTAACCCTGTATGTTGTCACTTCATGGGATGAAAGTATTTATTCTTTATTATTTAAACCGTCTACGGCCCTATTTAGCATAAAGTAGTATAAAAAGTCCCACATTTAAAAATAACTTGATAAAAATATATTTCAAATTTCCACGGCGTCACTTCACACTATTATTTCTTTTTAAATGTATATGTAGAAATGTCTGGTCCATTAGCACCACGTGCTTGTACATCTTCTATTCCCCACGAGCCTTGTTCGCTCATCAAAGCTGGGGAACTCTTCCTCAAGATATCCTCGAGTTGATTGGTTTCTTTCTTGTTCTATGTGCTGGTCGTGGAAGACTGGGCCTGCATTAGAAACCTTCTCCAATATAAACTTTTGACACACTGTGGATCAGAGAAAATAAATACGCAGGTTTCGTAAGAAAGACTTATCATTTGATTTGTTTTTTGATAACGTTATGAAAGTATTAATTCACCGAGCCAAAGAGAACTGAAAGCCAAACTAACGCACGTAAATCGAGGGCGTGGTCGGGAAACGTCATGACGTCATGTTAGGAATTTGGATTTGATTGGTCAAAATGAGAGTGATTGTGGATCATGCATCATCACTCTCATTGCGTATTTTTCAAACTACAAGAAAATAATTAAATTCATAGTAAAAACATCGTTATTTAGCTTGCTAACGTATCTGCCATGATCAGCCTAAAACTGCGTCATCTGCTGCTCTGCGTAACACTGTCATTTTTCTAATTGAATTTGAATGAAAATGCTCTTCAAAAATGTTTATGAAACAGACGCTTGCTATTACGGCTAGATAATACTGTAAACAGCAACAATATCAGATGCCAATACTACGACGTGATTCAGTCCTTTTATGTTATATGGGATTGCATTTGGCTTGGAAGCAGCGGAGAAGAAAAAATTCTGCTACCTAAGAACTTTACGCGAAAAAATTTGTTGGTTCACTGATCAATGACAAAATTGGAAAATTATAAATTTTTCAAAAACTTATTGTAAACTTTTCTAGGGTGACGGCAGAACTAATCTCTCTTCTATGATTGCGTGGGAATTTACTTTAAGAGGGAGAGATGTAACCTTAAAAGTGAGCTTATGCAATCGACCTCTGTATCCTTGTGACACATGCGTAAAAATTAAAAGCACTGTGGCGTTAACATGGTCGCGGGCAATACAAAACCATTATGTGATGCAGGAAAAGAGTTAACCAATCCTGAAATGATCCCAAATACAATATCAGGTCTACATTATTAAGAGAGAATCTCTGGCTGTATCGTTACTTATTGAAATTCCGAAATCTGTTTAAAACAAACTCCCTTAATTAACCAAGGATGCAGCATATGCCCTCGGAAAAGATAGTTATAAGACTAGATCTGTGAATTGCGGGAAATTCAGAGTGTGTGTTGAATGATTTGATATTATAACCAAGTTACACAATGTATTCTCTCGATCATTTTAAAAAATTTCTCGTACGGGTCGGAGATAATAAATATATATCCGTCATTAATCGTGATATAAGAACGCCAAATCAGTATTCTTTATCATTACAACGCTAATGGAATTCTTTAAAGCAAGCATAAGATAAATAAACGTTGGTAGTAATCAAAAAAATGTTTGGTATTGCGTTTGTTAAGAGGTGTGACAACGACTGAATTATTAGTTTATCTTGTTGCTTAGCGTATCAGTCAATGGAAGGAAACTTTTAACGCACTGTACACCACACGAACTTCACTTCATATTATATTTCCGCTGATTCATCTTATAATTGTCCCTTGAAAAAATTAGTTTTCTAAACAAGAGTTCAAAGATATTGTCCTTTAAAGTTAATTAGCTTGTTATCTCATGTGTATCGATGGGAATATATGTTCAGCTAAGGTGAATTATGATAAAGCAAAATTCTTTTCATTGAAAACGAAACAGTGGCCCAGACAAAGGCAAGTCGCTTCCTTTCAGAGATAACTCTCGAAATTGGCTCAACTATAGCTGCATGACTATAAAACAGTGAGCAGTAATTCACAGCAGTTTAATACAGATTCCATATCAACTACAACTACAGACCAAACGCTATGAAAGTAAGTACGAGAGCTATTCACAGATCTCATGATTAACCCGCCCGGAAAAGATAACAGTCAGAGACTTCGTAATTTTTTACGAAGCTGTATAGCTTTAATCATTGAACCCGAAACCTTACCCCCCCGCGCAAGGGCAGTTTCTAGGATAAGATTTCGCTGTGACTGAGAGAGATTGAAGTGTTCCATACTGATGGAGGAAGGAAGAAGTAGAAGAGCCTTCGTTTTTAAACGATCTAGCACTCAGTTTATCGGCCAGGTAATCAAGTAAAGTTAAAAAGAAAAATAAATAGTTACGTTGGCCTTTTTACCAGTTCCATGCCAGTGAGTACCGGATAATATTGTAAGAATTCTTTTGGTGTTTATTCAACTCATTAGCAAATGAACACAGATATATATAGGACTGACTTAAAACTGGCTCAGGTTTTTTAGATGAGGTGGAGGTGAACGTGATAGCAAAGTTAATTAAAGCTGCTGCATGTTATAAATAAGTTATTAACCTACCGTAACAGCCACAAGGCCACAGGAAATTTCGTGGAACAAATCCTTGTTCCCGATGTACATTCTCGACCCACCACCAGTCATTGTCATCTTTGCTAAGTACCCTGACGAGTTCCCCTCTCATGACGGAAATATCATCATCGTCACAAGCTTGGAAATCAAACAAGACCCGGAGCATGGTCTGTCTTTCACGAACCCGCAGAGCTTCCCGCGGGTCAAGGCCACGGGATTCCCGAATTGAGCATCTCATCTGACCTGCCCGAGTGAAATTTACTTTGTCATCATACACTGGCTCCTCGTTGACACTGGTGTAGCTTTCTGCTGGTAATATAATATTCACTGGTTCTGTATAATTTTCTTTCAGTTTTACCTCAGGCTTAGAGAAGGTACCTTTTTTTCCTTCTTCTGGCTTCCTACCAAATATTCGTTTGGTCTTTCCAAATATCTTTTTGGTCGCTCGCTGAAGGAAGTTTCCTTTCCGTGGGCGGTCAGAAATGCCATTAGTTTCGTGTTGCTCCTTCAGTTTTATTCCCTGTTTTTTCGACGTGAAGCAGTTCCAAGCTTTAGTTTTGTTAGCGGTGGACATCTGTCCTGAGTAATAGCTTTCGTCGCTGAAAGCGATGCTCGAGTCATCTTGAAAACCAGAGTCGTCATCCACCTGAACGACGCTGTACTCTGAATAGAGAATCAAATTAAAACAACAGTCATTCCTTAATACCATAGCGTGGGAAATAACTTAGAGATGTTACAAGCGAAATAGAGACTTGTGTTATTAGTGATAAACAAGACAAGTGACTAAAGTTAAAGAACTTTTAGAGAAGTATTTGTTTTTTAGGATGCAAAGCAAATCTTACCCCGCTTCATCACCAAATCTCGTCTGAGGAATCCAGGTGCTGACAGCGTGATATATCGCCTCGCTTGTCGCAAAATATCAAATAGTATATCTGTCACGAGACTCAGTGATTAATTACACTTCAATTATGCCCGAGGGAAGTCCAATAACACAATTTAGTAAAGCGACTGTAAAATTTCTCGCCGTGTAAAGGCTCCAGCAGGGATAATTATCTTTTCGTTTTCACTACTGGACTTTTCACATGCTAATTGTCAGTTTTGACGCACCGCAATATTCTTGAGAGGGTCACGAGCATGCAAGCATGTGATTCACTTAGACAGACAATACAAAACCACATTCACTGTTTTTCTTTAATATTGTTAGTGAACGCATCATTGAAATCTGCACCAAGCTCAACGAATAAAAATTGACTAGCTTTGAATTTAGTGTCAGGTTGAGAATTTGGCGGTTCCGTTCACACCAGCAAAATAGCTGAGTCAGTTGCGACTGAACCTGTTGTGTAAAGAGAAATTATGACTTGATCACACGCGGAAGACAAACAATTTTAGAATGAGATATCAAGCTTGCTCTATAAAGGGAGTTTGACTCGTGAATCGGGTGTGTTTTCCTGTTTTTCAGAGACGGCTGTTGTTTTTTGTTTTGTTTCTGTTAATGTTAGTCTGTCGGTTGGCAATTAAAGAAATGTGTCTCAAAATAGCACAGTGGAGCAAAGAGACACTTCTGCCCATAAGAGCTCCCTCTTGGCTTTGGCAAACAAAGGTCAAGAATTGGGTTAGAGCAAAATAACCGTTTCTGTTTACAAGAATCACAGCTCCTTAGAAGTTGTGGTTCCACTTGAAAACATGTCTAGAAAGTTTCATGCATTTTTAGTTTTTACAAATAGTCTGTAACTTGTATGTCGCGGCCGAAGAACCGACAATGTATATTGCTCAGGCGTTATGGCCGAATATCTTCAGAGGACGATAACAAAGGGGCTAGTGTTACAATATTTCACGATTCAAACCTTTTCTTTGTTACAAAGGCCTGCCGATAAAGTTTGCCTATGTGTCGCGCCAGTGCTCGGCTCAATACGTAATCAAAGTTCAGAGCGCATTATTCGCGTTGTCCTGAAAACAATGGCACGATCTTTCCTCTTTAGTATTTTATCTAGAAGGAACATCTATTAAACGGAAAAACAAGCTTGAGATAAACAAAGGTACACTAATATCAAGGATCCACGTAACTTATTCAAGTACATACGTCACTTGTCAAGTGACCCCACTGTTCCGCTCACGCTGGAGTGATTCAGGAAGTGTGCGGTTGTTTTGGTCTGATGAAGATCACGGCATAGTACCAAGACATAGTATGACATAGTACGGCACGCTAGAGTCAGACATCTCGGTCAGCAGCAGGTGCCAGGAACTTATGAGTGACCAGGAAGCCTGATTTGAAGACCAGGCACCCTCGTATCCAGGGTCTTCGTTCCCTTTGACCAGCGCTCGTTTCGTCAAGCCAGCATGCACAGTAAGGAACGAAGACGAGGTACGAGATTGAAGACCGTGCAGTTTCGCGGTCTTGCCAAATATGTTGAAGGGATTGGTTAACGCTGGCCGATAACGACAGACCCAAGTGACAAGATTGAATTCTGGGAGACGACTGAAGCAAGATGCTTCATTGATACCGTGAAGGTCCTGGGTTGGAGATCGAATCAACAAACTCTTAACCTTTCAGAAACCTTCTTTTTATTCTCTTCTATTTCAGAAGCTTTCTATTTTGAAATCCACACATTGTTATGATTTATTTCACCTGTTAACACAAGATTATCACATGATTATCACGCGAGTGTGTTGAAACGTTTCATAGCTGCATGTAATAATGCGAAAAGAGGTTAGCTCCTTCGGTTTATCCGTGACTGAGTGGAATGAAACGTTTGTGGCATAAAGACCATAAAACAAAATGAGCTTAGCGAAGACCACGAAAAAATACATTTGTATCTGAACTAAATTAGAAAACATGAATGAAGTTAGATTAGTCTACGAGGTACAAACAGGTCGCTTTATTGTGCACTTACAGTGTTACATATTTATCAGCCGTTTATATTTAGGGACCGGCATGTTTACGACTGGTTTCCTTTGCGCAGTTATATTTCAAAAGTCTTGTCAAACTGAATTTCGTAACCGATTCTTATGATTTGTAATGGAAACTGCATTGCCTTCTTTTTTTTCTTCTTAAGTCTCCTCTCAACTCCGGAGTTGACTCAAGCTCGACGTCTGCAGGACATCAAGTTTCAGTCTGCAGATTTTCCGACGAGTGACAGTTTCTCTTTCCATAGCCATTGGCGCTTGTGATGCTGTCGAGATGTCGTTGACTTACTGACCGCAAAGGAGTGAAGGCCTGTAGCTGTTCCTTCATGGCGCCTGACACTTTTTGCAGACGCTGGAGCCGTTTACCTGTGCTTTGGTTCTGATGACGTAGACTTTCCTAGGACAGTGAAAAAAACTCTGAATTTATCACTATATAGTTACGATCAAAAGAAGAGCTAGTCAGATTGCACACTCTGGAATTGATAAGAACTCTTAGCCTCAATAATGATTAGCATCTATTTCAGTTATCTTTAGATATCAATGCAAAATCACTAGAATGAAGAGGAAACTGCTTTGATATACTAGTGTCACAACAGTTCTTCCTAAAACTACCAACGAACGTAAAAAAAAGAAGTGTGAAATGAGTTCGAACACGTTTACAACCAAAGCAATAAGAGAAACATGGGCTGATTCTACAGGTGAGTTTAGGATAAGGATTAAGTAGAAAACCATCAGAAAAAAAAAACAAAAAAAACCCCAATAAACTGAAAACAAACAAGGGTGGGCACGAATTTGAAAGATTAAGACGAATTACGAACGACAAACTTGATAAAGTTGGCCATGGTTCTCTACATACATCGTCCATCTTAGCCACTCTAAGTCAACCCATACAACGAATCATTACTCTTTCGTAATATGCCGGATTGAAGAACTATGGGTAACATTATAGTGGGCTGCACTAACAAGCAGGTGGAAATTAAAACTTAATTTTGAAAAGAATATTTAATCTCCAAACATTAATTTCGAGTGCTTTTGCCGCCAGATTATATTGATGCTAAAGTGATGTGTGAAGAAATAAGTTAATTTCTATTTGCTCCGCGCGAATAGGAATTCTTCGATTCACTGATTTGAATCATGTACTCGACACTGCCAGCGACAAAAGAGTTACTTTTGTACTAATTAGTCACGTCGGCTTTAAAATATGTAAAACAATTTTCACTTTAATTTTATGCCGACGCATCAGTCTATGCGGTCGACAGTACTTAAAACTTCCACAATGTCGAATAAAGCCAATTTCTCTGTTGCGTTATGTGAAGTTTGCCAATTTTGTCAACGTAAAATAATGTTTGTTTTCATTCTTCTCGCGCGCGACTAACAATATCCAGCAATACATATTGACAAAGGAAACCGCATTGTTTTCGTTAAAGGACATCTAGTATGTGGCGCACTAAAAGTTGTCCTTTACTCAACAAAAACCTTACCATATCGCGCAAAAGTCCCGAGGTTTCTTCCTCTAACTTCTTTGTACTTGAGCTCATTTCGTAGATAATCTCATGAAAGGATTTTGCCCTTTTTAATGGGTTTTTCCTTTCGCGAAAGAACCTTGGTGAAAGGGATTCCCCATCGCTACTTCCTGATGTTAAACTTTCAACACTGTGGCTTGTCTTGAATTGCCGGCGTCTCGTATTTTCGTGGAATTCGTTTCCAAAAACCATGCTTTAAGTTAAAGCTTTCAGTTGGTAATGGTAGAAACCTTCTGACTGAAGAGAAAATTAATTTCATGTATTCGTTGAATCACTGATATCGCATTTTATGGACGCGATGCCATGAAGTAAACAAAAGTTTCGCAGATTGACTTTGACGTAAATTTTGATTGGATGCTTTATGCTAAAAATCTTTGAATTATTTATTGCTTTGTTGCGCACGCGACATGAAGGACATGTGAAGATGTTTACGGCTACGAAACAGACCAAGTTAATATCAGAGACAAGCACAGAATACAAATCAGGAATCTGTTGAAATACTCTTTAGCTGTATGGATCTACACTCGCTTTTAAAATCAGCTCATGCCTTTGCAGGTCTATTATAAAGAAGTGGCGAACCTTCCCAAATATAACCTCAGTGCCAATGAGCTGAGATAAATGAATTTAACTTTTTCTCGCGAACTCAATGAGCCTTGGGTTACTCTCCTATATTTATGAGTTGTGTTGTACGTGCCTCCGCAAGAGGCATTTTTTTGATTTTGCTCTTGCTTCTTAGTCTGAAATGCGGTTAAAGATTTTGCTTGTATAGTCTGTTTTGCTTGCAAGACTGTTATGGCCTACCGGACGTAAACCTAGCACCTTACCCCCCCCCCCCCCCCCCTAGCCTGCAAATACAAAAAGTAACACTTGTGACACGGTGTTTATCAACGTATTTTATATTACAATGTAACCCTCCGACGTACACACAGATCCACACAAAGTCGTATACCCATCATGGTTCATCAACGTATTTTATATTACAATGTAACCCTCCGACGTACCGGCACAGATCCACACAAAGTCATATACCCACCATGGTACGGGCCGTGGACCGGGGTATGGGTGGACAGATGGATAGAGCTCTTCCCTGGGTTTTCGTTTTAATATGACATGTTTTTTTAAAGATTGTTTTGCGTTTGTTATTTATTATATCTATCAGTTATTACGCGCACTGTGATTGGTCAATTTAACAGGCCGTATTCTACTGTACGGCCCGCTAAAATTTAAAGCTGTTTTTTGTTGTCAAAATGTTTCATGATTTATCGCCAAGTCCTCCGATTTATGGCCCAAGCACGAAGCGCGCGGGCCATAAATCGAAAGGAGAAGAAACTCGGTCCGTAACTTACAGTATGGACCTCGACCAAGAGGTATGAATAGGACGAGGAGACGCGCGGAGACGCGATAAGGACGAGGATGATTTTTGTCGTAGCTCTTTGCTCATCCCCACGCGGCTGATCCCAAGGCTAAACCTTAGAAAAATGAGGGAATATCCGTAGTCTGTGTGGAAAACCACTAAATAAGCAATCTCATAGCGGAAGACCACGATCTCTTTAGTCAAAGCCTTGTGGGTGCTCACGGGAATCCAAGTGCTCGGTCGAAAGAGACTGGAAAATAGTCGCTGGTCCAGCGGCTTCATTCCATAGCAAGAATTGCTCTGTGTAGTTGTGGTCCTGGCCTGTGGACAGGTAAACCACATGCAATCAACGAAATGATTCTGGAATTTTAGACCATTGCTAAAACCTATAAGGTTTTTAAACTTTGCAGGGAAACGAAATGGGGAAAAGAGATAACCGAGTGGTAAGGTTTAATTGTTTTTCTTTATTTTCAGTAGTTCAAAACAACGATCCAATGAGAGAGAAGACATCGTCAATATATCAATGTTCTGTGCTGCCAAATGATGACCATTAGTTTTAATCTCATTTGTTTCACAGCGTACATAACAAGCTTAGGCTACTGGATAACTGTATATTGCTCTTTCAAATTTCCTTTTACTGGAAAGATGATGAGATCTAACTTTCATCCTTTGCATGAAGCTGTTGTGGATGTCAAACTGAAAAGATTATAAATGTTGTTTATACAGACATGCTACAACATTACACTCTTTATTCACAGGTCTTAAATGACGTTAAAAAAAACTTAATACAATAGTATCACGTACCTGCAGGTAGTTTAGGATGTGTATACGTGTTAGTCTAATTTCATTTCCCTTCAAATGGCTCTAAGATGTTTGACAGTGGGTATTCTAAGCCCTACAGGCTCATATTCCTGCTAATTTCTCTTCTTTTTATTTTTTTATTTTATCCAGTGTAATAGCTATAAGGAGCCTTAAAAAATGGCAGAATTATTTTACTTTCACACCTTATATATGCATCTCATTTTGCAGCAAGAGCTTATAATGATGACAATGATGATGATGTTCACTTTTAAAATAATTCAATGTTTTTTCTCAGGCATATTTGAATCCTGTTGCCATGGCACGGGCAAATAGACCTGCCGTGTCTGGACCAACAATAAGGGATTATCTTAACAGAAATAGACCAACACTGTAAGTGATTTATTAGTTATGAAACACACAGGTTTTCTCAAAACTAGAATGAATCGCACCTACACTTAATTTCCAGGGTCAGATCTGTGTTCTATATAACAAATGTGATTCTGACTGTGACCCTGCATCCAGCAATACTTTCACATAGACACACATGTAACGTATACTGTTTCTATGCTATGTTTCTAGCTTTAAGTCTTTGGATAAAGTAAGAAACCCTAGTATAAAATAACGCTACCATTCAAATAAAGAATATTATACAGAACTATCATTTGGTACTGCTCTTAACACAGTACAATGTGGTTCTAACTTGTAATATTGCAGATGAAACTCTAGCTAAGTGTGTGACCAGGGTGCATTCCCAGTGGCTTACGCACAAGTTCTTCAGTGTGGCCCTATAAAATTTTGTGGCATACCAGTGTGTGATTGGAGTTTTTGGTGTATATATAGTAGCATACACATTTATAATAATTATTATTTGCTGGTGCTGACGTGTAAACGTGATAACTCTTATGGCTTCTTAACTTCTCTTTATCCCCCATGCACCCTGGATGTGTGACCATTCAAATGACAGCTATTGAGCAGTACTTTCATGTGGTACTGTTTATTATGCTGTACAAGATTGTTTTAACTTTTCAGTCTGTGGATAAGACCCTAGTGTGTGACCATTCAGGGTGGTCTAACATTTAGCCTATTGATCAGGCCTGGGTTGTTTGAAAGGTGGAAAAATCACTATCCAGTTGATAGCATGGTTTGTTTTTGTTAACACTCATCCTCCAGATAGTGATTTATCTGCTGGATAGCATTATCCAGCCTTCAAACAACCGGGGTCAGATGCATGAATGTTTACTAATTTTCTCTTAATTTGTTTTTGCTTCCCATGGAAAGGGATGAGGTGAAAGAAATGATAAACAAAAAGAAAACAGGTTCAGAGACATTAGCTGCATATGAGGAACATTTAAACCAGGTAACCAGCTGCTACAAATAATTAAACATGGACTTCTGTAACAATGCTCACCAACTATCATTGTTGGTTACAATTAAAAAGTAATTGTTTTATATTAATTCTCAGAAATTTAGAAGTGAGCTAAAGAAAAACAGGGAGAAAGTACTGGGTGCCTCAGAAGGTTCCTCAAAGACAAAGAGGAAAGGGGTAAATGTACATGTGTTTTGATGTATTGTAAGCTGTCCTCTAACACAAAGATTTCTCTTCTGATATTTCTTTTAATTACCTTGTTAGTGTTGTTTTTGTGTGGCTTGCTTTGATGGTCAACAAAGCTTACTACTGTGGAATTCACTAGACAAAAGAATGTTTATGTCTCTTGATAATTTTATTTATTTATATATATATTTCTTTCAGAAAAAGAAGTCAAGTAAGCGTAAAAAGAGAAGGGTGAGCTATTCTTGCTGGTAGTCTAGATACCTATTCTTTCTGGGGAATCAGTTCTGTGAAAGTAAAAGGACTTATCCAAGAATGTAACAGTGATCAAGTCCTGACCTGTTTTACCCAACCACTATTTTTATTCTTAATTTGAACATAAATGACTATTGCTAACTTACAGTTTTATTTATTTGCCATTCAGATGGTTTTTTTTAAAATTTATCTATTATTTCAACAATACGTTGTGGAATGTTTACATATATTTTAACAAAATGCATTTCCTCTCAACTAAATAGAGCTTGTTAACTTTGCTTTGTTTTAAGCATCCTTCCTCTTCTTCATCATCTACTTCAACTTCTGAAAACAGTGATTCTGAGGAAGACTACAAGGTAAGAATTTTAAATTGTCAGTGGTACTGTTTTTAGAGAGAGAGAAACTAAAGGAGAAAGGGAAAATAAGCAATGTGTGCTAATAAATAATCATCAATCAAAAACATAACAGTAGAAAAGGAGAAAGTAATTATATTGTTTTACCCAAGAGAGTTTATTTAGTGACAGCTAATACTGGAAATGTTTTGCATCATTTGCCATGTTAGATGCGTGTAATATGTCATTGACAGCACTGATAAGAATTTTTTGTGGATATGTAGCAAAGAAGAAAAACTAAAAAGAAGAAAAAGAAGAGGAAACGTACAGAGAGTAGTGCTGCAGATGAGCCCAGGTCAAAAAAGAGAAAGAGAAAAAACAATGATGAAGACTCTTCTTCATAAACTGGTTAGTCAAATGTGTTGGGAAACAGGCAAGATTTTAAATAATTTCAGTTAGTTCTATATTATCAATGATTTTGTTTGACAAGACTGGATTCTTGGAGTTTGTACTTAAATGTTCAGAACTTTCTGGGCAGCAACATTTATTTTGATAATCATGGAAATTATATTCTGTTGAAAAGTTACACAGTCATGCAGAAAAATGCTGTCCATATGTCCTATTTAAATTTATTTAAGAAGCCAAATTATTCTTGCATTTGGATTGGTTTTTACAAGTTTATGATCCATAATTTGGAGGACAAATCTATCATAGATGGCATCATCAAGTTAAACAATCTTTTTTGTTTCTTCGTAATTAGATTCGGATTAATTTGTTTTAGATTAAGTTGATTCCATGTTGCCATTTATCTGTTCAGTAATAGATCACAGATGTCAAAATGTGGTAAGAACATCAATGACACACTTGGCTATCGCCTTCTGTGCCACTGTTAACTTTTTACTCCATTTTGATGTCATCTGTGATCTGTTGTTGAACAGACTCATGGCAAAGTGGAATTCATCTATTTGTTAAATGAACTAATTATTAATATTACATATAATTATGTAAAATTATATGGAGAAATCCAAAATATTAACAGGTTAAGAAGTGGCCAGTTTGACAAGGTATTCAAAAATGTCTGACTATGTTGCCTCTTTCTTTTTGTTTAGATGGCAGCAGACCTAGAAGACACAAAGGGGTCATCTTAGCTTTTAAGACAGTGTGAAATTCTAGTTGAACTCTGGTGGAGTTTTTCACACCATTATTGTACTGGCTGTACCTTGAGCAAAATGTTTTGACTTTTCAAAGGGAGTGACGACATGTACCTCACCAGTCATATATGGACAGTTTGTAAAGTAATCAGAGAACAGAAAACCTCTGCAAGTAGACTTTGTTAGTCTGGAAGAATTTAAGGTACCGGTACTACGAATCCGAGATGTAGGCAAGTTGAACACAAGATTTTGAACTGTTTGAAACACAAGATTTTGAACTGTTTGAAACACAAGGAAATGTTTAATTTTCCATTACGATATAGCGTTCTTTTGAATTGTCAAGGAAAGGAAATGGCTGTGCTGCTATCCTTTTCATCATGTAATTATTGACCACACTTTTTTACTTCACGTAATTCTCCTTTAAAACTGGATTAGCTTATGATGAACTAGGCTCAATTTCCACAAGTTTTGTACACCCCAGTTCCTCAACACACTATTGTAAACAGAGTGAAAACTGGACTTGCACAACAGCTGTAAAACAGAGCTAAATGATAATTATACTTTTAGCAACAGGGAGAGAGGTTTATCATTGTACTATACAAACTCAAGAGATGCTCAATTTTCTGTTGATAATTTTTATATTTTGACAAATATAATTATTTCTAGGCAAAACTGTATAAATAATCATAATCCATAATGAAAACAAAGCATACACTGTATTTTTAGTGTGTCACTCATTCATAACAAATCACGTCTTGCATATAGAACTAAAAAGTATTTAACGCAGGTAATAAAATCTAAGTAATTCTATCTGAACCTCTTTGATTTACTTGTTGTGACTGGGTACAATTTTACAAACAGTGAATGCTGTGGAATGGAAATTATAATACTTGTATGTACTTATGGCATTTTTGTCTTTAAAGACAATAAAAGGAAATTAAAAGAAAGCTATGCATTACCAGATAGTTATTAAGTTTGAAAAGTTTT
This sequence comes from Orbicella franksi, assembly GCF_964199315.1. Classification (NCBI taxonomy): domain Eukaryota; kingdom Metazoa; phylum Cnidaria; class Anthozoa; order Scleractinia; family Merulinidae; genus Orbicella; species Orbicella franksi. The sequence continues at coordinate 21,374,417 of NC_138159.1, forward strand.
GTTAAACAAGATCTGTGTAGTAGTAGCCATCTCAAATAATTATTTTTCTAATTAATTTTTTGAAAGCTGACAACCTTATTATAATTATGACTCTGTTGAAGACCCAGTTTTGGCCAGGATGCATTGTGCACTGTGTAGCATTGAAAAACAATTGGAAACTCGCTACCATGTAAACCAAAACAGTCACAGACATGCAAAAAGCATCGTGGTCAATATTGGCTCCTTCTAAATAGGTCCCCAGTTCAAGGAGAGCCTTCAGCTTGCTGGGTCTATTTTTTCCCCTACAACCCCATCCTCCCAACCAAGGACCCTTATAACCATAATCTACTGTAGATGTAAAAATGTTAATATTATCCTAGAACAGTGGTTTGAATGAGTCTTATTCAATTCACTTTTGTTTACTAGAACTTTGTTCTGCATTAATAACTGGCTTGGCCTTGACAAGCTTTGCTTCCACAACTGCTGCTACAACTCCACTAAACATCTCATAAACTCCTTGACCAGTGCTTGCTGATGTTTCATAATACCTAAAAAAATGAAAACAACAGACTGACAATTCAGCTAATGTGCAGATTTACTTATTTTTAATTGTATGTGGTTTATTAAAACCTCTTGTGTTTAATCAAGTTTGATGTGACAATGAAGTCATATAAGTAAATATATGAAAGATCATATAGTTGAACTGCAGACAAAGATATGAAGACATGATTGATGATCACAACTATATACACAACTTAAACGGCTGAGAAATCAAAGCCTGAAAACAAAAATAGAGGCTTGAACAGGATTTGAACCCATGATCTCTGCGATATTGGTGTACAAACCTTAAATCACGTGCCTTAGCCCATCTCTGTCCATCTTTACTGCTCACAACTCTTTTGGAGGACAAATCAGTCTAGAGCAACGGAAAATATAACACAATGATTTGAAAATTATGAGGGTGGAAAAATGTTGTGGTGTTGACACCAGAGATTCCACTCTCTAAGCTGCAGTGTCAGAGCCAAGTCAAAAGAACATAGTCCATTTCTAAATTTTCTAAAGAGTTAGTGTAGGCAGTCACTTGGTCCTCGTCTCCAAAGATAACAAAACTGACACAAACTGTTCTCTAATACAGACACTTGGCTCTACAGTTTGCTCATTGTCTTTGTTAAAATGAGGCTTGATCAATCACAATGGTTCTTTAGTTTGCTGTGTGACGACAACTGAATGCAAATACGATCAGAAAGACTAAAACAATTAATGTTATCAATATGTTGTTTTTTTTATAAAGACGAAATGGATGATTCTCACCTTATTAGCCACCACAGCCATTACAGCTTGTTTCCCACCATTGCTGGTGAACTCTTGTAACCAGTAGTCCAGGGAGTCAAATGACAACTTGTTTGTGACATCAAATACCAGAATACAAGCCTGAGATAGAAAGTGCCACAATGATTAATGTTAGCACAAATTCATCTGATGTCTCAACCAGGGTTCAGAGCTACTCATACATCTTTTGGAAATGAGAGATTACAGATAATGCTGAAGTCTGCATAACACTCCAACCTGCGTCTGTCCATATAGTTCCACTCTTATTTCATCATAATCTGTGTGACCACCAAAATCCCAGAAGTTGATCCTATCTGAAAAAAGTGTAACATTAAATTACTTATCAGTCATACTATCTCTGATACAAATTTCTTTTCTTCTAGGAATAACATAAAAATGTCTGAAGGAATCAAAGTTGAAGGATTTTTAGAAGTTTAATTGAATCCTAATAATTCTTACTCTTAAAAACATTTGACTGAATAATATTTATATTAACGTTAAAAGCCGACATTTCGACATCATCATGACACCAATCTCAAGGCAAAGTGAATAAATAACGCAAAGATTTGATTTATATACAGTCTCTACGAATTAGGATTATAACAAAGGATCACAAGTTCTTCAAGTGAATACCTTTGTGCGAACTGAGTCCGTTTGCACTTAAACCATCCCTAAATGTGCAAATGGACTCGATTCGCGTAAAGGTATTCACTTGAAGAACTTGTGATCCTTAGTTATTATGCTAATTCTTAAAGACTGTATATGAATCAAATCTTTGCATTATTTATTCACTTTGCCTTGAGAATGGTGTCACAATGACGCCGAAACGTCGGCTTTTAATGTTACTATTCACTTGCTTATGTTTTAAGAAATCGTAATTGATTAAACATTTATATTAGTAACTTCAAAAAAGATATGGCACATTTGTACAGTTGCACACACAATATGGCTTAGTTTGACAATTTATAACAGTTATACTTACAGTCAGTGCCATTAATTTTGTGTAACTTGAAACCTGAAAGCAGTAAACACTAACATTTACTACAAGTAATGATAGTGATGAACAGATCTGATGTATTATCAACCAACATGCTGACACAAGAAGGGTTGGGCACCATTTTGCAGTCCCAATGCAAGAGGAGGGGGTCTAACAGCAGAAGAGGAGGGGTTCAAGAATAAAAGAGATGTGAAGGACTCCTGGCCTTAGGGTATGAAATTGTCAATGTAAGTAATGTTTTTGTTTCTCTGGTATTTTATAGAATGCATGAGTTGTACTCAGGCACTCAAGGAAACCAAAAGACCCAAACTCAAACTACCTGAAACAGAATTTAAGAATTGCAAAGTTTAGTCTGACAAAGAGCAGGTCACTGCTCATAAAGTTTAAACTGCTGACCAACAGACATAACACCACACAGTTACCCTGTTCAGATATGTTCAGCTCAGCTTTAGAGCAAGTTCTCACAATGCTTTCAAAAAATGTCTGGAACAAGTTTGCAAGCCTACTGGTTGCAACTGGTGTCACCGTCTGCAGTCTGCAGTTGCTGCACACTAACAAAACTGAACCTACCATAATCAACTCCTGTTGTAGGGTGATAGCTCTTTGAAAACTGTAAGAGAAGAAAACAGTACTACAGCTGTAATTACAATACACAGTCACCTGTAGGCAGATCAGATCTAAAAAGAAAAACACTGTGAAACTTACTTTTTTCTCACAAAAGTTTTTAACGAGACAGGTCTTTCCCACACCATCATTTCCAATTCCAACAACCTAAAGGGAAAGTTAAACACATTTTCTCAAAAATGTCTGAACTCATAGCAGAGGATTATGAAGAACTAGTGGCCCTTTGTGCTAAAAATAAGCTTGACTGGTTTCAACAGCACCCTTATTTGGAAGTAAAACTGGCGCTATTTTACAGCTTTACCTTTATCCAGAACAAAGACCCAGCAATCTCTTGAACAGACTTGGTCAAATGTCCAGGTTTTCTGTCCATCGCCACATCATAATCTCTTCAAGTTTGGTTGTCAACAAACTGGTTACTCTGTGCATTTGTAACCACGCTTGATTGATCGCCTGGCTACCAAGCCTTCCAAAGTTCAAAATGGCGGAGTTTGCGGCTCATCTGAACCAAGGGACTACAAATGCCAACCCTACAATATTCGAGATAGTCGCCGAGGAATCTATGGCATCAGTTTTTAGACCGGCAGTTTCTTATGGGTTAAAAGTGCTAGCAAGTTCCAATCCTGGCAGATGGGGCTGGATTTGGCGTTTCGGAGACGAACTTCACCTCTGTTTAGATTACATCGTTCAGAATTACTACTTGAAGAACTTTGGAGGTTCAATATCTGAACATTTTTACGGTCTTAAAAGAGTTAACAGGTTTAACACAGAAAAACACGAGGGAGAGCTTTCAAGTTATCAGAAGTATCTATCGGTGATCATGCTTGTCGGAGTACCATATGCAAAGCTGAAACTTGATCAACTGTTTGAAAGAGTGAAAGAAGAGTATGTTAGCGGATATTTGTCCTCTAACCCGTCACGAAAGAATTCTTATTTTCTTCACCTTAAGAGGACATTTATTTACGTTTACCCATTCTTACATTTCTCCTGGGAAGCGGTCTTCTTATGTTATCACTTACTGTACATATTCAGATTCTCTGAGGTCCACTCTCCTCTCCTACATGCTATTGGAGTCTCGCTCCAGAGACTCACGAGACAAGACATTCTTGCGCACAACGTGCAGAACAGTCTGCCCAACATACTGAGTGCAAAGACTGTGGCCGAAAGGATTTTGGCAATTCCAAGCTCAGTGACGCAGTTATTAGCATCAGTTTTTGCCAATGGTCTTCCAGTTGTGGTGTTCTTTCTCAAATTCGTAGATTGGTGGTATTCAAGTGAGAATAAAGGTGCAGTGCAGTCTGTGATTCAGTTACCAGTTCCTTCTCCACCACCTCAACCTAAGGTAACAATACCCATAATTCCAGAGGAAGTGCTGCATAGAGGAGGGGGGGGGGGGGGGGGAGGTGGGGCACTTCAATGAAACAAACCTCTTATGTGTCATTGCACCATTGATTTAATTTGCTTTGAAAGCACCATCCAAGATTTGAGGCACAACATTAGACATTGACCAGGGTTTTCATTAAATTTCAAGTCACATATCCTTGTTCTTTGCACCCTTAACACAACCTTGTTGTTTTGTGGATAAATTACCAATTCCCTTTACAAGACAAGCCTGCAGGGAATCATGATAGTTGTATTCATTATCTTGGACTGGATGTTTGTTTTGATGAATACAACTCCCATGATTCCCTGTAGGCATGTCTCACAGAGGGAATGGGTATTGACAACAGGCAATTTCAACCAATTTGACAATTTGCATATTTCTATACATAAGCAACTTAACTGGCTTAAAACTTTTTAATCTAAATCTTGGACGTCTGTCTTTTGATTAGTTGAAAATACAGTGAACTCTCTAGTACGAAGGGATTTCGTACTACTCGTCATGGCTGCAAATGTTTGGTGAAGTGATGGTTTTTTAGGCAATGCCAAGAAAATCACGAGTTTTGATGAAGTATTGTTGTCACTGGTTAGTGTCTTGTGGTTAAACTGAAAAGAAACTACTTTGTTCTCTTCCCACAGCCTGCCCAACATGGAACTCAACTTCCTCCTCACCCAGCACAATGTCCTCTGTGTAAGAAGGTCCGCACTAATCCTGCAGCACTGTCATCATCTGGTTATGTGTTCTGTTACCCTTGTATCTACAAATACTTGAACCAACATGGTTGCTGCCCAGTCACACATTTGCCAAGTGCAACAAAACAACTTGTTAGACTTTATGTTGATGATCGAAACTAGAAAAACACTGTTTTGTTTAACTGTTAGGTTTGAGATGGCATTGTGTACTTAGAAAATTAGATGTAGAATTTGTTAGCTCTTTTACATGTAACTGATGTTTAGCTTGAGACGTAATCCATCACACAGGTAATCCCTAAAGAGAGGATCTCACTGATCAACAGATTTAACTGATTCTGGATTACATGCTGCCCTTGATGAAACTCCTCCCCTAGCTAAATACCTCACTTGACAGCAACAAAATATCATTAGAGCTGCCCTCGCACAACAACATGGCACTTACATGTAATTGATGCACTTGAGTTTTAGAGTATGCCTAATGCAGCTACATTTACTTGACCCTAAGACAATGGCAATGACATTTTAAACTTAGTTTTGGTTATTTTTTCTATCATTTTGGATAAATGAGTTTTTTTTTATGTTTAGTAAAGATTGTTTCTTAATTACAAATTTTAATCAAATACTGTAGTTGAGAAATTTAATGAGTTCCATGGTGCATTATCGAGTAACACTGTGACAATAACCCTGCATATTGCTAGGCTTAGTTTAGTCAGTTCTATCATCCTTCAAAGAACGGTTTTGAATCTAATGCCAATATTACAGCAAATATGCAAAACCAACGAGTTGTTCACAAATTTAACTTGAGCTCATGAATGGTACGTGTGGGTCTGTTGACTGGTTTAGTAACACTAGTAAATAATTACTTTCTTTATTGAAATATACCAAAATACTGTTATTTGTGGAATCCAACATACCTGTAACTGAATCATCAAAAACTTATTACATTATATGTTTACAGATGGTAAAGCAGTGTCAATCCTCTAATCATTATCAAATCCCCAGATGCTTTATCGATGCAAGTTCTAATAAATAATAAATATATTATATGGGGGATAAAAATTAACATCACAGCTTGAGTATTGACTTGACATGCCACAAAGTTATTGTCAGGACTAGATTTAATGTGGGTTACTGTCCAGAAAATATCCAGTCCACCTTGCAGGTTTGGTTTGAATCCCCTCCCACTGCTCCAGAAATTCCAGTTCAGCTTCATACTTTCAGTTTCAATTTTTGGTTTTTGAGAACCCCTTCCCCTCAGAATTTCAAGTGACCGTCCATAAGGTGGATTTGGTTACTTTTAGGAACCACTGACACATAAGTCAATCAGTCCTGCATTGTCAATGGATTTTTGGCTCAAATTGGATACAATAATTGTATCCTTTTTGGTACCCTCTGGCACTATATCAAGCTTGTTTGGTCTTGCCATTGGTATTTTGGCTCAACAGCATCAAGCCTCTTCCAAGCATTAGCATACCAGAAAGGTTCCATTAGGTGCAAGTACTCAGAAGAGTCTATCATGAAACAAGGGATGTTCTTTGTACATAGTTGCAGATTTCTAGGGGCTGCAGGCCTTCAAATTTTGGAACAAACAGAAACAAAAGGGCAATATTCCAAAGTGCAATCAGTATCAATCCCACCCTTTTACTCTGGGATTGCTGCACCTTGTATGCTAGTCTGCATCTACAATAGCTCCTGTTCATGCTACCATTACTTCCTACTTTTGTTGTCACGCAATCCGCACGTGGCTAAATTGATTTTTTCAATTGACTTTAATTGTCCATATACATCTATGTATAAATAACAAAACAGTCCAAAACCTCTCGCAAGCATAAGTGTTTTTTCTCTAAAACAAGTTCACAGGTGACAAAGGAATCACAGTTCTCACAACAATAATTACATACTGTTTACCCACCTGTTGCTAGAATTGTCGACAACATCGATCTCTAAAATATTTATGTATTTGGTCTACAAACTATCCTTGGTTAAAATTCCGTGTGGTCATGTTCGTCAGAATCGCTTCTTGTCCTTGTGTTTCTAGAAGCTCTCATTGTTTTGATTTTAGACAGAATCTCGTAAGCTTCTTGAATTTCCATAAATTTCTCTTGGGCCTCGTCTTTGTTGTTTGGATTTCGGTCGGGATGCCACTTTACAGCAAGTTTCTTGTATCTTCGTTTGATTTCCTCTTGTGTTGCGTCCTCTGTTAGCCCAAGTACTCGATAAGCGTTCTTTTCTCCTCTTGGGTCTAATGCCTTGACAAACTCGTCGTAGAAGTTGTCCCAGCCGTTTTTCTGACCTTCTTCATACAAACCCCAGAACACCTCTTTGAACTCCAACCACACAGGCGAATTAAAGAAGTGATTCACTGCATCGCGTAATTTCACGGTTTCTCCGTCTTCAGTTGTGACTTGTGCGTTGAAATAGAGGAATGATCCCCAGAGAGAACAAACAATCAAACCGCCGAGTGCCAGGTATTGCAGTCGCTTACAAAAGGTCTTTTTCTGCGGTTTCTCTTTGAACTGGCGGCGGTTTTGAAAACATATTGCAGCAACTAAAGCAACGTACATTGCACCAGCCTCATCTCCGGTCAGATATGTCAAAGCAATATTAGCAATGAAAGATCCTGCCAAAGGGTATTTGAAATCACCTCTCTCACGGCCTATATTCCCTACTAAGTACACACCGATCGCAACTCCAAGCGGCACCAACAAAGCCGGAAGCCATCTTGCATCCTCGGGTATCGCCAATCGAACTAAGATACCGTAAAAATAACCCACAAGCATTTGTCCTGCGAATCTGGTCACACTGAAAGCTGGCTCTTTTCTGAGCTTTATCTTTCGTTTCAGTTCCTCCACGAAGTAAGGCTCGTCATTGGCGTCGTCAACATATTCTGGAATGCGCCAAAGATCGCGAAACCATCCCAGGCCGAACACACCTCCAATGGTTGACCACCAGACGAAAGCTTGAATATCTCGACCCAGATACAAGTGATGTAGTCCGAACCATCCCCAAATCAACCAAATAACATAGGTTAGGAAAAGGCTCTTTCGGTTCTCCATAAGGCTGTAAGTTTGCAGAATGACAGATGGATTTCAAACTTCGACCAAACGGAAGTACTCGTGACACGCGAATAATTCACCTGGCGACATTTCATTGGTTACTGTATGTTACATGGCTGTCAGGGACTGGTTGGATAAGAAGACTGGGGACAAATGAGACAAGTTGACGGCGTAACTCTGGAAGCCAGCTTATATTATTGATTCTAGTTTGCATGGATGGAACTCAATTATATTTAATGAATTTATTTTCACAACTGTAGTTAGAATTTCAGGTGTTTCCTCATCCCTAACCCAAAACCCTGGGCAAAATTTCGTAAAAATTACTAAATCAATTAAACAAAGGTAGTAAAATGAGTATTTATCTGTTTGCACGAAATTTTTGCTGGACACTTAAAGGGATTACTACATTTCATGTAAAAACAAATTGGAGATTGTTGCTTGTTTTTCCTTTTGTTATCTTTGTCACGCCCAAAATGCTGGAGTGCTTGCTTTGCTGACTACCCCTCCTTACACAGTATAAATCCATGAACACCAAATCAGTTACCAATGAATAAAAACAAGACTTTGGGATTAGCCGTGGAGAGTAATCCCTATAAATGGCCTTTACGGGGAAAGGAGCACCTTTCTCAGGCTTCAGGTATATGGAAGAATTTTGAAACCTGTCATTTAGGTTTTCAAAAGTATCTTTAATTAAATTATTTTGAACAAACACACCTTATGGCTGCATCATTTAATTTATTTCTCACCACATGAAACGTGACGTATGAAGGGTTTAGAAAAAGGACGTAATGTACTTAAAGTAATGATACATACATGTATACAGGTGTGAAAGAGGTACCTTTTCTATCAAAAGGGTAAGGGGTTTAACCTTGGAGTAAAGCCTCCTGTGTAACATAACACTTTGTAGGGTAATCTCACCAGGCCAGAATACTACTATTGACATTATTTGGTTTTTGCATACTCAGTTTGTCCATCACTTGAGACTTTTAGAAAATTTGATGCTGCAAAGATCTTTGGTCACCTTTGTAGGTATGTTGTTAAGTTAACAGTTTTCTGAACAGTTATCAGACGTGCCATGTGTCAAAAAGAGGGAGTAAATTGAGTGCACAAATAAGAAAATTAGCACGCATCTGCATTGATCCAAACATAAAGCCACAAATGTTTGACATAACCTTTTTATTTTTATTGAGGAGTACAGGCACCACAATATATTCTTATTTTTTAAGAACTGTTTTCTATTGTTTTTCTTGATGAATGACTTTGACCGACTCTAGCTGTAAGTCAACTCGTGAAGGATAAACAACTTTAAGCTGACCATCACTGTTGACTACTCTAACTTGCTCAATAACAAGCTCTAGTTTTCCCTGAGATGATGCACATGTCACAGCACTTGCTGCAGTTTCCCCTTCAGCTTTAGAGCATAATCCAACTTCAAGCATCTTACATATCAAATTGTCCATAACCGACTTGCAGGTGGCCAGATCAGTTGGTGATGTGACTTCCAAGAGCACATTGAGCTTCTTTGCCGTGATCTGTCATGGACAGAGATATAGAGAATTAATGATTGGAATCACTTAAAAGAGAATAGTGAATAATGTACTTCCCACTTCATTGTGTCTTGTTTGTGTTTGCTATTTTTAAAAGAATTGTTTTTATGTAATCTCACCTTACTTCTCTCACTGTTAGTTACTGGTGGAAGTGAAACGACAGCTTTAGTAGAGTCTCTCACAACAGCATACAGCTCTGCTCCTTCAACTAGACTTAAATACCTACAAAGACAAAAAGAAAAAAAGAGACCTGACTGTAACAAAATTCATGCAGTAATTACATGTTGGTGTTTTTGGATAAAATAACAGAAACCTACCATACAAATAACAGAATTGTACAAGGAGCTACAAGGACCAGAATTCTGGCATGTTCCTACAGGGAAATTCTAATGTAGCTGTTTTATTGGGTTTAAAATGTTGAAGGTGGAGTTTAAATCAAAATTAGTTAACTATGCTGCAGGTCAAAAAACAATATTTTTCAGTACGTAAAGGACGAAATGCTTGTTTTCTTCCTTATCATGAGCAAAGTGTTCCTATGACGCTTTTAGCCATATAGGTGTCCAGGCGTCCTGTGCACGGCCACTTATTAAAGAAAATCATTTTATTTTTCATATGTTGCCTTATAGATTGTCCATTTGAGCTGGTCCTATAGCACATTTTGGATGGCCACTTTTCAAATCCTGGCTAAAAGCCTGGTTCTTATTTATGACTTTGCAATCAATTTTGTTAACAACTAATAAAAAAAAACATTTGTTTTGTTCTAATTATGATCAAGTTTTGTTACTACCTACTTGTATAGACCAGTTTTGAATGGATTTCTCTTTGTCTTCTGTTTCTGTTTCATGGCTTCTGTTCTGAGATCTGATATAAGCTGTTTAGCAGTTATTTCTTTGTGTCGTCCCAGTGGTGCAAGCTGGATGTCAGCAGGGTTGACTGCTTCATATTCCAAAGGAAACACCAAAGATGATACATCATGTGTAGCAATAGTGGCTAAGGTTCTATGGTCACAAACAGTTTCATGCAGTTTTGTCTAGATATTGAAAAACAGAAAGACCTGACTGTTATTGAATAATGTGGATCATAGCCCGGAGTACATTTTTTTAAGTTTAACAACTTTTTCAAGTTCCCTCAAACAGTTACATGACGTGTTTCAAATGTAAGTGTAATACTCTTTGCACATTGATGATCAGTGGTTTATGCCTCATGTAACCATAGATAGTGCATAAAAACTTTGGGTTAACCTCTGCCTTTCTTACTGTGTCTTCCCGTAAGTTACCACTTTTCCAAACAAACTGCTTTTACAGGCCAATCACTACATTTTGAACATC